>NC_039360.1:112605256-112923508 GCF_003573695.1 Papaver somniferum
GTTTTCTGAACTTACCCCAGGTTTGCATAGTCGAAGAATTTCTGTATCCTTTTTTTGTCCTGTCCTGGTTCCATGGCTTGGTATAGTGGTGAATGAAGAACATCTGGCAATGGGAGAGCAGGATGATACTCATTTTCATTTGTCCTTTTTGGTGCAGGATAGCCTAGGTATTCTCCCACTTTGACCCCCTTTCCTTTTTGATCCACTTTCATCCTAACTTGTCTGGTTTTACCCTCGGCAGTGAAGTCAGGAGGTAGTTTTTTCTTTGCATCTCTCTTAGGTTGTGTCTTGGACAACTTGCTAGCCGCTTTTGTCCTCAACATCTCTGCTTCCTTCATTTTCCCTGCTCTTATCCTCACTGGTGTCGTCTTCTCTTCTTCTACCTCTTGGCTACTAAAAAATTAAGCATGATTTTGTTGGTTGAACTGCACTGCTTCAGCAACGATCATTTCTCGTACATCTTCATTGGATAATGATTTTTGCGATGATTGTTCTTTAGGATCTTCTTGGCTCAACAATGAAAAGCTTGGACAATCATGTCGGATCACGGTTGTCGTCTTTTCCTTCACTTCAGATGGTGTCGTTCTGTAACAACCTTTTTCAAGTTTTACGAACACAGATTCAGACAAGTTATCTAGAAGGTCCTCAATTGATTTATAAGTCTCCTTCTCAATATCTTCTCCTTGTGTGAGTAAGATGACATATTCTTCAACCGGCAACATTCCTTTAGGGTCCAGCTGAGATATTGCTTGAACTGCGATTATCGTAGCTTCATTAATTTCAGCAGTTTGAGTGGTATTCCTCACATCCTGGTTATCAAGTTCCATCTGATCTTCATGGATTTCATTTGTCTTTGGCAGAGTAGTGCTGAAAAAAATGCAATTTTGTTAGGTTGTACAAAGTTGTACACTACTGTACACACACACAAGAAATCACTAAGGTGTACATCTTGGTACACATATACAGAAAATGAAATGAAATGTGAGTTGATATTATTTTCTTTATACCTTGGCTTGTTAGCATTTTCAACTCAAGTCTTAGGCTTGTTCCATCCTTGCCATCCTCTTCTTCATTTGACTTTGACAGAGGCCTGCTGAAAAATACAATTTTATTTGATTTTTATCAGTGGTGTACAAGTATCTACATATACAAAAAATGAAAAGAAATGCGAGCTTAGATCATCATACCTCGGCTTGTTAGCAGTTTCAGACTCAACTCCTTTGTCATATTACTTTCATCCTCCATATCCTTTTCTTCATTTCCCTCATTGGTCTTTGATGAAGGAGTGCTAAAAGATGCAAGTTTTGAGAAAAGGTATGAGTCACTAGTGTACAACTATGTACACATATAAAGAATATAAAAAAATGACTGCCACATTTAATACAAGTGATATTATACCTTGGCTTTTTAGGAGTTTCAGATGGAACTTCATTCTTTTCTGATTCAGTTTTATCCTCCTCATCGCCACCTTTGCTTCCCTCTTTGTCATTGTCATCATCATGTAGATCACCACCTTCGCCACCACCCTCCTCCTCATCCTTCTCCTTATCACCACCTTTGCCACCACCATCCTCCTCCTCCTTATCCTCATCACCACCTTTCCCACCACCATCCTCCTCCTCTTCCTCATCACTGTCATCCACATCACCACCTTTGCTACTTCTCTAACCTTTCTCACCTTCCTCATCATCATCATCATCATCACTGTCATCCACATCACCACCTTTACCACTTCTCCCACCTTTCTCACCTTCCTCCTCCTCTTGCTCATCATCATCACGTTCATCCTCACTTTTTAATTCTTTGTTAAATGAAAAGATTTCTTGCAAGGAGTAAACAAACAAATCAACAAGATCCTTATCATTTTCTATATTCCTTAGATTAGCTGCATAAAGTTTTTTGTTTTTTTCTTCAATGAATCGAACAAGATTTTCATGTTTAACCTGCAAGTCAGAAAGCTCTTCCAATGCTTCATCTCTTTGCTGTAGTGCTTTGTACAGATTTTCTTTCAGTGTATCTCTGCTATTTTCTTGCATATTCTTTCTGTACTCATCCAAAATCTGTTATTGTTCATCACTACAAGCTTTTACCCATCCTGGTTGCATCTGAAAACATGCCAAAGTATCAATATGGATCACTGGTGTACATCTTTTTACACCTGTATTATAGGTGTATATTGTTGTACACATGACAAAATTTTGTCACCATTTTGTAAACCTTATCAAGGTGTATATCTAATGTACACATGTAAGAAGAAATTATTATTGTAAGAAAGTTATTGAGTTACCTTTTTCATAGCTTCATTAATGTCTTTCTCGATTGTTGTACTGATGTCACTTATTACCCACCTTAGAAACCTTGGGAAACCCTATTCATTTCTTGGCGTCATGTTGTTGTTGTGTTCAGCAAACCAATACTGCATTAACAAACAGGTAAAGAGTTAGAAATGTTAGGACCCAACAAATACAGTGAACCAAAGCATGTAAATTGGTACAGCTTAAAACTGGTGTAAAACAATGTACACATGTAAACTCACCAACAGGTATACCATACAACCATTAACTTTAAGTGGTGAGTCGATATGTTTCCTAATACTATCCATTAGATATTTATGTATATGAACTGGCCAGTTGGTTTTTTTCATTCTATCCAATGATTCAAAGTAGTGAGAAAATTGGCTCTTGGTAAGCGCTCTTCCATTTGTTGTGGTAAAAAAACAGTGATGCACAGGTACATCCCAAACGACACTACCAAGTCCTCAGCATTTCTTTCAATCTCTCTATCCAACTTTGGTTTTAACTTCATTATACACAATATTTCATTATCCACATCTAGTTTCCCCAACTTATTTGGATCCTTCAGTTTCATTCGGGTTATCAGTGAAACATATCTCGCCTCAACTTTAGTTTTGGTACATTCTCCTTCTACAGGTTCTGATGCCACCATATGTAATCCAAAAATTAAAAACAAATATTCTGACATACTTTCGACCTCCACAAACTTTTTCTCCTCGGAAGTATTAAAAACAAAAACATTTCCCCCTGAATTATCATGGCGGAACTGGTTCACAATCTTCAAGATTTGATTCTGGATTCTTGAACCACACATCTCTCTTATTCTCCTTTTTCTTTTCTGACCTTTTCTCTTCTTGCTTTTCAGCTTTCTTGTGAGCAAAGACATCTACTGAAGGCCAAAAAGGGCTCTCCTTTTGCTTCTCTAACTGAAAGTCAGCGAACCAGACTTTATTAGGATCCTTCTTCCTTACTTCTCCATCCTCCTCAAGGTTCTTGTTCACAAACTCATTGATTGCATGAAAACCTGACCTATAAGGTTTGTTTGTATCTACGAAGATAGACAAATGGGAATAAAAAAAGAGAAGCACAACACATAATACTCATACAAAAATGCTGGTGTACAAACCAGTACACTGCTACAGAAACATCTTTAAAACACACATAACATGCCCTGAATCACTGCAATAGAATGCTTGTGTAAAAATGTGTACACATAACTGAAAGAAACAACTCAAAAACACATATAACATGCCATGAATCACATATAACATGTCATTAACCATAAAACCACTAACACACTCACATAACAGGACATGTTGGTTTACAAATCTGTACATACCAGCAATAATTCTCACAAAAATTGGTCAAAAACAGACATATCATGACATGAAACAGTACAACAACATGTTTTTGTACTAGTATGTACGCACCAACAACAATTCTCTGAAAAATTGCTCAAAAACAGACAGAACTAGACATGAAACACTGCAACATCATGTTGGTGTACTAGTATGTACATGTACACACCAACAACAATTCTCTGAAAAATTTCTCAAAAACAGACATAACTACATGAAACACTGCAACAACATGGCGGTGTACTAGTATGTACACACCAGCAACAATTCTCTGAAAAATTGCCCAAAAACAGACATAACTGGACATGAAACATTGAACAACATGGCGGTGTACTAGTATGTACATACCAACAACAATTCTCTGAAAAATTGCCCAAAAATAGACAGCACATGACATGAATCACTGCAACAACATGGCGCTGTATAGATCTGTACACATATATAAGAAATCTCATAAAAATTGCTCAAAAACAGACAGAACTGGACTTGAATTGTTACTTTTTTTTCTTCTTTTAACAGATGTTGAAGGCTTTGAAGACTTTGGAGGCTTTGGAGGATTTGAAGTCTTTGAACTCTTTGAAGACTTTGATTTCTTCTTAGCTGATGATGTTTTTGAAGTTTATGGTATTGAAATTGATGTTGAATCTTCTAATGATCTCTTCGATCTCGTTTTTGGTCCTGTTGATTTCCGCATTTCTTCAGCTGCAACTGATGGAGTTGGGGATGAAATTGGTGTTGAATCTTTTAATGCTGACTTTGATCTCATCGTTGGTGATGTTGATTTTTAAATTTCTTCTATCGCAACTGATGGATTATCTTGTTCAGTTGATGTTGAATCTTCCAGTGTTGGTGTTGCGTTTGTCTTTGAAGCTACTTTTTTTCCTCTCAACATGATGTTACTGATACTGCACTCATCTAGGTGTTTTGATTAGTAAGACTTAAGGGTTTTTGATTAAATGTTTTCAATAATTTGAAGAAATTTTTAGGGTTTGTCTGCAAAATTTCTTCAAGATTTTTTTCATCTGCTTTTAGTCTGCAAAACAACTAAAATGGATTTAATGTTTTGTCCGTTACGCCGCAGTTTTTAATTTTTAATTCAGTTTCTTTTTTGAGCAAACATGTCGCAACCACGTTCATTGTGTCAGTTACAAAACTGATTCCATTCGCTGCACGTGTGCTTTATGAAACACGTGTGGAGGTCAGCAACGTCTTTGTACATTTTTTGGACTAATATGTTCTTAGTTGGATCGGGGTGGACTAATCTATATTTTTGGGGGCGGTTTTGGAATGAACCGTTTTTTTTCCATTGAAGAATAAACCATCTCCTTCCTTGCCCTGTTTACTCGATGGAATCTAGCCACGAGTTGATGGCAGCGCTGCCCTCTCTTCACTGCTTCAATCAAACACGACACAAGCTCATAATCTTCTCTATCATCGACTCTGAATTCCCAGTGCAGTCGCTCCGCCAACTATCTTCATCCATCATCACCGATTATCACCACCATTAATCACCAACAATGGTAACAACTCTGTTTCCTCATCTTCTTAATCTTTGTCCGCCTACCTAGCCATCACCTTCATTGATGCCAACTTGCTGCCCTGTGAACTGTTGGGTGCAATAATCAAAATAAGGAAAAAATCAAATAAGTAAAAGTTATTGATACTTATCTCCTTTATAATTGAAGTGACCGATTCGATGAAACGGACGAGCTCCCCAAATCTCTGCAACAGCAACAAGGCAAAACTTTGGAAAAACAGAGTGAGTCACGTGTTCAACACGTTGTCCTTAAGACATTAGGGCCCGACTACACTCAAGAGTGATGCTATAGCCCTCACAGGACGGATATCTCCAGGATAAAACACCCTATTACACCTACTACTAGCATATGTAGTAGATGCTCAACTTAAGCTTGGTTACTCCGAAAAAACCCTTAAGGAAAATCGCGAACGTTAAAGAAATTACTATAAAATATTTCCCTTGGGGGTCTCTCTAAAAAATAGAGAATCCCCTTTCCCATAGATTTTACAAAAGTAGTGAATTTGTTTATATAATGGAATAATACAACTTAAAAAGATGAACTCCCCGATGTGGGACTAAAAAGCTTATGTAGTCTCTTAAAACAACTAAAAAGGAGAAACTCCACGGCGTGAGACTAATAAGTTTTTCATTCACAAAAGAAAACAATAAATTATAATTTTTATTAAAACTTTAAAAATCGTATTTTATTAATCGTTTTCCAACATAAACTTCTCCAGCAACCTCCAACACCACACAACATCACCAACTTTACTTCAATGATCTTCTTAAACCGAACCCTCAATGGTTGCGACAGTTTAACCAACTCTTCATACTTCGAACTACTTAGGTTGATGCTTCTTGGGACAAGACTGGATTTAGACATTGTCATCTCATTGTCCATCCTCCACCACGGCAGTAAACCCAGCTCCTTTACAGATCAACCACAACGCCGGTCGCAGCAATCTTAGCCACCTTCCATCGTTGTATCCCAACACAATTCAATCCTCAGAAAACCAACGACAAT
The DNA here is from genome assembly GCF_003573695.1 of Papaver somniferum. Taxonomy (NCBI): domain Eukaryota; kingdom Viridiplantae; phylum Streptophyta; class Magnoliopsida; order Ranunculales; family Papaveraceae; genus Papaver; species Papaver somniferum. Next base: position 112,611,452 of record NC_039360.1, read on the forward strand.
AATCGTCTCCACTATCAACGCCATTATTTCTCAGCTGATTCGAAGCTTCATTCTGTCTCCATTTCAGTGACCCATCTTTGCCAGCTATTCCGCCACCGATTACCAACTCCACTCGAGCATAAATTCAGTTCAGCCAACAAATGATTCATCTCCTTTGCGAACAGTTCCATTGAACCACTCTCAAATCATTCCCATGCTCTTCCATCATCAGCACCACTTCAACAACAGGACCCTCCATGAACAATCGGCTACAGCTGCTTCTTTTACATCTCAGGAACTGAACTCCACTGATGTTGCAACGGCTCAACCATTCACTGATCACAAGCTAGGCCACTCTCCACTATGTCCTTCATCTTCACTTCTCAGGCATCTCGCATTAAAAAACTCTTCATAAATCTCTCGAGCACAATCACAACAACCAAGCCAGCAACACCATCTCCTTTCCATTGAACGTAAGAACAAATCTCCAAAACCCATCCTTCCCGACCATTCAGCACCAACTAAACAATCAATTTATCACCCATAATCAGTCACCGACGACTGCAAAACTCACCCAAAGTTGTTCCTATTCTGACCACCTCATTACATGGCAGCTATAAACCCTTTTTCTCACAATAGAAAATAAATATAGTTTGTATTTCATCTTCATCTTTATTTTATTTCATAAAATAAAATTGTACCCTATTCTGACCCTTCTCTAGATGACGTGAGAAATGGGACGTGGTGGACCCTTCTATAGGTTAAATTCTTAAGTGTGCTTCTTTTTGAAAAAGTGGGGGTACAACAACCACACCCAATATTTCTCTTAGTAATCTGTATGGACAAACTCCAGTATACTTTCTAGAGAATCAACTAGAAAGTCAGACTCAATCTAGATAAAAAGTATATTAAAGAGTTTATATCTCAATCTCTCGATTTAATATATACTCAAGCAAATAGAAATCTGCGAGTCTTTATCAAATACTAGAGAGATAACTTGGATGGTACCAAAGACCAACATCCAAGTGTCAATCAATTTAAATCAACAACCAAAAGGTCGGATATTCTAATTGATTTAACAACGCACAACCTGTGATATTTCAATTATATAACAAAATATAATGCAGAAAAGAAATAACACAGACACCAGAATTTTGTTAACGAGGAAACCGCAAATGCAGAAAAACCCCGGGACCTAGTCCAGTTTGAACACACACTTCATTAAGCCGCTACAGACACTAGCCCACTCCAAATTAACTTCGGTCTGGACTGTAGTTGAACCCCAATCAATCTTACACTGATCCAATGTACAGTTATGCTCCTACGTCTCTGATCCAAGCAGGATGCTACGTACTTGATTCCCTTAGCTGATCTCACCCAAAACTAAGAGTTGCTACGACCCAAAGTCGAAGACTTTAATAAACAAAACTGTATCACACAGAAAAGTCTACGGTAATAGATAAATCTGTCTTCCACGAATATACCTACGAGTTTTGTTCTGTCTTTTGATAAATAAAGGTGAACAGGAACCAACTGATAAACCGGACTTATATTCCCGAAGAAAAGCTTAGTATTATCAATCACCTCACAATAATCTTAATCGACGCAGCGAAAAAAGATATTGCGGAATCACAAACGATGAGACGAAGTGTTTGTGATTTCTTTTATATCTTGCCTATCGGAGATATCAGTCTCAAGCCAATTATTACAATTTTACTCGTACGATAGAAACAGCAAGATCAGATCACACAACTACAAGAAAGTAGTATCGGTCTGGCTTCAAAATCCCAATGAAGTCTTTAAGTCGTTAACCTGGTTTAGAAGAAGAAACCAAAGGTTAAAGGAGAATCGACTCTAGCTTAGTACAACTAGTATCACACACAAGGTGTGAGGATTAGGTTTCCCAGTTGCTAGAGTTCTCCCTTATATAGTCTTTCAAATCAGGGTTTGCAATCAATGTTAGCTTGGTAACAAAGCATTCAATATTCACCGTTATATGAAAACCTGATTAGATTCAAGCTAATATCTTTCAACTGTAAGATCGAAAACTAGCTTGTTACACACAAATGAAATGCACGTTTCTAGGCTTGCGTAACCGTACCCAAACTTTTACATTTGTTGGTTCAACAATACTCAACCAAATGGTTAGCCATATGATCACTTTCATATCAACCATATTCTTCTTCACCAAAACCAGTTCAAGTGACTCAAATGAACTAGTTAGAGAGTTGTTCAATTGCAAGGAAATCTTATGTAACTATACAAGACACAATTGAAGTAAAAACGATTTGGTTCACTCGAATCGGTTCATGAACTATATAGCCGCGGTTTGCAATTTGCATTCCTTAGTTTATATAAGAATAAGTTCACAAACATCGTTTTTAGATATAACCTACTCAAGTTGGCGGACTGGGTTCGCTGACTTAAGTTCCCGGACGGAGTTCACAAACTCCAGTAGAATTTCTCGGGTCGAGAACTTCCGCCAGTTCGCGGACTTGGCTCACGCCACCATTCCAGTTCTCTTGATCAACAAAGTTCGCAAACATTGATTCAATGAATAAGGACTTATACATATATGTGTTTCCATAACAATGCTTATATCCTCTAATGGTTATATTACTAAACTCTCATTTCAATCATTGAAACATTCTTAGAGGACGTTGATATTCTATAGTTGTTATTCACAAACTATTTTTGTCAAAGTAAGCAATTTTCAAAGTGATTGAAACTTGTCATGACTTTCGTCACTAGGTAAAGATGAACTTGGCTAAAGTGAAAGCTTACCAACACATATTTCGAGAAATAGATAGGCGAGATAAACTCGGCTCGAAATAACAAACTAATCTAAGTCTATATAGCAAAACGACTTTTGTCTCAAGATAGGAGACAAATAGATTTTTGAGTGATAGATAAGTTCAAGTCTCCACATACCTTTTAGTCGATGAAGATCCACTGGTTCCTTGAGTAGTCCTTCGTCTTGCAGGATTATTGCCATGGAGTTCTTGAGCTCAACTACACTTTCTATCCTAGTCCGAGACCTTAGCGTAGACTAGAAATCAAGACTTATAGTTTTGATCACTAACATTGACAAACATGCTTGAGATAGAAACGCATGCGAGTTCGACCGAGAAATGCTTTAACAATCTCCCCCTTTGTCAATTTTAGTGAAAAAACTATCAATACATATGGAATATAAAAAATATATAAATTAACTTTTGTAGCTCCTATTCCACATGTCTAATCTTCAACATTACTTGAAATCTTCGTCACTTCCAAGTACTCCAATGATCCCAAAGGTTGTAAGTTCAGCATCATCGTTGTTGAAAATCCGTAGCTATAACAACGAGAAAACAAGAGTTCCAATCATTGTTATACAATGTCATATTATCATTACACAACGTCAAAGTTCAATTGTATCACAACTTCAACAACAATACTACGGTGATATGTATCACTCCTCCTTAGTCAATACTCCATCTCACATGGAAACCACTCCTCCTTACATAATGATCCGAAACCATATGTATTTTTTGTGTGAACTACATATTAATTCTCCCCCTTTTTGTCAATAAAATTGGCAAAGGTACAAGAACGGGATCCTAATGAAATTTCCGAAAGAGACATTTCATGACCAAAAGAAAGAAACACATATCATCTTATTTAGATGAAATCATATATCCGAAGCTAAATGCATTCATCAAGGAGTTTATAAAGATACAAGATAACCTCTATAATATTCCACAGCCGCACTCCCCACAAATATTTGGCAATTAAGCACAAGTTCAATTAAGAACTCTCCCCCATAAAATGTAATTCCCGAAAGAACAACAAGAGTGACCTTAATTTCGAAAGAAAAGAAGGATTTCTTTGGACATAACAAGTCAGATACAAGTATGAATTTGAATCCAAAATACTCAATTAAATTAACCACAAGAGATCCCATGATTAATTTAATCGAAAATGCTCAACATAAGTGAACTTATGGAGACTCAAAAATATACAATTAGATTAATCACAAGAGAACCCATAATTAATCTAATTGAAATACACAACCAAACTAATCACAAAAGTAATCAATTTAATTGGTCATGCTCAGCATAAGAAAACTTACGGAGCAACAACTAAATAACCAAACAAGATGATTAATTTAGTTGAATACGCTCGACATAAAGTACCTCTCGGAACAACAACTAAGCTAATCATAAAAATAATCAAATTGGTCGTTTAGTACTCAACATAAGACACTTTTCGGAGCCTCACGGTAATACATAAAATATGGATCAGGGAAGATCAATACTGCGAAATACACAAGGATTCATTCTATTTTCCATCACTATTCGCGTAACGACATTCAATAGACATAATCCTTGCAAACAAAATATTTTAACCTATCTTCCGTCAATAATTGACATAATAGGCTTAACTTTTGTAATTGTCAAAAGTCTATTCATTCTTTTATCAATACATGCATATCGACATATGAAAGACTTTACTTTTGACAAGGTATGGGACAATCATAGTTCACGGACACAAACACACATATCCCATAACAATATTGCAATATATAAAACCATAAAGATTAATACTGCAAAAATCGTCTTCCAAACAAATTTAGAATTTAAACCAATAAATCTAAAAACATGAAGATGAAAACGTTGGACATAACTATGTGTAATCACAATAATGGCTATTCCAAACTCTAGTTATTCTTCTAACAAAAACAAGAAGATAGAATATTTACTAGGCAATAAGACCTTTGAAGAATTCTTTATCGTCCCCGAACTCCTTGTCGTCAACATCCATTGTGACATAAGGTTCATTAAGGTAGGAGTTTATATCAATAAGCCTTCTTGGCTGATGATGTCGAACCAGGGCCTTCTGAATCTCATGAGTCTTATACACAAAAGCCTTTATTTGTTGAATCTCCTTTCGCATCTCCTTCAACTCTTCAAGAACATCAGAAAACTTCTGAGAGTTTGAAGGAATGGCTTTTGGCTTCCTCACATTCCTTTTCTTTCTTTTCAAGGTAGGAGATAACAGAGATTTCTCATTTTCCTTCATGATTGATGGCTTAACAATCATATTAACATCTTTTCCATCAGAAGACATCACGCTTGGAGTATTCATAACGTATGGGTTTGTGAGAGGAAATCACAAATTGAACTCAACAAGTAGTCTTGAGATAAAAAGAGTTTTTGAGGAAGGAAAAAGGAATGTAGGGTTTCGAAACCTTTAAACAGGTTCATACACGTCCAACTCACAACCCTATAGAGAGTAGAATTGTCGATAATAACCATCCTTTGTTGATAGACAGGGAAGAAAAAACTAAGAAAAAAAGAGAAAAAAAACTTTTCCTAAATCCTGAGAGGTACAAAATCATTGTCTCTTTTGATCAGGCACATGAGACAAGATTTCCAAAACAACACAATCAAGTTGCGTTGTGGTGAACAACAATTTGTCCTCCATTTTCCTCTTGAGAGGAATCCACAGATCTCTGTCTATCAAAACGACTCGACCATAATTTCTTTTCTAATGGTCTTGGTTTATCCTTGGAAACTAACTTCTTAGACGAAGATAAAATCCTACATACCTCAGCGGTCTTCTGAGCAAGTTTAAGCTTATTTGCTAATTGATTTGCTCTTCGTTGAAGTTTGTTGACGTGCCTCAATTGGTATTTGTACTTGTAACACCTTGAAAGTTCATGACCCTTTAGAGAACAATAAGAGCACGTAAAACTAGGATAAAAGTCAGGCTTCTGAGATGTGCACGCAGCTAGACACATGGTGGAACCTGAAACATTACAAACAGAGTTTCCAAGAAATTGGTCAATTTTTTCTTCCAGATTAGTTGGATTTTCTTCTGAAAGAATATCGAGATTGATGTATGTATTGCTACAGTTATCAAAGTCAATATTTTCACCAAGAAGTGCAACACTTGATTTCTCGTCTTCATTAGAATCATAGTTGTCAGACATTTCATCAAAAGTTGCAGCAAGACCTTTGTTCCCGGTGTATTTTCTACGATTTGGACACTCGTTTGCAAAATGACCAAATCCCTTACACTTAAAGCACTAAGGCATATCCTCATCATCAGTTTCATATGTTTCCCTGTTTTTAGGAGGAATACGATTATGAGGTTTAACTGATGCTTTAGGCTTATCTCTGGAGAACCGTTTACTTCTCTTCAACAGAAGATCCCTAAACTGTCTTGTGATCATCGAGACCGATTTGTCAAGATCTTCATCTGATGAATCAGTCTCAGAGTGATCGTCTTCAGAGATATACACTTTTTTACTTTTATCAAGTAATTTTGTGTCTTTTAGTGCTTTTAACACAACATCCTTAGATTTGGATGAATGTTCGTGATCAAAGATCTTAAGCTTCCCAACCAGCGTATTTCTGGAGAGATTATCAAGGTTATTTCCCTCAACGATGGCATGCTTCTTAGAGTTGTATCTAGATGGCAGCGATCTGAGAATTTTCATCACAATGTCCTTTTCAGGAATAGTCTTACCGAATGCAAAAGATGCATTAACAATTTCAGACACTCTGTGATTAAACTCATCAAATGAATCTTGATCTTCCATACGAAGGTTTTCCCAATCGGAATTAAGGTTTTGAAGCCTAGCTTCCCTTTCACTGGAGTTACCTTCGAATACGGTTTATAAGATATCCCACGCATCTTTAGACCTCGTGCAATTTGACACATGGTGTTGAAGATTTGGGGTAATGGCATGTATGATGGCATTCAAACCGTCGGAATTTTTCTTTGCAGCATTTATCTCAGCAGGGGTGTATTCACCAATATCTTTGGGAACGTTTACATCTCCAACTGCCACGACGGGAGCATTATAGCCATTAACAACATATCCCCATGATTGAAAATCACGTGCTTGAAGAAAATCTCGCATAACAATTATCCACCATAAGTAATTAGAGCCATCGAAGACTGGTAGTACGTTAATTGAGATAACACCTTTGTCCATAGAGTCAGATCGCTACAAACACAGACTTGTAAGGTCTTAAACGTGTTTGCCTGCTCTGATACCAATTGAAAAAGTGCGGGTACAACAACCACACCCAATATTTCGCTTAGCAATTTGTATGGACAAACTCCAATATACTTTCTAGAGAATCAACTAGCTAGACAGTCAAACTCAATCTAGATAAAAAGTATATCAAAGAGTTTATATCTCAATCTCTCGATTTGATATATACTCCAGCAAATAGAAATCTGCGAGTCTTTATCAAATACTAGAGAGATAACTTGGATGGTACCAAAGACCAATATCCAAGTGTCAATCAATTTAAATCAACAACCAAAAGGTAGGATATTCTAATTGATTGAACAACGCACAACCTGTGATATTTCAATTATATAACAAAATATAATGCGGAAAAGAAATAACACAGACACCAGAATTTTGTTAACAAGGAAACCGCAAATGCAGAAAAACCCCGGGACCTAGTCAAGTTTGAACACACACTTTATTAAGCCGCTACAGACAGTAGCCCACTCCAAATTAACTTCGGTCTGGACTGTAGTTGAACCCCAATCAATCTCACACTGATCCAAGGTACAGTTATGCTCCTACGTCTCTGATCCAAGCAGGATGCTACGTACTTGATTCCCTTAGCTGATCTCACCCAAAACTAAAATTTGCTACGACCCAAAGTCGAAGACTTTAATAAACAAAACTGTATCACACAGAAAAGTCTACGGTAATAGATAAATCTGTATTCCACGAATATACCTACGAGTTTTGTTCTGTCTTTTGATAAATAAAGGTGAACAGGAACCAACTGATAAACCGGACTTATATTCCCGAAGAAAAGCCTAGTATTATCAATCACCTCACAATAATCTTAATCGACGCAGCGAAAAAAGATATTGCGGAATCACAAATGATGAGACGAAGTGTTTGTGATTTCTTTTATATCTTGCCTATCAGAAATATCAATCTCAAGCCAATTATTACAATTGTACTCGTATGATAGAAACAACAAGATCAGATCACACAACTACAAGAAAGTAGTATCGGTCTGGCTTCACAATCCCAAATGAAGTCTTTAAGTCGTTAACCTGGTTTAGAAGAAGAAACCAAAGGTTAAAGGAGAATCGACTCTAGCTTAGCACAACTAGTATCACACAGAAGGTGTGGGGATTAGGTTTCCCAGTTGCTAGAGTTCTCCCTTATATAGTCTTTCAAATCAGGGTTTGCAATCAATGTTAGCTTGGTAAAAAAGCATTCAATATTCACCGTTAGATGAAAACATGATTAGATTCAAGCTAATATCTTTCAACCGTTAGATGAAAACTAGCTTGTTACACGCAAATGAAATGCACGTTTCTAGGCTTGTGTAACCGTACCCAAACTTGTACATTTGTTGGTTCAACAATAGTCAACCAAATGGTTAGCCATATGATCACTTTCATATCAACCATATTCTTCTTCAGCATAACTAGTTCAAGTGACTCAAATGAACTAGTTAGAGAGTTGTTCAATTGCAAGGAAATCTTATGTAACTACACAAGACACAATTGAAGCAAAAATGATTTGATTCACTCGAATCGGTTCATGAACTATATAGCCGCGGTTTGCAATTTGCATTCCTTAGTTTATATAAGAATAATTTCACAAACATCGTTTTTAGATATAACCTACTCAATTTCGCGGACTGGGTTCGCGGATTTAAGTTCACGGACGGAGTTCACAAACTCCAGCAGAATTTCTCGGGTCGAGATCCGCCAGTTCGCGGACTGAGTTCGCAGACTTGGCTCACGCCACCATTCCGGTTCTCTTGATCAACAAAGTTCGCAAACTTCGGTTCAAGGAATAAGGACTTATACATATATATGTTTCCATAACAATGCTTATATCCTCCAATGGTTATATTATCTAAACTCTCATTTCAATCGTTGAAACATTCTTAGAGGACGTTGATATTCTATAGTTGTTATTCACAAACTATTTTTCATCAAAGTAAGCAATTTTCAAAGTGATTGAAACTTGTCATGACTTTCGTCACTAAGTAAATATGAACTTGGCTAAAGCGAAAGCTTACCAACACATATTTCGAGAAATAGATAAGCGAGATAAACTCGGCTCGAAATAGGAAATGTGTATAATCTAAGTCTATATAGCAAAACCACTTTTGTCTCAAGATAGGAGATATATAGACTTTTAAGTGATAGATAAGTTCAAGTCTCCACATACCTTTTAGTCGATGAAGATCCACCGGTTCCTTGAGTAGTCCTTCGTCTTGTATGATGATTGCCATGGAGTTCTTGAGCTCAACTACACTTTCTATCCTAGTCCGAGACCTTAGCTATAGTAGACTAGAAATCAAGACTTATAGTTTTGATCACTAACATTGACAAACATGCTTGACATAGCAACGCATGCGAGTTCGACCGAGCAATGCTCTAACACTTTTCACCTAATTAGTTCCTTTATTTCCCCTAAGATTATTTTTATTTTGGGTTGCTAGAATATGCTTAATTAGTGGATCAGTAGAAAACCCATTTGTGTTTCTTTTTTTGATCATTGGATTGTGGTCATCTGAAATTTATTTTCTTAATCTTGATTCTTATCTACTTGTTTTGGTTCAATACATAATATATTTGTTACTCCTTTTCTGATTTTTGATTTGATTATTATCTAGTTGATTTAGTTAGATATATGAAGCTACCTAATTTCTGCAAAGGACATTTTAAACCACTGGCAAGAGTAATGCATTCTTGTCTGATCCCAGGTACCTTTCGTTACAATTGGAAAAAAAGGAAACCGAGAAAATCAAGGGCTCAAGGAAGTGCACAATCCGTACTGCCAACCCAAACTAAGGTAATTCCTACAGATATTGATAAGTTAGATCCATCTCTCAGCTGCTCTAATAGTGAAGAAATGGAAACATCAAAGGATGAGGTAAATATAAATCCTATTTTATTTCAGCACAAAAAACTTAGAAGCATGACTAGGAAAAAACAAAGGCAATTAGTTCTTGAAACTTATGTTGAAACATTTTTATGCTTCAATGCTTTTATTCTAACTAAGATGAAATATCCAGAAGTATCCTACTTTTGACAGTTTATAATTACTATTGCTTGGAACTGTCAAGGTCTAGGAAATGTTGAAACCATGAATAGCTTGGTTGAGAGGAAAGTTATGAGTTAGCTTCAAGATGTTGTATCTGTGAAGAAGAGCAATATATCATGCAACATTTGTTATGGGAATATAAGTTTAGTAAACAAATTTGGCTGTGGATTTGCTTAGTTTTCAGGTTTCAAATACCAAATTCATTTGAAGATGTGTGGAGCAGAGCTAAAAGTTTCATAAAAGAATGTTGGATCATTGCTGCCTGTGCAATCTTAAGAGACCTCTGGTTTCAAAAGAATAGAATGTGGTTTGAGCAGATAAAACCTAATATGCAAAGCTTCAAGGCTATAATCAAGAAGACTATCTATGAAGTAAGTCTCAGAATAAAGAGCAACAAATGAAATTCTGATATTGATACTCAGGTAATCCTTTATTTCAATCTTGAGCCAAGAAGAATCAAATTTCAAAGTATAAAAATGTGTCATTGGATACCTCCAAGTCTTGGTTTTATCATGTTTTGCTGTGATGGAACATCAGTTGGAAATCCAGGTTGTGCTAGTTTTGAAGTAGTAATTAGAGATCATTTGTGTCAGGTGTTAGGAGTTATAACTGGTGGTATTGGTGTTGCTACAAATTACTTGGCAGAAGTATATGCAGTTATAAATGCAGTAGAACTGGCAGTTATCTGGGGACTGCAAAAGATCATAATATGCTCCGATTCCAAAACAGTAATAACAGAGTTTGAAAACAATAAGGTTCCATGGTTTGTGAGAATGAGATGGAATAAGGCGAGAAATCAAATTCAGGAGATTCATTTCTTACACAATTACAGAGAAATTAACTTTGCTGCTGACACTGCAGCTAAGAAAGGAGCAAAAATGAGTGCAGGGCAGAGGCTGGTTTACACTGGAAGGCCTGTTTTTTTGACTAGAGTTGAATATCCAAATGTGGATTACTATAGGATCTGTTAGTCATTCTTTTTGATCAAAGCCTATGTAGTTGGCTTCTTTGTTAATTTTTCCCTTTTTTGATTTGTAACTTTCACTTCCTTTTTTCAATTAATAAATATGTGATTCAGAAAAGAAAAAAAAACCATGAATAGCTTAAAAGACTTGTTAGACAAACATAATCCTGACATTTTATTTTTGTCTGAAACCAAACAACAAAACAAAGAAATGCAAAATATAATGAGAAAAGTGAATGTATACAATTACTGGCTTGTTTCACATAGAGGAACTGCAGGAGGATTATGCCTAATTTGGAAAAATCATATGCAAATATCAATTATATATCATGATTATAATTACGTTAATGTAAATGTTCAGATAAATAATAATAACAACTCTTGGCTCCTTACTTGTTTTTATGGTAGTCCCTACACTCCACTAAAATTAGCTTCTTGGGATATCATAAAAAATATGGCAAATGTTGTTGATAAACCATGGATAGTTCTAGGTGATTGTAATGTTGTTCTTCATGAACAAGAGAAAAAAAGGAAATTTCCCTTTTAAACAAAATGAGGCAGATACTTTCCATGACTTAATCCAAACAACTGGTTTGATAGACCTAGGCTTTATTGGATATACATTCACATGGAACAATAGAAGACAAGATGGAAACTTTATAGAACAGAGACTTGATAGAGCTTTAGTAAATGATAGATGGAATATAAAATTTCCTAACTCTACACTAAGACATCTAGGGCGTTTGAAATCTGACCATTTACCAATTTGTCTTAGTACTCAAAATATCTGGAATGATGGTGCTACACCATTCAAGTATTTTGGAGAATGGATGAAGCATGAACAATGTGCTGCACTAATCCAAGCTTGTTGGGAACCAGACATTAGAGGATCTCCTGCTTATTATTTTGTGAGTAAATTTAATAACATAAAATATACCTTGAGGCTCTGGAATAAAAATACTTTTGGTCACATAAGAACCAACATTGAAAACATTAAAAGGGATTTAGAAAGAACTAATAGTAGAAGCTTTTACAATTCCAAAGCCTCTGACTTAGCTAATTTAAATAAAGAGTTAACCAAATGGTATGAATTAAAAGAAATATTTTGGAAGGATAAAAGTAGAGACCAAAATCTATTGTTAGGGGACAGAAATACTAAGTATTTCCATATCAAGGCAAAACAAAGATTTAGAAGAAATCGAATAGAATCTATGATGAATAAGGATGGGATATGCTTAAATTCTAGAGAGGAAATTGCTGACTGTATAACTGATCACTTTAGAAATATTGCTACAACAGTTCAACCTGTTATAGATAGAAAAATGATTGATCTAATTCCCACATGTATTAATGAAAGTGACAATAACATGCTATGTTTAATGCCAACTGAAATGGAAATAAAAAGTGTTCCTTTTGCTATGGAACCCGACAAGAGTCCAGGACCGGACGGTTTCCCACCCACCTTTTTTCAACAAAATTGGAATATAGTGGGAAAAGAACTAGTTCGGCTGATACAAAATTTCTTCAAAACTGGTTTTCTGTCCAAGGAACTAAACACCTCTTTTATCTCTTTAATACCAAAAACCATAAATCCTAACACACCTGATGAGTTCAGACCAATAGCATTAAGTAACACAACTTATAAAGTGATTTCAAAACTCATGGAAAATAGAATGAAAGGTTTACTTGAAAAGATTATAAGCCCATACCAATCAGCTTTTATACCTGGTAGGCAAATATCAGACAACATAACCATAACACATGAGATAATACATAAAATGAGAAAATCTAGAAGTAAAAATGTCCTGATGGGATTGAAAATTGACATGTCAAACGCATTCGACAGAGTCGAATGGAATTTCCTAAATGAGATTATGAAAAAACTTGGGTTTTCGGAAAAATGGTGTAACTTGGTATTTCTATGTATTTCTACAACTTCTCTTTCTGACCTCCTAAATAGATCTCCAAGTGAGTTCTTTAAGCCATCAAGAGGATTAAGACAGGGAGATCCTAAATCTCCCTATGTTTTTCTGTTTTGTATGGAAGCTATGTCTAGGACCATTCTAAATGCGGAAGAAAATGGAGATATAAAAGGAATCAAAATTTCGAGATATGCTCCATCTGTGAGTCATCTCCTTTTCACTGACGATTGCATATTTTTTGCAAAGCTGATATAAAAACCTGTCACAAACTGGTATCTATGTTTAAAGACTTTGGAACAAATTCTGGCCAACTAATAAACCTTAGTAAATCGGGAGTTTTCTTTAGTCCTAAAACTGATCCAGATAGAATAAGTAGAGTCAAACAAATACTAGGAGTAAACTCAATTCCTCTAAATGATAGATACTTGGTATCTCCGTTATTTACTAACAAATCAAAAGTTAAAAGTTTTGAACCCTTAATCAAAAACATGACCAAACGTTTAAAAGGATGGAACGGTAGCAATGTAAACAGTGTTGGAAGAACAATTATGGTTAAGAAGGTAACATCCTCTCTTGCATTGTACCAAATGAACTACTTTAAAATTCCAAAAAAAGTATGTAAAACTCTCTCTAATATTCAAAGAGATTATTGGTGTGGAAAGGATGAAAATGAAAAGAATACAAATGGTAAAAAAGGTATTTACTTAAAATCTTGGGAGTCGATGTGTAAATCTTTAGAAGATGGTGGTTTAGGCATACAAAATATAGAAAATTTCAACCTGGCAACGATCTCAAAGATGGGATGGAGGCTAAAAGAAAAACAAGATTCTTTATGGGCTAAAATATTAAAAGTAAAATACTATCCAAATTGTGATATTCTACATATTAAACCTAAACCAAAAGATGGAGGCAGTTGGGTATGGAAGGGGATTCTTACGGGAGTTGAACAGATTAAGAAACATTGTACATGGCAGATAGGAAATGGGAAACTTATTGATAGTTGGGAAGATCAATGGATCCCAAATACCATTGCTCCTATGCATAAACCAATAACAGGTACAACAAACTTGAAAAAGGTATGTCATCTTTTCACAATAAACAAAAAATGGGATGAAGACAAACTAAAAATTTGCTTTGATGATAGTTTAGTTAGCATAATTCTAGATATGCCTATCCCTATAAATGATTTAGAAGACATTGCTCACTGGAACTTGGAGAAAAAAAGGTAATTTCACAATTAAGTCATTGTATAATCTAATAAACAGTAATAATAACAATAATGGAAATGGAAGTGACTGGGGCAAGATATGGAAATTGAAAGTAACTCCATCCATCAAGATTTTCATATGGAAAGCCGCAAATTCAATCTTACCAACAGGTATGAGAGTAGCTGCGATTCTTCTTAACATTAATACTAAATGCAATCTTTGTAATGAGAATGAAGAATCCTTATCTCATCTTTTTCTCAACTGCAATTTTGCAATTCAGGTATGGATGCACCTAAATTTTGACATAAATTATGTAATTGATGGGAAAACTTATTTTCATGAATGGTTGACTGATTGGTTTCATGATAAAAACAAAGGAGACAACATATTAGAATGGCCAGATTTCTGTAGTATTGTTATATGGCATATATGGAAAGCGAGGTGCGAAATCACATTTCAAAAAAAAAGAAACAAAATAGTGCCTACACAGCAAAATAGATAGTTTAATTTGTCAGCAATATATTGATTGTTAGCAGACCAGGTTTCAACATAATGCAAACACTTTTTTATGATCATATGCATGATGAAACTCTTCAAATTATGGACATAGAACCAGACAAACATATTACATACCTGAGTATGAGAATGTCTATAGCCCTAACTATGCATGTTCCAATAAATACTTGTGGAATTGGATTAAATTTGATGGACTTTACAGGAAAAACAATTGAGGCAAGAGGATCTTTTGCAGACTGCATAACCAAAGAACAACTAAAAGAAAAGGGTGCTAAAGCTGCCTTCCAGTGCGCAACTGAATGGAGTGGATACAACATCACCTTTCAATGTGATTCACAACCTACTTTAAAGTTGTTGATGGGAAGATACGTTAAAGCTAGAGAACATCGTTATAACATTAGTAAAGACTTTGAAGATAGCATAAACACTTGTATTAACTTCAAAGCTATTGCTTTTATTTTGATTTCCAGATTCAATATTAGAAAGGCAGCAAATATAGCAACTTTTTTTAATCTTAATGTCATCCAGCACAATTGGACAGGTGAAGCACTTTTAGTTGTTTTACATAATCTTCATATTGAAAGCTGTCGCAACCTTGTAACAGTTAGTGATCCTCAGGTTCCTGAGAATCAAATCTATCAATATATATCATGAGGAGATATCCTCTTTTCAGAAAAAAAAAATGTTTAAGCTCTAGTGGGCTCCACTGCTTGAAATGCAGTATTTGTAGTTTTGGTCGCAAACGCCAATTAAGCTGCAACTTAGCCGTTTATTTTCTGGAAGACCTGATTTGCTTGTACTTTCTACAAAAGCACTAGAATACTGTTATTAGCCAAAACATTGAGTCCTAGCTAATATAAATATGAGTGTAAAATGTAGCATTTACGTGCTTATCACTGAATATCCCAGTGTGGTCGCTAACTATTTCTAGGTGATAGTAATCCAACCATCATAGCCACAAGACACCCATTAATTAGGAGGATAATCTTAGTTCATTAGCGTAAGTTCATTCCATATATTAGGAGTATTTATTGGGCCCGGAAGGCCCGAAGGGCCTGAAGGGAGGGAGTCCCTTTTATGGCCACTTTTTTTTTTTTTGTAAAGAACGATTTTTTGGGCACCACTTTTTTGTTTTTGGGGACCATGATTTGATTAGGCCACCTTCCCTATAATTATAAGGGTGTCCTAAAAGGTGGAGATGACTAGTTTACCCTTTTACCTAATTAAAAATATAACTAATCTACAACTTCTTCTTTCTCTATTCTACAATTTTTCTTCTTCTCTTCTTCATCAATTTATGATCATCTAAACCTGATCATATACAAATCTAATCAAAATCATCAAATTTTCATCGCCGTCGATTCATTGAATTTTCATCGTCGATTAATCAATTTTTTATAAACAAAACTGTCCATAAGTATTTTCCCACAAACCCATTACTTTTATTCGTTTTCGATTGAAATTTTGAGTCGTAATCATCAAAATTTGTTGAATTTGGAGGTCACAATAGTAAGTTCGGTTAGGATAATTTTGAAAAAAAACCCTAGTTTTACAAACAAACTTTTAAAAATGATGGACACTTCGGCTAAGAATTTTTTTTTGCCACCAAACACCTGAGTTCGGTTGAGTCGCAAAAATAATTTCAAAACCGAACTCTTCTCTATATTGCCAAATTTTGAGTTCGGTTTAATCGCAAAATAAAATTCCTAACCGAAATTTACTCTGAAAACCTATATAATGAGTTCGGTTAACCCGCAATTTTTTCTGCTAACCGAAAGTAGAGTTCGGAAATGTTTTATAAACGTTACGATCACGCCGAACCTATAGATTTTAAGTGCATGAAAAACCTAAGGGTTCAGCTGAATGACTGGTTCGTAGAGATTTTGCGAACCTACCGAACTATGTTGTTTAAAGTTCGGTTAAAACGTGGTTGAGTTGACTGAACCGAACAAAACTCTGTAAACTCAAGCATAGTAGTTCAGTTACATTTGATTTTTCATCAACTAGACGAACAAAAAAAAACTCCATTAAACACTACACCATTTTTAGGGATTCGCAACGGAATCTGGACGTTGCTAACTAGGGTTGCAACGGCAGATCGACGTTGCAAAACACGACGTTGCATTTTTTCGCAACGGCATAAGCTCCGTTGCGACTCTCGGTCAGCAACGGGGATTCGCAACGACAAGTTCCGTTGCGACGCTATTTATTCGCAACAGAGATCTGTTGTTGCTAAGATGTTTCGAATTACAGAAATACCCCTACCCGAAACTAAATGTTATTGGTTCTGGTTCTAATTTATTGGTTCTGGTTCTAATTTAGCAACAGATTACAGACGTTGCTAATATTTTGCAGCATAAAAAAAAAGGTCAAGTCTTCATTGACCTGGTCAAAATCCATTTCCCCCACATTTACCCCCTGCAGTTACCCAGTTCCCCATATTCATCATTTCCACAGATATACAAATATGTCACTCATTACAAAATTGTAGTATATTATAAAAAAAGGATTCTTCAATTGAAATTAACAATAAGTATGAGTATTTGATACAAATGTATAGCAAGTATGTATCACAACAAACTAGTGTACACATAGAAACTTACTTAGTTCCTATGTTCAGTTCGTAGAAAGTTACGAAATTCCTAAGTTCTCCCAACTTAAATCACTATAAGGAAATACTACATGGAAACTTACAAATCTTGCAGCTGCTAAGGGACCTAATGGCTGATTTGTTATCCAACCTTTCTGATCTCACAACATAGCAGCATTCAATTAACCTGTGAACAAACTAACAAATTAGATTAGATTGAATTGTGTTACAGTCCTTCAGTGTCCTCTATCATGTGATAATACAGTGAATTAGACAGAATGCATATCAGATAAGGCGAATCATACAATGCAATAATACAGATAACTGATGTGTAGCAGGTCAAATCTTGATACTATAAAAGATTATTTAGGAGGTATGCCGCGGCGGTCTGAGTTCTTGAGAGATCAAGATAAAATGATATTCGTAGGAAACACAATCTTTCATTCCAGTCGATTTTGGAAGCTACATAGTGCTCACAACAGCACATCATAAAGTACGTGCACTACTATTTTACTGTGTTATTTTTTTTCAATAGGTATGAAGGTTCAGAAACAGGAAAAACTCTTACCGTCTTCTATGGATTTCCATAATTTCATCACCTAACTTCTTCTCTTCCTTAAGTGATCCTCATTCTACTCTATCAAACAGATGCACGAGCGCCTTTCTGGTATAAGTGGGGAAAAAACATTTTAGCAACAATAAGTTGTTAAGATAGTTCAAATTATATGCCTAGAGGTGGAGTCTTGTTACCTGTCGGGAGAAAATGTTTTCTATGCACCAGAAAAAGCCTGTGTCCCTCAACTTCCCTCGCCACGTTTCCAGAGTATGAAGGAATAAAAACATCACTTTCAACCGACACAATGTAATCAAGTTCCTCAACTAATGCTATTTTTTCCTGTGAAAAAGTCGGCACGAGAGTGGGGTGTTATCTCTGCATAAGAAATAAGGGATGGGGTCAAACATGAGGGTGACGATAAAGCAACAACAGAAATTGCATAATCTCCTTTCGATCAAAACAATTATTCTGTGATTAACATTGCATTTCTCCTAACATAAACAACACAAAGGGTACAATTTGGTTTCTACCATTACAGTCATAGTACCTGATCAAGGTTAGTTCATCAGCCTCATCCGAAGACAGACCATGTGTACATCCACCGAAAGAAAGCATATCCTTCTCATATCGTAAGTGTAAGGCGATGTACGGACCATAGTCTGATCAAATATCATATGATATAACAAAAATCATCATTACTTCAATAGTTTAAAACTTACAATGATAAGTGACAAAATTAAAACACTTTACTTCAGATTCGAAAATCAATATTAATAATTGTTCCCATAATCAAAATGCAGCCTGGCTATATTGAAACTTAGAACCAAGCAAGGAACAACAACCAACACAAGGAAACTTTACCAAAACAAAGTACTGTACCAAGTAAATAGGGTTGGTACTGTAACTAAATAATTATGTGCCCGTGCTTCTACATTTTCAGCTACATCACCATTACTAGTGTTATCCACATGTGACCGTACTTCTGCTTCTAGCTTTTCCACATGAAAACGCCATGTCGTGTATGTAGAAAGAATATCATACTTAAGCAAATGCAATGAAATTTCACTAAGTGGCCCCAATCCTTTAGAGTTCTTACATCTACTACAAGGCATGAGAATAAGGTATTTCCACCACCATTTCTATTAACAAACTCTATAAATGACCTAACACCTTCTATGTACTGAGCAGACTTACAAGGACATTTCATCCATCCCTTATCAAGCATAGATGACATACCCTAAAGACAATATCTATGTTAAAATTCAGACAGTATATGTACAATACATCAATACAAAATCAACATCATTTTTTGATATGATATCTACAACAACTCTAACATGTACCTATGAATTTGATATGCACACAGCATAAGATTAATCAAAAAAATACTATCATTTAAAACTATACTAAATCCATTCCATTAAATTGATATATCTACTTCAGTTATAAATGAATACAACCAAACAATAAAGCTAATTGGCTATCCAAACCATAAAAACATATACTTTCTATGCAATTAAAGATACATGTTAGAATTCAAGTGTATATCATGAATTTGATATATCCCCTTCAATTCTAACATGTAGCTTCAACTGAGTCCCAGCGGTAGGGTTCCTGCAGGCCTTAGGTTCACCACTAGGACCATTTTTATCATGCTCAATGAGATTCTATCAAAATAAAAATCAGACTTACAAAACCTATAAAGTTCAGTCCATACAAACTTATAAAAATCTCTAAGTTCAGAAAGTATACAAACTTATAAAAATTCTTAAGTTCAGACCATACAACGTATACAAATTTCTAAGTTAAGAAATTATTATCATGCTCACTGAGATGCTATTATCGTCAAACTTCAGCTAAACAATATAAAAGAAACCAAAATAATCAAAACAATTTCATAGTTGGATATACCTTCTTAGTTTTCCTAAACCAGTTCTTCTTCAAACTCTAATGAACTGAACTTCAGCTCTTCAATCTTGACAAACCCTAACATGGAAAAAAGGGCATTAGATTCAGATAAAGAACAAACCATAAAATGGAAAGAAAATATAAAAGGAACCAAAATAATCAAAACAATTTCATAGTTATATACTGTAGCACCCCTTTTTTACTAAACCGTATATAGTACACTAACTCTAATACCTAAGGTGATAGCTACCATAAGCTAAGACTAAAAATGGTTGATTTTATATCAAAAGGAAAAGTATAACATGGCTCTTCAAAAGAAAATTAATAACGATTACAAGGACCTGACTAATTACAGACGGAGCGTGCTAACATTAGAAAGTCTAGAAATGAATCATTCATTTCAAGACATGCCAAGTACTTCAACTGGACTCTAAAAGTTATAAGAAACATACATGATCACCTAATTTACAATGTGGTGTTTGATATTACATATATACACTCGAGAGTTAGAGACTACTTACAATCAACCCAAGAAAAATACCTTCAACAAAAGTTACATAAAACAGACAAGTTATAAGAAACATTTGACCCACTGAAATAAACAATCAAGTACCCCAAAATATTTAAAGAACATCAACACACACATAACACTCATGTATATGGAATTTACTCCTCCTTCAAACAATGTATAATATTCAATGCCAAATTCCAGCACCTAGATAGTAATATTGTGGTGTATCGCCCTAGCCATAGTATAAACGCTCGAAAGAAGTAGTTATAAATGGAGGAGCAGAGTTCCTATATACCACAGATGGAAACTATTGTTTCCCATAACATTCATACAAGCAAGAAACATATAAGGTCCTTTCTAAGTAATAGAAAAGCCAAAAGAATCAACATGATTTTAGTGAATCAAAAAGCAGCAATGCATGAATTTGTTTAGATGCATAAATATAGTTTTGTAAAGAGGCATTAAAGGTTATAAAAGAGTAATGTAAGTTCCAACCTCAATCCGCTATACGACCCTTACCCTTTGTTGTCCGCTTATCAAATCCAATAACACCTTAACCAAATAGAAGTTAAGTTAGAGAAACAGAACAATCTCGCTGAACCTGATCTACAAAATAAAACGAACTGACCTAGCCAAACTGTGGAAACAACACAAAGCCCATCGACGAGGATACTAATATGGATTTACTAAAGAAGGTTCCAAACATTATCAATGGAACTACAGCTAATTCGAGATGTGAATAGGTTCAACAATTAAAGAACATGACCGCCAAAAGTGCAATAACAATCGTTTCTGAAACTAACATAGTTCATAGTGCAATAACATAGTTCTTAGTGCAATAATTGAGATGGATATAAATTACCCTGCTGAGATTGTTGTTCGAAGACATCCAACTTATCAGTAGAAATTTTAGGCTAGATCAAGATACAAAATATCAAACTCATTGAAAATAGCACTGGCGGGAGCGTTGAACAGTAGTTACTGAGTGAAATATAACTCACACAATAAAGATCATAGAGGAAATCTTAAATTCACAAAAGATATGCCTTTCAGAGAACCAAATTTCATGAAACGAAGCCTTATTTCAGTTCATTATCCCAAGTGCCCTAAAATCGATCCAAAAGTCACAGGACAACGTATGAAATTTCTATAATGAAGTGGTTTGCCTAAATTCAAAAGATTTTATTGTAAAATTCAACAAATGAGGTGATTTTAAGACCACTAGATACCTATTTCTAAGCCCTAGCATCACAATTAATACTAATCAAGCTTAGATTAACTTATAAAGGAGGGATACATTATAGGACTGCTACATATACCTTCTTAGTTCTTCCTTCTTCTTCAAACTCTGATGAACTGAAAATGTATTACAACAAAAAACCATAAAATTCATTTATAGTTTATAACCCAAAAATACAAATTAAACCCTAAACTGAAAATACCTCAAAATCCCTAAGAAAGTTAACATAGAACAATATATCAAACTTATACCTACAATGTTCTTCAGATCTTCAAAGTACTTCAGTTCTTCAATCTTGACAAACCCTAAAATGGAAACAACAAAATCGTATTAGTTTCACATATGAAACCCTAAAACCAAAAGAAATAGAAGAAATCGAAAAACTGAAATCGAAAGAATCAGATTCACAAATGAAATCGAAAAACTGAAATCAAATATTAAACCCTACAATCGATGGATTCGATAAACTTAAATCAAAATCTCTAAATCCTAGAAATCAAAGTCTCTGAGTATGAACCCCGAAACTCACAACTGAAACCCTAAATATATCAAAATCTGTAAACCCTAACATAAAAAGTCAAAGATTATACTTACACGGTGATAGAGTTCAGAGATTGAGATGGAGATGGAGATGTAGATGCAGAGAAGAAGATGGAGATGTAAACCCTAAATAAAGAGCAGCTCAGCTGAGCAGATGGAGATGGAGATGTAAATGCAGAAAAGAAGAGAGAGTGAGCCGACAGAGTCTCTGCTTGTGGCGGAGAAAAAATAAAATGAAATGAAGAAAGAAATGGATTAAGGGAAGGATATACCTGGATTGGGATTAAATGTGGAAAAAAATAAAAGAAGTCTTGACCGAAGTTTGACTGGGGCGTTTTTATAAGTCCTAGTGTTCCCGACCACGCACGTGGTTCACACGCTTGAACACAGCGCAGTTGCGATTCGCAACCTCGCTTGTGAGGTTACAAAATTCGAAACGACAGATCTCTGTTGTGAAAAAGAAGGGAGTTGCAATTAGCAACTAAAATTTCGCAACGGCCCTTATGTCGTTGCAAACCTGGGTTGCGAATCCCTAAAAATGGTGTAGTGAAAGCTCTGGTTCGGTTGCCTGTGATTTTGGATTTATTAACCGAACTGCATTTGCAGAAAGTTCGGTTACTTGTTCTTCATATAATATAACCGAACTTTGTTGACCTGGTTGAAATTTTTTGTTACAATTTTGATTTTGAAGATATTTTAGGCCATTTATAGCAACACTCACTAAGTTACAAGCATACTTCGGTACCCAGAGGATGTTTTTTCTCCATATTCACCCATCTCAAAATAATTTTTTTCTCCATCTTCTTCTTCTATTACTTTAATCACTCAATAATTCTACTTCTTTTAAAAATCATCTATTAATTTAACCTTAATGAATGATTAATCACACTAACTAATTATTATACAAAAATAATCAGAGGTAATTTTGGTATTAATATAAATATTTAGATAAGGGTGACCTAGATTTACTTCTGATGTCTTACCCAAAATAAAAAAATGGTCCCCACAAAAAAAGGCTGGTCCCCAAAAAATCGTTCTTTGTAAAATGAAATCTAACACAAATGTCCAATTTGATAAAAAAATTGGATTTGGTGAGGCTTTTTTTGGTGAAGCTTTTTCACATAATTCCCTATGTATCCTATTTTTCCTTATGTATCCTATTTTTTCAGGGGTATAATTGGCAAGCATACTAGAATATAAAATATCTAAAAATCCGTGCCTTGGAATTTTACAAATTTTATCTCGTTGGAAATCTTTTAAAGAGATTTACACAATGAGTACAAACAACAATATCAAATTTATTACGAAAAATTCGGAGGTGTTTATCCTTTTAGGCATAATTTTTGAAAATTTGAATACATATTCATTATGCAATCCAATCAGCGTCCCTGTGAGCTTGGCGCCCCTCTTAACCGTTCATAGTAGGTGTGAGCATTTTATCCGTCATCCGCGGATTTAACCGGGACTAACCGTATTTGTGCGGATGGATGCCCGGACCGTTCGCTAATGGGTTGGACGCGGATGAGATTTTTGAAATCCAAAGGATTATGGATTGGACCCGGATGCAACCTTGAAAATCCGTTGGACATCCATACCCGTTAGATTAAGGATATATATATAGTTTTTAGAAAATATATGGATCGTTTTGGAATTTTTAAAGTGTTTGCTTGGAGTGTTGCCCATGACACTTCTATATTTATATACATATATAAAATGTGTAGGTTCTATAAGAAGTCATCTATATTGGTTTTAGTTTTTCATTATAAATTTTAACTAACACCGTGCCTTTTTTGAGGGATTCTCTTGAATCCCTAATTTCATCTTCTGTTCCAGTGAGCTCTGAAACGAACTCAGTGGATTTCAACTTGCATTCATCATGCATATCATCATCATTTAATACCCCATTGACACAACCTAAGTCAGCTTTCAAAATCTCAGTCCATGATTGTATTTCTTCTTCATCTTCTGAACATTTATGTTCAATTTCCTCTAATGACGGAAAGATCTTAGAAGTTCATCAGTATGGTTCTAATATGGAGAATCATAAGTCAAGCTCAAGTACTTATCATCCAATTCATTTCCCTGAGTTGATTCCCCAAAAGCAAC
This sequence comes from Papaver somniferum, assembly GCF_003573695.1. Taxonomy (NCBI): domain Eukaryota; kingdom Viridiplantae; phylum Streptophyta; class Magnoliopsida; order Ranunculales; family Papaveraceae; genus Papaver; species Papaver somniferum. The sequence continues at coordinate 112,635,588 of NC_039360.1, forward strand.
AAGAGGAGAAACAGGTATCACTCTCCCCTAATCTAAGTTCTTTTCATTTTTTTTCTTCTGCATTCTGATTTCGTTTAAAATATTCCTCATTGCTGCTTTCAATAAAATTAAACTGCAATAATTTTAGTTGATTTTTTTTAGTGATATATCTCTGCTATACTTGTTATTCAATAATTTAGGAAAACTATGAAGTTAATAGCTTCGAATGTGCAGGGTTGTGGAAACCCATTCACTAAAAACCATATCAAACAAATAATTGATATAGAAAGACCTGAAATTCTGTTCTTGTCTGAAACTAAATCACAAAGGCATCTAGTTAGATCTTTATTAAAAGATTACCCTAATATACATATAGTTAATCCCATAGGAAAGGCAGGAGGTTTAGCCATAGCTTGGGTAGATGGTTTTGCTTTTGAAATTGTACAATGGAATATAAATATGATAAATATCTTAGTACAAACTAATCAGGAATCTAAGAAGTGGCTCTTGACATGCTTTTATGGTAGTCCTTATCCAAATACTAAGCATATAGCATGGGGTTTCATTTCAGAAATCTCTGAACAAGTAGATAAATACTCTACCCCTTGGATTCTATTAGGAGATATGAATGTGATTTTTAGTCAAGAGGAAAAATGTGGTGGTCTCCCATTTAAGAAATCGAATAGTGAATACTATCAAAATATACTTAATAATGCTGGTTTAATATATATAGGGTTCACTGGATATGAATTCACTTGGAACAACCAAAGAGAGGGGGCAACTAACATAAAGGAAAGACTAGATAGAGCAGTAGCAAACAATGATTGGAACCATCAATTTCAAAATGCTTCTCTTACTCATCTAGTTGCCATAGGTTCAGACCATAGTCCAATTGCTCTTACTCTTGATTCTAAAGCCTTTAAAAATAAACATACCTTTAAATACTATGATACATGGCAAAAGGAACAGTCCTGTATCCAAACTATTAAAGACACGTGGAAATTTAGTCTGCCAGAAGAAATTCCCTCTATTTCCCTTATAGCTAACCTTCAAGAATTGTAGCATAACTTAGAATTCTGGAAAAAAAAAACATTTTTGGAAAACCTATTAAAGAAATTAGGAAAGTATTACATCAGATAGATATGGTCAATAGTTCTAGTCATGTATATAGAAAAGAAGAGAAGAGAAAAGATAAACTATTTTTGCTAGAAAAGCTGTATGATACACAAGAAGCGATTGCAAAACAGTAATCAAGCGATAATATGGTCAATTTAGGAGAGAGGAATACAAAATTCTTTCATACTAAAACTCTAAAGAGAAGGAAATGGAACAATATAGAATGTATCAAACAAAGTAATGGAGAAATAACTTTCAAAAGAGATGAAATCAAGAACACCTTGAAAGAATTCTACTTAAACCTATTTTCAGAAGATAGTAGAGACCATACTAAGGATGTATACCTTTTTACCAACATTAGTCCTACTATTTCTGAAGAAGGAAACTCTCATCTAAATGCCATTCCGTCCTCTGAAGAAATCAGAGTTGTCCTAAAAAAATTAAAACCTAATAAATCCCCTGGACCAGATGGATTCCCAGCAAGTTTCTTTAAGATGAACTGGGACATTGTAGGGGAACAAGTAATAGACACAATACATGATTTTTTTTAGAACAGGAGAGCTAAATCCAGAGTTCAATAAGACCTTTCTCTTCCTTATCCCTAAAAACAGGCACCCTAAAGACCCAAGTCAGTTCAGACCAATAGGGCTCTGCAATACTGTTTATAAGATTATAGCAAATATTCTACCAAATAGAATTAAACCTCACTTAGATTCTTTAATATCTCCATTCCAAGCTGCCTTTTTGACAAACAGACAAATATCAGATAATATTATAATATCTCATGAAATTATTCATTCTTTCAAGAAAAAGAAAATTAAGCATGTTGGGATGGGGATCAAGATTGATATGTCGAAGGCCTTCGACAGAGTCAATTGGGATTTCCTTATAAATGCGCTTAAAGCCTTTGGCTTTGATCAACACTTCTGCAATCTAATTAGGACATGTATTTCCACAACCTCTATTGTTGTCCTGTTTAATGGATGTCCTGGAGATTTTTTCAAACCTACTAGAGGTCTTAGGCAGGGTGATCCCCTTTCACCTTGTCTCTTTATAATTTGTATGGAAATCTTCTCTAGAAGTCTAATTAGGGAAGAGGAAAAGAAGGAAATTCATGGAATAAAAATAACTCCTAGAAATAGCTCCATATCCCACCTATTTTTTGCCGATGATTGTTTACTGTTCATTAGGGATGATCTGAAAGAATGTCATAAAATCTTAAGTTTAATAGACACCTTTAGCAAAGCTTCAGGGCAGCTTATCAATTTTGATAAATCTGGATTTTTTTTTAGCAAGAAAGTCCAACCAAAGCATCAAAGAATGATTAGTAAGATCCTTAAAATCAAACATATCGACCTAAAAGATTCTTATCTAGGAACACCTCTATTTGTAGATAAAACCAAAATAAAACTGTTTGATAGCATAATAGAAAAAACGGAACACATAATACAAGGTTGGATATGAAAAATTCTTGCTAAGTCCAGTAAAATGGTGCTAAATAAAACAACTTTAGCTAACTTGGCCAGCTATCAAATGAGTTGCTTTATTCTGCCAAAAAAGATAACCAATAAAATAGATACTTATACAAAAAGATGGAATGCAACCTTAATTCACTCTTTGTTCCCTAGAGATATAACTCAAAAAATATGCAACATTAGATTTGCAAAGGAAGATACTCTGAGATGGCTTCTAACAAGATCTGGAAAGTTCACTGTGAAATCCATGTATAATAAGTTAAATGAAAAAACCATAAATTACTATAACTTAGGGCAGCCTGATACTTTTTGGAAGAAACTTTGGGCTATACAAACATCCTAACGGATAAATTTTCTTGCTTGGAAGTGTCTTCAAGATGCTGTGTCAACTAATGTTAAACTGTCTAGGTTTAAGGATATTTCTTCTTCTTGTTCCTTTGGATGCAATGAACATGAAACAATAGAACATCTATTCTTAGGGTATCTACTATAAACCAAGTACTAGATGGCTCTACTCGGGGTGATGTAAGGGTTACTAACTCCCAAAGTTAGTTTTTCTTCTATGATATTTAACTTACAAAAAAAAAAAACACAAGTCCATTGGATTATCCGCACCCAATCCGTTCATCCGTGCATCCATTGGATGCAAATCCGTTGGATGTAGATTGAATGCGGATGCCAAATTTGAAATCCGTAGTAAATCGGATTAGATGCGGATGAGGTGAAAACCGGTCCATATCGACCCATGCTCGCCCCTAGTTCATAGGGTACCAACAAGTTATCCATTCTGGCTACGGCGGACTCAATAATCATACCGAACTCTGTGCTGCCTTGCTTATGATTTCATGGAAGGTTAGGAAAGTCATTTGGGCAGTCAATGCAAACGGAGTGTTTATGGTGATCGTTTGCCAAAACCTGTAAGGCTGTTGTAACGAAATGAACAAACAAAAAGTCCTCCCATGTGACCTCTCTCGTTGTTTTCAAAAAGACAAGCCATGCAACATTGTCAGTCGGCTTCACACGTGCGATTGCTAAACTAAATCTAAATCCACATTTACATAGGGCCACTAAACCAAACCCAAAAACCGAACGGCTTACAAACTCAAACCCGCTCTTCCATCTCAGACGTGTCGCTCTCTCAACCATAGCTTGACTTCGCCTCAAACATACACCTCAATAGTCGAGAAGAGACGATATCTCATATCTTTAACTATCGTGGGCTTCATCTGGGACAGATTTTTGATCATTTTTATTTTTATTTTGCTACCGATGCTAACGTTAGAGTCATTCCCCTTATCATCTTTCAGATTGTGCCACGTCGTGTTTAAATTTGGACCAGCCTCTGCTGTCCTGGCTATAGCAAGGTCCATTTACCTTTAAATTTTACTACTTCATTGAATCAATAACAGAATTCTAATTGTACAGAAAATCAGTGTCAGTGAGACCATTGAATAAATTAGAAGCTGACCCTACCTAATATTGGTCGGCTTCATATCCATGATGATTTCTATTACATTTTGCATCCTTCCTGTGGAAGCGAAAACAATGAATTCTGCTTCTAACATTCGTTAAAATGGAAAGAAATACAAAATAAAAATGAGAAACATGGATTTTGTACTCAACAGTAACGTCACCATTTGTAAAGCCGAGTGTATGGGTTCGAGTTTGAACAAGGTGCTCTCACCAATATATTTGTAACATCATTAGTACAAAACAAAGCTAGGCTAAGTTTGTCTGTGTTAGTGGTGGTCAGGATTTGTCCAGAAGTTCGAACTCATGACCTATTGTGTCATAAGAGTGGCCTCTAACCAGTGTTCCATCTTGGTTGGAATTAATAGAAAAGATAAATCAATGGTGGTGGTTTGTTCAACTTAAATATCATAATTGCTTTATTAATTAGTGTTTCACTAATTGCACATAATAAATAATCTATTCAATATAAAGTGTTCGTTAATTAGTGTTTCACTAATTGCTCATAATAAATGACTAATCATTTTTTAATTATAAATAAAACATCACTCCAAGACAGGTCCTTTCAAGAAGTTAGTTGGCACAAGAGACACAAGTTGTGTGCCAACCCCTCTCTAAAGAGCAACCCCTATTATATGGAAAAGAAAATTTCCAACTCTAACATTAGCATCATGACTAGCCGAGAAATTACGCAATCACTTAAGAAAGTCGATAGTCTCATCACCCAGTCCACCCAAAGTGGTGAAAGCTAAGGTGCCAAACCCGAAACCCTGAGCATTACACTTTTCCAGATACTTCTTACGCTTGAGGGAAACAGCTTTGTCAATGGCTTGACCGGGCACAAAGGAGCGAACACCATTTCCTGTGAAGGGGGAAACAACAGTGACATCAAAGAAAACATCACGGCCATTGTCCCAGTTATAAACCATTATGTCCGCCGGAATAAGACCAGAGCCATTATCGGAGATAAGTCCGAGACCAACTTCTTTCCGTGCCGGAACACCCAACCGATAACATATATCCGCAATAATATCACGAAGGAGGTCATGTCTGAACTTCAAGCCCAGATCATTTTTGCAGTGCACGGCGTGATCACCAAACTTATCCATCGCAGACGAGCAACTAGGGAAAACCCCATCCTCTTCAAAGAAAGGAATTCCAAGCCTATACTTGAGGATTGCACTGAAGTGTCTCAGACCAATTTTATGTCCCAAGCCTTCAATGGGTATTGCCAACAAGAAATCTTGAGCATGCTGGTCTCGATTGAATTTCCACAATGCCCTGTCGCGATCTGTCATCTGGAAGCTGGTAGGCATCAAACTAACCACGATATCAAAGTAAATAGTTACGAGGGAACTCATAGAGTGGACAGGTGCAACATCTTCTAAACCGGGTGTAAAAACGGAGGCACTACAAGCTGTGTTAATGTCATGTAAGGCTTTAGCAAATCAAGAACCAGCAGGGTCGATACTTGAATGTCTCAAAATGGATCTCTGCAAGGAAAAGGTCTGGAGGCAGGAAGCAAGGTAACAGTAAGTGTGTGTATCATACATAGAATATGTACCCAAACCACCATACTTGAGAGGAAGAGTAACAAGCCTATGTTGTAAAACCCCATAACCCGGGCCATTACCCGTGATTAATCGGCGCAAAAACTGGAAAAGATGAGTATCAAAGGTGTCTGCAGCCGAGTCCATAAAACCGACATGGTAGTTCTCAAGGTAAAGTACAATCTTGAGACTCCAGTACAGTTCCTAAGTAGCAACAATTCGCATTGAGGATCCTCTAATTTTCTTACAGCCTCCATCAAACTGACAGTTTTCTGAACCCTTTTGTGAGCCATATCCATGCGAAAACCAGAGTTAGTGCTCACTGGACCGCCCAATAATTTAACACCATTTGGTGGTCTGCTAATGTGTGAAGGAAACAGCTCAAAGCTTCTACTGTCAGGAGAAGGCTAATATAGCTCAGTTTTGCTAACGTTCATGTACAGCCCTAACCCCACACCGTCTTCCTAAATGATCTTAAAAGCCTTGGAAACCTGTAGTGTGTCACCAATGATGGTTCCATCATCCAAGTACCATGCTTGAAGCTCCAAAGAACAAACATCAGCAATTTTCTTAACCATGGGATGTAAAGTGAGCGCAAATAAGAGGGGCCCCAATGGATCCCCCTGCTGAACCCCCTGAGCAAATGAAAGAACATTGTCCATGTAATACAACCTGGCTGGTTCTGCATAACAAAACTCGACCCAACGAGAGATTTAAGGACACAAAGATCTAACCTCTCTAAGCATGGATGTGCAGTTCAAAAAATTAAAAGCATTCGAAAAATCAACCAACAACATGGACATGGAGTTTTGATCACCTTTAGCTGCCACCAGGCGGATAACAGAATGTAAAATAGCTTCACTTCCACCAGAAACACCCACCCCAAATTGGTAATCAGAGAGATATGGATGCATAACTTTACCAATATGTGTGGCAGCAACCTTGGAGACAAGCCTTCTCCAAATAGTGCCCACAGCTATGGGTCTTAACCCTCCCCCTGGATTCATAAGCGGTGTGAGTGGCGCACTGGCAATGTAAATCCCCAAAGCAGAAGGACACTTACCTGCCAGCAACAACTTCACAACGTCTGTAAAAGCGCTGATAAGCTCATCCGATATTGCTGCAGCAGCGCCACTTAACGCATCGAGTAGATGTTGCGCTCTTAATCCATCACGACCACAAGAAGTGCCCTTCGGGAAGCTCTTCAAACGACCCAGTACCAGCTCTCTGGAAGCGCTGAATGCTTCTTGCACAATAGGTTCGGAAGGAATAAGCGTGGGAGCGACCGAGGGGTGCTTGTTTCTGAGTTCGTTGAGAGTACCAGTGGTGCGAATTGCTACTGTGTAAATTCCATTCCTCATCTTGTTGTGACACAACCTCAGATTCACGGCTTCTTGGCTCACTGGTTTATCCTTCTTCCTCTTGCGCATACTCTTCTGGAATACATTATTCTCTTCAAGAACCTTGCTGACAAGCATTACACATCCATTTGGTTCGCACCACAGTGATAACGATGCATTGATTGAGTCAATATGACACTTTTTCCTAGCCTTAGCTTTCCCCTAGTCTCCTTCATATGGAAGATAAGTGTTGAGGGTACAGATTGGAAAAATCAACATACGGATCCATGAAGAGAGATCGCCAGGGTTCATGATGACTTTCTGCAACACCGATTTGAAAGTCCAGTAAACTGCAGTTTGCACTTGACAGGAACGCTGGAAACTGTACGAATTTGTCTCTTAAAAACTGAATCCAGCATCTCTAAACTAAGCACAGGCAGAGCACAGTCTGAAAGGCCAACACCATCATCAGACGCAACAGTCTCTGCAACACAGATACCATGAATGAGAAACTCAGCTCCAACACCATTATCTGGTGCTTTCGTCACTTCTCCTAGGTGCAATCTACAAGACCTACTCCAAGCATGTAGATGCATGCACTTAGCGCACAACCACATACATAATTGTGAAAGAGCCTCCTCCCATTTTCACATAACTTCAGCATTAGTGTTGATTCGTTCACGACATAAGTCTTTACCCACTTTGTCAAAGTACAGATTACCTAGATGGGTGATTAACCCAGTTCTGCTTTAACTTTTCTTCTTGTTACAACCATCATAGCCACGGAATGGGAATATGATCTCACCTTGTGCAGCGCCCTGTGAATCAGATACTGCAGAGGAAGAGGGGGTAGTTCGAAGTCCAGGCATGGAAAAAACCCCAGGTCGTGAAAACTAGTCAAGAGGTGATGCAGATGCAGAAGAGGGGTATCAATCGAAAGCCAAAGAAAGGGAGATCAGGAAGGGAAGGGAAACAAGATGTCGAGATTGAGAAGAACAGGATTGAACTAGATAAATCCATAATCCTTCAGAATCGCCACCAAATCGCCTTCATAATTATAAATGTTTTCTTAATTAATTATAATATTTATTTCTATTAATAAGTAATTTTGATAAATAATATCAATAGACATTTTTGGCGACAATGAGTAGTAGAAGAGGTGGAGGCCGAAAGATTAGTGGTGGTTAAGGGCGGAGCCAAGCACAATTATATTTTTTTTTTTCTTTTATCGTAAAATGGGATACAAAGTATATTTTTCACATGTATCCAACTTGCCAAGAATTTTTTGTCCCTCTTTCCTCAAAATCCTGGCTCCGCCCCTGATTTGTGGTGGAATAAGTAGTGTCGGTGAGTGCTGGTTAGTAGTGATGGACAATATTAATTATGTGTTGTCGTTACAACATCGATAACATCGTAGTGTGGAAGACGTGGTTGGTTGTTTTTAAGACTTTTGATAAATGAAGGTACCATATATTTCAGGGATGATATCATACAAGACAATATTTTCATGATCGTAGTTGGATCACCCAAATGGTACCCCTGTTATCTTTGGTACTATATCGTATAAATCATGATTTTTTAATGTTAAAATAAAATTGATTGCAATACAAAAAAGAATATATACATGGAAAAAAAAATAATGAAACTAATCAATTGGCGACATTTTGTTCAATCTAAACCTCATACATGGCATTTGTGATTGAAAATTAGAATTGCGTCCAACAACCTACATGGGGTGGGCGACAGTGATGATGGCAGTGGTGGAGTCAAAAATTGACATTAAGGAGGCCTACATTTAAAAAAAAAAAACATGTAAACTTTGGTGGACTAAACCATAAATATATATGTACAAAGTACTGTTTATAAAATAAACTAAAAAATTATGTAGTTATTAAAAATTTAAGGGGCTAGAGCCAGGTTAGTCAACCCTTGGCTCTGCCACTAGGTGGTGGTGGTTAAAAAAATGGATTCATATGGTTTTATGGTGGTGGCGGGTATTGGTGAACAAAAACATATTATGCTAATTTCGTAACGCCAATATGTAACGTTATATTATAAAGTAGAACACGTGGTTGATCATTCTAATGTTAAAATAAACTCGATAAAACACATGTCCATTTTAAAAAATTGGCGCAATCAATTGCCATGTTATGTAATAACTAAACGAACGACACGAATCAAGATCAGAACATATGAAATTATTTATTATCGATTTGTCTATGTAAAGAGTGGTCAGGATTTGTCCTGACAAAGATAAATTTACTGCTGGGGTTTGTTCAACTTAACCATTTTTAAATGTTTTATTAATTAGTGTCTCATTGATTGTTCATAATGATTATAAAATTTCTATTATAAATGTCCCTTTAATAATCTAACATAAATACATAATTTTATTAAAATAATTTTACTAAAAACTATATTAATTCTAACGGTGGCGGGTGTTTGTGAATGGTGGAGGTGGTAACATTAATATTGGTGGAAGAAATAGTGGCGGCGGATGGTTTTTATGGTGGTGGCTGTTGGTAATAGTAGTGGATAATAATAGTTTTTGCTTTTTAGTGAGTTTTATTGACCGAGTAAAAAAAATCTTTACAAAACATGCAACATTGTATTGTGAAAGATGTAATTGGTTGTTTTTAGCACGATTGATAAGGACAAAAACCAAATATTTCGAGGATGATACCGTAACGTATAAGACAATATGATCATGACTGTTGGATCACCGAAACGGTATCCGTATTATATAAAGACAATTGGTGTACCCGCGAAGAGAACATTATCGCTCTCTCAAGTACTATTACATTCTTTTTCCTGAAAGATCATAATGTCGAGTTGTTTCGCGACAACTACCTACAAAGACAACAACGTACTTTCACTCAATTCCCGATATAAAACCTTATTGACCGGGAAAATGAATTTACATTCTAAAATATTTGTTTGAAAATTATGTTTGTTCATCAAAATCATCATAAAAACTCTAAATCATAAATCAAAATTTTCCTCCGATGTTTATAGAATATTTTTTATATTTTACATTCTCAAATCATGTGACCTCTTGATTACAAATCAATAATATCAAATTACGGATCAATATGTATAGGTTTCATTCACTGGGTTAGAAGGTATAGTAGATACAGATGGGTAGATCACACAAAGCAGAACATGACTGAGAATAGTTCAGTAATTTGGTCAAGAAATAAGGTCAAAAATTTAAGATTAACTTTCTATAGGACTAATTAGATCGGCTTCGATAGGAGCCGATTAAAATATGGATTAATAATAATTTCCACGTAAGACAATTGCAAAACATTGTTTGGCTAACTCTGCCTATGTAAAGAGTGGTCAAGATTTGTCCTTCCTCAATTGCTATGTTATGTGAGAAGAAGGTGATATCTAAGATTGAGGTACAATTCAAATCTATTAGATTCATACCATTTACAACTGGATGCCTTGAAAAAAACTGACGTGTTGTTATTATTACTACAGTTAAGGGATACATTTACCACACTTGCGTAAATAGCTCACTTCGCAAATGATTGGTGTTGCATGTACTGTCAAATTAATTAAGGAAATAAATATAGTTTCCTTGGTTACAACACATTTCCCATATTCTATTACAATTTTAAAACCCTTATCTTCTAAAACACTACAAGAAACAAGATTTTTGCAGATGTCCGGAACATGAAGAGCTTCATTCAAAGTGAGAGTCTTGCCAGAAGTGAGCTTGAGCCCAACTTCGCTTTTTCCTACCCGAAGCTGCAGATGAGTTACCCATATATAGTTTCTCTCCTTCCCCTACCTTATTATGAGAGGTGAACAGATCTCTGTTTCCACAGACATGTTTGGTAGCACCAGAGTCTACCCACCAGTCTCTCACATTTGTTACCAAATTTACTTCAGACACCGTGCCAGAAAATTCATCTTTGTTATTTTCAACCAAATTAACATTATTTTTCTTTTTAAAGTCCTTACGGTTTCTACAGTGAACCGCCATATGTCCAGGATTTCCGCAAACATAGAAATCACCCTTAAGGCCAGAAGCAGTGTCCGGAGTATTTTGGATATAGTAACTTAGACACGATGTAAGACTTATGTTCTTTTTTTTTAGTTTTTTCACAATCTATTTATCTAAGAAAAATGAACATTGCAAATACATAACATCAACAAAAATTGGACAGATTGCGCTTGATAATAATGGCTACTGATGGTCCGGAAACGGCAAAAGAAGGGAATTGTTGTAGTAGAATTATTGGGATATACAACAGATTACTTAATACGAATGAAAGAGGTATAACTATTTCGATTCTGAAATCACATAAAGTTCACAGTAGAAGATGACATCAAGTTTAAAGTTAGTAACAAACATAATATGGCTAACTAAAATGTTAAAAGCAAACAAGATATATAAACTTAGAAAGCCGTGGGACTTGAAGAGGCCAATTTTGAAAACTGCAATCTTAGAAAGCAACGATCCACAATACCATAATTTTTTTTTATAAATATTCAACGTAGAAGATGTCAACTTTTGGTAAAGGATCTATTGACAACGTATTAATTTGAAATAGGATCAGGGAGTACAATATGTGTTCAAGGTTCTTTATGAGGTAATGTGTCGCCAGATTGTATTCCAAGTGAAGGTAGGAACATATAGAAGTGACAAAATGTCCAAGACTTTTGAAGTTACCAAAACCTTCGTTAAGACGAACTGTTGGGCACAATACATTGTTGGCAGAGGTTCGCATATATACAATCCCTTCGAAAAGGTAATGGGTACACATTTTAAACATTGTCATTTAATGGATGTTGAAAAATTACAGGACAATCATGTCGCATTTGAGAGTTTGTATCATCCGTTCGATGCAAAAAAAAAATACTATTCTTTGCCTATTTGGAGGATCGACAACATGACCATGATAGATGAGTCAGCTGGAGCAAAATAGGAGCATGGGGAGACTTTTATGGACGACATTAATTTATTGATTTCACTGAGATGAGCGCTGCTGACGACATATTTCCAAAAAAAATTTAAACTTCCATGTTCATGTAGAGCATTATCTCATTATAAGCAATGAACCTAAATAAAAAAGTGTCTGGAAGTTAAGATTATATTTTTTTCGTTTGAGCAAATCTCCGATGGTAAAATATTAAAGGAAAAAAACAAGAGAAAAAGAAAGGAAAATCCCAACTATTTTTATGACAAATCCATATTAAATCATAAGGAGTTGATAAGTATTCGGGATACAAATTATACAATATATTAAAAATGACCCAATATCATGGCCTAGTTGTTGTTTTTTTTACTCGGTCAAAACATCATGACCTAGTCACCAATATAATACGAGGAATCTCCTTAACTTGGGAAAACAAGGTGCTCCCTTCCCAATATAATACACTGCGGTTATATTTCCCAACTACCTCTGGAAGCAAATGTTCATTTGAGAAACAGAATTAAGCATATAGTGACACATCCAGTAAGTTTGGAAGTCAATTCAGGTCCTTCTGTTATCGGATCGTCAATCATACGAATTTTTCAAATACACGAAATTACATTTGGAGCCTAATACCATCTGCAGTTGTTTTTACTCTTTGGACGGAAAGAAATAGACGTACTTTTGAGCAAAATCATGTTTACAAAACGGATTTAAACTTGGAGGTGGAAGTTAAATTTTTAATACTCTCTTAGGCAAATGCAGCTGGTAGAAGACTTCTTATCAATTATGCTTTCTCTGTAATGGCTAATTGGGAAACCTTGTTTGTGTAATCTTGCTGCTTTCTTTTTCCTTTTCCGTTATCTACTTCTTGTAGAACCTTGTACGTTATTTTTCTTGAATAAATTTTCTCTTCTGATCAAAAAAAAAAAAACTTTAGTGATTTCCATTCCTGGTGCTTTTGCAACTGGAACTGCTGTCGGATTTTCGCCCCTAACCATATCATGCGCGAGGAAAGTACTTCTTGTTTCGAGCAAAAATAGCTAGATCAGGAAAGTACTTCTTGTTTACAAATTCACTTAGGACATGTTTAGCCCAAGGAATTGAATTTTTGGTAATTCCAATTCCGGGAAAATGTGGTCAATTTCTTGAACCGAACATACAAATTAACTCTATATTCATAATCAAATTCCCTCCCAAATGATGAATTTCCATTGCAGTTGTATTGGTTTAATAGTGCAACAGAATTGGATTCCATGCTAAAAATAAATAAATAAGTAGGAAATACCAATAGGTCCTACAAATAATATATTAGAGCTAGTTTGGTCCATTGACCGGATCAACTGTCTGTTTGGTCCTTTTTAAAAATAAATATTTATGTTTGGTCCTAAGGTTTTGTTCACCCACACGGAATATATAGTTTTCCCATTACTAAAATACCATTTCATTACCGTATATATTGAGAAATAACAGATTCAGTTTCAGTTTTTTTTCCTCTCTCCTCCTCCAACTGTTATCGATTTTTTTCTGCTGCAGAAACTTTTTATGGTAAATCGATTTTGAAACTAGAGTTACGGAGATTGAATCTATTTTGATACGAAGATTGATTCAGTTTACAGAAGATTTTACAGCTGACTTACGAATTTTCGATTTCAGCAGATTAATCTTGATTTCCTTCCTGATTTTTTTCATCTTACGGAGCTGATTTTGGTTTTCGAAGATGAATTTGCAGAGCTGGTTTTGTTTTCGAAGATGAATTTCCAGAGTTGATTTGGTTTACGAAGATTTTATATTCGAAGATTTTGGTTTTAGATCATATTGGATTTGAAGAGACAAAGATTTGATTCGATTTGCGGAATTTAATTTCTTCTTGTTTCTGGTGAGTTTTCATACTAACTCTCTCTCTAATTGTTTTTGCATTTGAAGTAATTTTGTAGATCATTTGCCTTTTTCTTCTCACTAGGAGTTCATCAGGGTTAATGAACTGACGAAAACCTAATGTGTTTATGAATCATGTTTCAGTTTATGCATTGTAGATCATATGAAGATTCGATCTTTTTAAATGTACATGTTTGGTGAAGAAGAATATGGTTGATATGAAAGTGGTCATATGGCTAACCATTTGGTTAACTATTGTTGAACCAACAAATGTACATGTTTGGGTACGGTTACACAATCCTAAAATCGTGCATTTCATTTGTGTGTAACAAGCTAAGTTTTCGATCCAACGGTTGAAAGATATTAGGTTGAATCTAATTAGGTTTTCATCTAACGGTAAATATTGAATGCTTTGTTACTAATCTAACATTGATCGCAAACCCTTATTTGAAAGACTATATAAGGGAGAACTCTAACAACTGGGAAATCTAATCCCCACACCTCCTGTGTGATACTAGTTGTATTAGCTAGAGTCGATTCTCCTTTAACCTTAGGTTTCTTATCGAGACCCTGTAGGTTAAAGACTTGAATACTTCATTAGGATGGTGAAGTGTAAGGACTCTCAAGCTCGTCAACGCTATTAGACCAGTCAAGAGACGAATTAACCGTTGATAACTCGATTAATTTAACACGAACATTAATTAATAGGAATTAATCTAACAACGATCTAGATACAAAACTAGTATCATTGAATAGGTCTCGAAAAGTTATGCGGAATGGACTACTCTAACGTGTCATTTGGATATCGAACCGAGAAGAAAGCAATCCAGACAATGTGAAGGGTAAAATCGTCATTTCATGGAAAATCGCTATTGATGCAACGTAGACACGTTGTGCCTTCCCATATCATTTGGGTGGATGCCTTTATCATTTGTCTTTAGCCTTATCAGGACCGATCGAGCAGATAAGCTCATGCAGCATTCTTATTTCCCCTTTCTTTTTCTCTTTCTTTCTTCTCCATTCTTCTTCATTCTTCTTCTCTGTTCCGTCTCTTTGTCTCTCTGTCGATCCCAAATTAGAGAATTTGATCTTGAATCTAGTTCGACTAAGCTTAGGAGTTAGTAAGCAGACGGTGATGAGGTTGGTTTTAACTTCATATGAAGAAGAAACGATGGATCAAGAGAAACAGAAAGTCAGGGTTCCGATTTGAGTTCTAGATATGGAGGAATTGATTAACTAAAGGAGGATTTAAGTTGTTAATGGATGAAGAAGAGAGGGGTTGCTGTTGAATTGACGAGGTGAAGCTTTTCTGGTGTTGAATCGAAAAGTCAAGGTAAATCAGAAAACTCTAAATTAGGGTTCTTTTGAATTGGTGAGTAATTCTTTTTAGTTTGTGTATGAATTCGTAAATATTTGTTGGGTTTGGTCTTAATTGAAGTTGAGTCTGGTGTGTGTGATTGAGTTTAAGTTCCTAATGAAGTAGGGTGTCAAATTAGGGTTTGAGTTCTATTTTGGTAATCAATTGTTTGGGGTCTATGAAGAAAGAATTTGAGTTATAGGGAACTATTGAAGATGATTGTAGTCGGTGCTGGTGGTACAGTTTAGAAGTAATGCTTAGTTTATGATTTTGAAGTTGAACTGCTAATGATGATGCTGGTGGTGTTGAGGTTACATGGAGTTTGTGAACTATGAGTTGTATCTCAGGTGGATGAAGTAGTCATACAGGTGGTGATGAATTTATAATAGTAGTTACCAATGAAGCTGCAGTTTGTTATGGTGTTGGTGGCTTTGAATGTATGTGTGTCTGAACTAAGAGAATGAGCTGAAGATGAAATGGGGATGTAATTGGGTTTGCTGGTGGTGCTGTAGATACAGGGAGGAAGCTTGAGATGTGTTTAAGACAAGCTGAGAAGAATAGTGTTGCAGACATGAAGATAAAAGTGAACAAAGTGATACAGAAGAAGGTATTGGAGCTGGAGATCAGAATGAGGATAGTGGTATGGATGGAAGTACAAGCAATGTATGATTTGATGAAGGTATTGTCTGGGTTGAAGTTTAGATGAATGTTAGGTTTATGCAAAGGTAATGAAAGCAAATAAATGGTGGGATTGGTATTGCAGGTGTTGTGTATTGAATTGGTAGTGGTCGAGATATGAGTTGAAATGTGGTAATGATGATGACTGTAATTGGTAGTTTGGTGTTGCCATTGCAGTCTAGTGGGATTGATATCTAGATATAGTGTTGTAGGTTACAAACTATATAGATGGAGCTTGAAGTGATTAAGCTGAGATTGTTGTTGTAGTTGAGCTGAAATGGTCTGAGTGCAGATTTAGAATGGTTGCAGAAGTTATGTTTAATTGAGATTGTGGAGATGTAAGTTGAAGATGCAATGTTATCAGAATTGAAGTTTGGATTGATGAATGTGAAGTTGATGTTGCAGAAGTTAGTTTTTAGAAGGTGTTAGTTTGAATTGTGTGTTTTGGTGTTTAGGTTGGTATGTGCCTGAACCTTTCATTTGACTGATTCGACTCACCTGACTTAGACCATCTGACTGAGTTAACTCAGTCTAAACCGGATTCAACTCGCTGAGTTGACTCGTGTGACCAAAACGTTGACCAGTTAACCTTGACCAGGGTTTGACCCTTTGACTTGACCTTAGAATGTGGACTTGACCCAACCCTATACGTTGACTGTTAGTTGACTTCTTGGACCACTAGTCACTGTCAGTTGACCAGTTTGACCAAACGGCCCGGATTGGGATTATAGTTAGTTTTCCTACTTTTTTTGTTTGGACCCTTTATGGTCCGAACTAGCCTTTGGTTCCTTCTACAAGTTGTAGATATTCATAAGACATCCAATGGACTATAGAACCAAGTTGTAGATATTCATAAGACATCCAATGGACTATAGAACCAACATAACTGAATTAGTAAATCTTTATTGTGCTGAAGATAGATGATGAAAGGGTATAAAACCATAAATGGGCTTTGAACCATTAGATAGTTCACTTAGTTTATAACTAGAGAATTGTATGAGATTATGTTATGAACCTGGTATGAGCCTTTTGGCCAAACTTGAAGATTTATTGTGTGATTAACAATTAGTCTTTATTAACAACGATCGAATCAAATGATGAACTAGTGGATTCAGGATCTCGAGGTAGGCGTGACTTGTCATCAAATCAGGTGGGAACTTTGTAACCTTCTTGTAATCATTGAGTTTTCTTTCCTTCGCGAGTATAATGTGTTTTTACTATCTATATGAATGTATATTGTAATTGCATTGAACGATGTCTGTATTGAATGTAATTGTATGTGTGTGATATGAGTTATGTGTTTTCCCTCGCGAGGAGTGTTTGTGTCTCCCCACATCTTCTCGCTAAGTTAAGTAGGGCGGTATGCCCTCCGTCGACAATAATATTATATTTTCTGCTTATTAAGATAGTAGGGCGGTATGCCATCCGTCGGCAATAGTATTAGTAGGGCGGTACACCATCCGTCAAAATATTATATATATTATGCCATTTAAGGGGAATCACTCGTATGCATATTATGCTTGTTGGAATAACTTTTGCTTCTTGATGCGTGAATTGTTGAATGTTTATTTCATCGTCTTTTAAAAATTATTGTAGTCCTGTAGAACTGTGAAGCATGTTACTGATTACTTGAAAGATATTTGTTTCCATTGGGCACCCCTTTGGGATGATGTGCTCGCTCGTTCCCACTTCAGTTTCAGTTACACGAAGAATAGGTGCACGTGAAAATATTCGTTTTCGTAGTTTAAAGGTTTTATCGCATTAGAGATGTTGCGTACCTTTTGTATATGTATATTTTTTGTTAATCTGTAAAACAATACCTTATTATATTCATATCACTTGAGAGATCTTCATTTATACAATATCAGAGTGTATGGGTTTGTTTTTGGGACTAGCTTATGTAATTGAGATTCTTAAGTTCGAAAATCTAGATTTGATGCTTCAATTAGGTTGTAATCCTATTAGCTAAGCAGGAGTATTAGGTTGGGGCGTCATATGAAGCCAGACCGATACTACTTTCTTGTAGTTATGTGATCTAATCTTGCTGATTCTATAATGTTGAGTACAATTGTAACGATTGGCTTGAGATTAATATTTCCGATAGGCAAGATATAAAAGTAGTCACAAACATCTTCGTCTCATCGTTTGTGATTCCACAATATCTTCTTTCGCCGCGTCGATTAAGATTACTGTGAGGTGATTGATAATACTGGGCTGTTCTTCGGGAATATAAGTCCAGATTATCAATTGGTTCATGTTCACCTTGATTTATCAAAAGACGGAACAAAAACTTGTAGGTATTTCTGTGGGAGACAGATTTATCTATTATCGTAGACTTTTCTGTGTGATACAGATTTGTTTATTAAGGTCTTCGACTTTGGGCCGTAGCAACTCTTAGTTGTGAGTGAGATCAGCTAAGGGAATCAAGTGCGCAGTATCCTGGGATCAGAGACGTAAGGAGCGCAATTGTACCTTGGATCAGTGTGAGATTGATTGGGGTTCAACTACAGTCCAGACCGAAGTTAGTTTGTAGTAGGCTAGTGTCTATAGCGGCTTAATGCAGTGTGTGTTCAATCTGGACTAGGTCCCGGGGTTTTTCTGCATTTGTGGTTCCTCGTTAACAAAATTCTGATGTCTATGTTATTTCTTTTCCGCATTATATTTTGTTATATAATTGAAATATCACAGGTTGTGCGTTAAGATCGATCAATTAGAATATCCAACCTTTGGTTGTTAATTTACATTGATTGGCACTTGTACATTGGTCTTTGGTACCGTTCAAGTTATTTCACATAATAATCAGGCTCGCGGATTTCTATCTGTTCGATTTGCTGATTATATTGTGAAATGGAGATATTATAACTCTTTGATATACTTTATTAAGATTGAGTCTAGTTGATTCTCTTGAAAGTATATTGGAGTTAGTCCATACAAATTTCTAGTCGAAATATTGGGTGAGGTTGTTGTAACCCCGCTTTTTCAATTGGTATCAGAGCAGGCAGACACGTTTAAAGACCTTACAAGTCTGTGTTTGTAGCGATCTGACTTTATGGACAGAGGTGTTATCTCTATTAACGTACCACTAGTCTTCGATGGATCGAATTACTTATGGTGGAAAATTGTTATGCGAGCTTTTCTTCAAGCACGTGATTTTCAATCATGGGTATATGTAGTTAATGGCTATGATGCTCCCGTTGTTGCAGTAGGAAATGTAAACGTTCCCAAGAACATTGGTGAATACAGTCCTGCCGAGATACTTGCTGCAATGCAAAATTCCGACGGTTTGAATGCCATCATACATGCCATTACCCCAAATCTTCAGCACCACGTGTCAAATTGCACTAGGTCTAAAGATGTGTGGGATATCTTAGAAACCGTATTCGAAGGTAATACCAGTAAAAAAGGAAGCTAGGCTTCAAAACCTTAATTCTGATTGGGAAAACCTTAGTATGGCAGATGAAGATTCACTTGATGAGTTTAATCACAAAGTGTCTGAAATTGTTAATGCATCTTTTGCATTGGGTAAGACTATTCCTGAAAAGGACATTGTGATAAAAATTCTCAGATCGCTGCCATCTAGATACGAATCTAAGAAGTATGCCATCGTTGAGGGAAACCTTGATAATCTCTCCAGAAATACGCTGGTTGGGAAGCTTAAGATCTTTGATCACGAGCATTCATCCAAATCTAAGGATGTTGTGTTCAAAGCACTAAAAGACACAAAATTACTTGATAAAAGTAAAAAAGTGTATATCTCTGAAGACGATCACTCTGAGACTGATTCATCAGATGAAGATCTTGACAAATCGGTCTCGATGATCACAAGACAGTTTAGGGATCTTCTGTTGAAGAGAAGTAAATGGTTCTCCAGAGATAAGCCTAAAGCATCAGTCAAACCTCATATTCCTCCTAAAAACAGGGACACAAATGAAAATGATGACGAGGATATGCCTCAGTGCTTTAAGTGTAAAGGTTTTGGTCATTTTGCAAATGAGTGTCCAAATCGGAAGAAATACACTGGGAACAAAGGTCTTGCTGCAACTCTTGATGAAATGTCTGACAACTATGATTCTAATGAAGATGAGAAATCAAGTGTTGCACTTCTTGGTGAAAATATTGATTTTGATAATTGTAGCAATACGTACATCAATCTTGATATTCTTTCAGAAGAAAACTCAACCAATCTGGAAGAAAAAATTGACCCCTTCTTTGGAAACTCTATATGTGATGTTTCAGGTTCCACTATGTGTCTAGTTGCTTGCACATCTCACATGCCTGAATTTTATCCAAGATTGACGTGCTCATATTGTTCTCTAAAGGGTCATGAACTATCAAAGTGTTACAAGTACAACCACAAATTGAGGCATGTAAACAAACCTCAACGAAGAGCAAATCGATTAGCAAATAAGCTTAAACTTTCTCAGAAGACCGCTGAGGTATGTAAGATTTTATCTTCGTCTAAGAAGTTAGTTCCAAGGACAAAACAAGACCATTAGAAAAGAAAGTATGGTCAAATCGTTTTGATAGACAGAGGTTTGTGGATTCCTCTCAAGAGGAAAATGGTGTACAAATTGTTGTTCACCGCAACGCAACTTGATTGTGTTGATTTGTAAATCTTGTCTCATGTGCCTGATCAAAAGAGACAAGATTATGTACCTCTTAGGCTTTAGGAAAAGGTTGCTCTCTTCTTTTTTTAGTTTTGTTTTTGGAATCACTATCTATTAATAAAGGAGGGTTATTCTCGACAATTCTACTCTCTTTAGGGTTCAGAATTGTGCGTGCACGAACCTGTTAAAGGTTAAACCTACATTCCTTTTTCCTTCCTTGAAACCTCTTTTTATCTTAAGACCGCTTGTTGAGATTGTGATTTCCTCTCACAAACCCATACGTTTATGGATAATCAAAGTATCATGTCTTCTGATGGAAAAGATGTTAATATGATTTTCAAGCCATCAATCATGAAGGAAAAAGAGAAATCCCTGTTATCTCCGACGTTGAAAAGAAAAAGAAGGAATGTGAGGAAGCCTAGAGTTGTTCCTTCAAATTCTCAGAAGTTTTCTGATGTTCTTGAAGTGTTGAAGGAGATGCAAAAGGAGATTCAACAAATAAAGGCTTTTGTGTTTAAGACTCATGAGATTCAGAAGTCCCTGGTTCGACATCAGTCAAGAAAGTTTGTTGATATTAACTCCTATCTTCATGAACCTTATGTCCCAATGGTTGTTGACGATAAGGAGTTCAGGGACGATAAAGAATTCTTCAAAGGTCTTAATGTCTAGTAAATCTTCTATTTTCTTGTTTTGTTTAGAAGAATAACTAGAGTTTGGATTAGCCATTATTGTGACTACACATAGCTATGTCCAACGTTTTCATCTTCATGTTTTTAGATTTAATCATTTAAATTCTAAAATTGTTTAGAATATGACTTTTGCAGTATTAATCTTTATGGTTTTATATATTGCAATTTGTTATGGGACATGTGTGTTTGCGTCCATGAACTATGATTGTCCCATACCTTGTCAAAAGTTAGGTCCTTCATATGTCGATATGCATGTATTGATAAAAGAATGAATGAGCTTTTGACATTACAAAAGTTAAGCCTATTATGTCATTTATTGATGGAAGATAAGTTAAAATCTTTTGTTTACAAGGATTATGTCTATTATATGTCATTGTGCGAATAGTGATGGAAAATAGAATGAATCATTTTGTATTCCGCAGTATTGATCTTCCCTGATCTATATTTTTATGTTTATACTGTGAGGCTCCGTAAGTTCTCTTATGTCGAGCATGACCAATTAAATTCATCCCTTTTTATGGTTAATTTGATTGTATATTTCCGATTAAATTAATCATGGGTTCTCTTGTGGTTAATTTAATTGAGTATTTTTGGATTCAAATTCATATTCGTATGTGATTTGTTGTGTCCAAGGAAATCCTTCTTTTTTTTTGAAATTAAGGTCGCTCTTGTTGTTCTTTCGGGAATGACATATTATGGGGGAGAGTTCTTAATTGAACTTGTGCTTAATTGCCAAATCTTTGTGGGGAGTGCGGCTGTAGAATATTATAGGGGTTATCTTGTATCTTTATAAACTCCTTGATGAAAGCATTTATCTTCGGCTATATGATTGCATCTAAATAAGTTGATATGTGCTTTTTTTTCATGAAATGTCTCTTTTGGAAATTTCATTAGGATCCCGTTTCCGTACCTTTGCCAATTTTATTCACAAAAAGGGGTAGAATTAATATGTAGTTCACACTACAAATACATATGGTTTTCGGATCATTATGTAAGGGGGAGTGGTTTCCATGTGAGATGGAGTATTGACTAAGGGGGAGTGATACATATCACCATATTATTGTTGTCGAAGTTGTGATATAATTGAACTTTGATGTTGTATAATAATACTATGACACTGTATAACAATGATTGAGAATACTTGTTTTCTCATTGTTATAGCTACGGATTTTCAACAACGATGATGCTGAACTTACAACCTTTGGGATCATTAGAATACTTGGAAGTGACGAAGATTTCGAGTAATGTTGAAGATTAGGCATATGGAATAGGAGCTACAAAAGTTTATTCATTTATTTTTGTATTCCATATGTATTGATATTTTTGTCACTAAAATTGATAAAGGGGGAGATTGTTAGAGCACTGCTCGGTCGAACTCGCATGTGTTGCTATCTCAAGCATGTTTGTCAATGTTAGTGATCAAAACTATAAGTCTTGATTTCTAGTCTACTATAGCTAAGTCTCGGACTAGGATAGAAAATGTAGTTGAGCTCAAGAACGCCATGGAAATCATCATACAAGACGAAGATCTACTCAAGGAACTGGTGGAACTTCATCGACTAAAAGGTATATGGAGACTTGAACTTATCTATCACTCAAAAGTCTATCTACTCTATCTCCTATCATGAAACAAAAGTCATTTTGCTATATAGACTTTGATTATACGCATTTGCTATTTCGAGCCGAGTTTATCTCGCTTATCTATTTCTCGAAATATGTGTTGGTAAGCATTCGCTTTGGCCAAGTCCATCTTTACCTAGTGACAAAAGTCATGTTATGTTTCAATCACTTTGAAAATGGATTTGACAAAAAATGGTTTGTGAATAACAACTATATAACGTCCTCTAAGAATGTTTCAATGATTGAAATGAGAGTTTAGATTATATAACCAATGTTGGATATAAGCATTGTGTGGTAACACATATATGTATAAGTCCTTATTCCTTGAACCAAAGTATGCGTACTTTGTTGATCAGGAAAACCGGAACAAGAGCTGTGAACTCAGTCCGCGAACTGGCGGAAGTTCTCATCCCGAGAAAATCTGCTGGAGTTTGTGAACTCCTTCCGGGAACTTAAGTCCGCGTACTTGAGTTGGTTATATCTAAAGACGATTATCTGTGAACTTATATTTATATTAACTAAGGAATGCAATTTGCAAACCGTGGATATAAAGTTCATGAATCGATTGGAGTGAATCAAATCGTTTTTGCTTCAATTGTGTCTTGCATACTTCTATAAGATTTATACAATTGAACAACTCTCTAACAAGTTCACTTGAGTCATTTGAACTAGTTATGGTGAAGAAGAATATGGTTGATATGAAAGTGCTCATATGGCTAACCATTTGGTTAACTATTGTTAAACCAACAAATGTACATGTTAGGGTACGGTTACACAAACCTAAAATCGTGCATTTCATTTGTGTGTAACAAGCTAAGTTTTCGATCCAACGGTTGAAATATATTAGCTTGAATCTAATCAGGTTTTCATCTAATGGTGAATATTGAATGCTTTGTTACTAAGCTAACATTGATTACAAACCCTTATTTGAAAGACTATATAAGGGAGAACTCTAGCAACTTGGAAACCTAATCTCCACACCTCCTGTGTTATACTAGTTGTATTATCTAGAGTCGATTCTCCTTTAACCTTAGGTTTCTTCTCGGGACCCTGTAGGTTAACGACTTGAAGACTTCATTGGGATTGTGAAGCCAGACCGACACTACTTTCTTGTAGTTGTGTGATCTGATCTTGCTGATTCTATCGTGTTGAGTACAATCGTAACGATTGGCTTGAGATTAATATCTCCGATAGGCAAGATATAAAAGTAGTCACAAACATCTTCGTCTCATCGTTTGTGATTCCACAATATCTTCTTTTCGCCGCTTCGATTAAGATTATTGTGAGGTGATTGATAATACTAGGTTGTTCTTCGGGAATATAAGTCCGGATTATCAATTGGTTCCTGTTCACCTTGATTTATCAAAAGACGAAACGAAAACTTGTAGGTATTTCTATGGGTCGTAGCAACTCTTAGTTGTGGATGAGATCAGCTACGGGATTCAAGTGCGCAGTATCCTGGGATCAGAGACGTAAGGAGCGCAACTGTACCTTGGATCATTGTGAGATTGATTGGGGTTCAACTATAGTCCAGACCGAAGTTAGTTTGTAGTAGGCTAGTGTCTGTAGCGGCTTAATACAGTGTGTTCAATCTGGACTAGGTCCCGGGGTTTTTCTGCATTTGCGGTTTCCTCGTTAACAAAATTATGGTGTCTGTGTTATTTCTTTTCCGCATTATATTTTGTTATATAATTGAAATATCACAGGTTGTGCATTAAGATCAATCAATTAGAATATCCAACCTTTGGTTGTTGATTTACATTGATTGACACTTGAACATTGGTCTTTGGTACCATTCAAGTTATTTCACATAATAATCAGGCTCACGGATTTCTATTTGTTCGATTTGCTGATTACATTGTGAAATAGAGATATTATAACTCTTTGATATACTTTATTAAGATTGAGTCTAGTTGATTCTCTTGAAAGTATATTGGAGTTAGTCCATACAGATTGCTAATTGAAATATTGGGTGAGGTTGTTGTACCCCTGCTTTTTCACCCTTGCGCTCACGCCACTGCTGTTATTACTATGAAGGGTGCTAAGATTATGAAGTTGTAGATGGGAAAAAACGATTTGCTGGTTTTTAAGGAATTGAGGAGACGACCGTACGGAGGAGACTCCTCGAACCGAGAGAAATGTTAAACCTCACACAGATGCACCGCTGCAAAGGGGGTGATTTAGATTCGAGAGATCAATCTGTAGTACTCCGGCCTAAATCAAGACAATGACCGTTCCAGAGTAAATTCGGTCACAAGAGAGGATGGGTTGATCTATAGGAGGGAAGCTGAGAAATGTGTGGAATCAATGGTAATTAAAGATTGTGGGTATATGAATTCTGAATATGATAAGCTCTGAATGATCAATTGCTCAATTGAGTAGTATTGCTCAATTATAGTTGATGATCTCGTGTTGTTGATGAGACGTGAGATTGATGATACTGTTGACGCTGATGATTCAATCATGATTCAGAGACTTATTTATTTTCTGAATTTTTAGACACATGACCCCATGAAGTGTGACGGAATCAAGGAGTGGGGGGAAGTGGAGATCGTGTTTGAAACCAGTTTGCTCAATGTGTGGATACTTGGTCGATTTCCACTCACTACCTCGTAATTCTTCAACTGATTGCACGACTTGCTCACATTCTATCGTGTGTTTGAACACCCGTGTCGTAGACCGCCAGACCAAAATCCTAAGTGATATCCCCCAAAGTGACACGACTGACGTCTCGTGGTATGTTAGCAATTGATGACTTCGTTGATGGGACGATGAGTCCATGTAGTTGCTGAGTTGAACATGATGTTCTGAAACTCATGAGTTGAACATGTCATGAGACAGAGGTATAGTCTTACGATGAAGTAAGCAAGTATTTCTCATTCGATGGATCGTTTGAATATTGATTGTTTAGCCAATATCCCTTGGTTTGAGCAAATATTTATCATATGAGCAGTGTTGCTCATGTGATGAATTGTTGAAATATTTGATCGTCTGAGCATGTGTTGCTCATCTGATGGATATGGCAGCGTACCAAAAATATTAATTAGAATACTGGTCGTTGAACCGAGCATAATTATAAAATTTAATGACCATGAGGTTCGTCGTAAAATTATTAAGGTTGGAATCTGGAATGATGATCCTTGATTCAGAAACCCTAATTTGATCAATTGATGATCAATTCATGGTTCGTCAGAATTTCAACCATGGGACAAGGAGGGAGCGACTACATGGGACCGTGGATCACCATATAGTTCCATATGAATCACGTGAGCAAATACAAAGAAATCCTAAAGAGTTGACGATTTGTTGGTGAAAGAATGATCAATGTTGATTTAAATCATTTATTCGAAAATGCTCGTCTGGGCCTTAGGTGAGAAAAACCTTAATTTATGACGGAGTGAAGGAACCGACCATGGGTCATGAAACCAACCCTGGGTAGTCACGTGACCGCCTAATGATCACTTCAGGAATAATCCAAAGTGTTTGGAAGAGTTCTTGGACCTAATACGTGCAATTGTGGGAATTAGGTCAAAAATGTGAAAAATTGATGGGAACGGCTTCTGTAAGCCAAAGAGCCAATCTTGGTCGTCAAGATAGTGTGCTCGTGTCCCCAAGGCTCCGGTCTCAGTCCGAGAATTTTGATATTTTCTGGCGTGCAATTGAGCATCCATTCGAGAAAATATGCCAAAATTAGGGTTTCGACGAAAAACTAGGAAAACACCATGAGATGATGGAAAAATTATAAAATAAGGAATGAGGAGGCGTGGGACCGCCGAGGCCAAGGCATGTCGTCCGGTCGTGGCCACAGTCCCGTGGGTGCCTTTTCCTTAATTTTTAATATTTGATGATTTTATGAAAAATTAAGAATTTTGAGAAATTTGATGAATTGAGGGATTTCCATGAATTGAGGAGTTTCCATGATTGAAGGAGTTTTCATGAGTTCAGGGAAGCAAAAATTAATAAAATCAAAACAAGGGCGTGTGGGACCGTGGAGGCGCGGCCGGCCGGCTAGGGCTGGTCCCACGAGTTTTCCTAATTTTATGTATTTTTAATGTATTTTTCCATGATTTGAAAGGATTTTCCTAATTTGAGAGAAATACCATGAAATCAAGGAGTTTCATGGGATGAAGGAAATCCTAAAAATAATAATAATAATACATGGCCTGTGGGATCCGGCTGGGGGCCGCGGTCCCACGGTTTCCTAATTGTTAATTATTATTTTTTATGTATTTTTCCATGATTTGAAGGAATTTTCATGAAATCAGGAAATATAATAATAATAAAAAATAATGAGGAACCTAAGGTGTGGGGCCGGCTGGGACCAAGGCATGGCCGGTTGGCCAATGGTCACGCCCCACACTATTTTTCCTTAATTTTATATTATTTTCATGGGTTTATGAAACAACCATGAAGTCGAGGAGTTCCTCGAGACGAAGGAGATTGAAAACGAGAGAATTTTCATCATGGAAAATAATAAAAATGCATTAAAAATATAAATACTGGCATGGATTTGAACCACACACGGTCGGTCGGTCGTGTGTCCGTGCTCCCAGCGCCCTGGTCATATTTTAGTTATTATTATTTTTCTTCCTATTTTGCATAGGTTCATCGTTTCGTGTATTTTGAAATACTCGTTCGTGCGGTGACTGTTAGTGCATCGTCGTTGAATACACTTTCACCATTAATAGGGGCTTACTTAGAGGTAGCTCAGACGCCCGGTTGTTGATTATTTATTATAATTGTGGAATTCTGGAGAATAATTCACAAACTGAGTAATAAATGTTTATTATTAATTCATAGGATCAGCTGAGGATTCGACTACGAATTAAATAAAATGATCATTACCATTCCATGGGATCGTAGATTCGACCACGGAGTAATTAAGTTTATCTATTACCATTTATGAGACCAGTTGTGGATTCGATCATGAAATCAGTAATGAATAATATAGTTTATTGCTATTCTATGAGATCAAGCACGTGGATTCGATCAAGAATCAGAACAATTGTTTTTCCATTCCATGGGACCAGTCGGATTCGACCATGGAATAGGAGCAATAATAGATTATTCTGGGAATCAGTAGTGAATGTCACGGCAGAATTAATCTTAATTAGGAATAATTAACTTTGTGGCTCTATACTAGCAGAGCAAGCTGTCTAGGAGCATTAATTATCCCGATATGACTTGTCGGTAAGTCATATCCTTTATATAGTCAGGGTAAACTCGTTGTTTGTTCCTGAAGACGTTATCGCCTATACTAGCAGAGCAAGCTGTCTAGGAGCCGTCCATCTCGTGATACTATATAGAAATAATCACTGAAAGTGTTCAGTATTCATGAGATATGTCGTTGTCCGTCGTGAGACTACATATCTACATGTACTCTGAGAGAAAGTACTCTCCGTTGAGAATTCGATGAGAGACCGTTCTCATACTCACGTCTGATTGCTGGATCAGAGCTTCGTATAATCATGAGTTTACGATTTTAGCCCTTGTCGAAAATCCACCATCTACATTAAGTCCCCTGCTTACTGAGGAAAGCCATGTTTCCTCAGTCAGCATTAAATGGTGATTTTCCGGCCATAAATTATACAAGTAATTGAACTTAGTCGTAAGTTAGGACATTACCGAATTTCGAGAATATGAGCAAACCAGACTTGATGAAGGCTTCAGTGTCATGATTAGAGCATCATTGATGAGCATAAATGGTGTGAACCGCTGGTTTGGACGATGGAACCTGGTCGTTTAGGATTTGCGGGCCGGGCCCAATAAGGAAATCCTTGGAAAATTAGGTTTTGGAAATAAAAAATTGTATAAAAGGAATTAATCCTTTTTTTTTTAATTTTCACGTCCAGCTCTCCATCACTCTCCTCCTTCACGCCAGCAGCTTGAAGTTCCGCGCCACCTGATCGCCGCCGGCCAACTTCCCCGACCAGGTGCGATTTTTTTTTTTTGATGTTTGCATGATTTCATGGTGATCATGTTGAAATCATATATTTGTGTGTTTTGGTGTGAGTTTTTATGAAAAACCCTCGTTTCGAAAACGTATGTTCGTTCGATCGTTAGTTTTGAAAACTAACAATAATCCCTGATTTAGAGAGATTTTTTTTTATATGAACCTAGGTCCAGTGATAAACTTAGTTATGAGCTTTCATGTGTACCAGGTTTTATCATAAAAGAAGTAATTTTCACGAAATCGATAACCTTCGTTTTAAAGACAAATAACGACGACACGAGGAAAATATATATTATGAACTGTGTCCAGTGATAAAATTTTGCTTATGAGCTTTCATGTAAATACAAAACTTTATCATATGTATGAGATGTGAGCTTTCACAGTATTTGAAATAAACCTTCGTTTTAAAGACAAATCGACGATACGAAGGAAAAATAGTTTTTTTTTATATATATATGCAGCCGTGACATATATTGTGCAAAATATGATGATATATTTTATTTTCATGAGTTTGTTTTCATTAATAAAATCCTTGAGAGTTTATGTATGCAAGTTGCATTAATTGCTTTTTTCGAAAAATCAAAGCGTGTGTTTTGAGGAACCTTCGAAGATAGACAATATATTTATGATGAAATATTTTATTGTTATAAACTTCATAGGTCAGTTGTGTGAATGTTCACATTATGAAAATTGTGTCCGTGATTTCATGAAAAATCAGTTTCGGAAATTAAATAAAGTTTCGTTCGTTTTTGCAGTTTTCGAAGAGACGAACGATTTTGAGGTGTTAACTCTAGCATTACTATCACTATTGTTAGTGGAAGTATAAAAGGTAAGAGTTAAGAGTTACCATTTTTGCTTGTATTTCCTTGATTTATATCTGGACGGCATACTGAAGTAGAATGTAGTGTGAACCTTTTCAGCTACTCAGCAAAGATGACCAATTCCCAAGCTGACGACGCCTCGAGGGAAGAGATGTGCGTTGATGATGGTATCTCCAGAGATGAGACATGCATGGATGAAACTTCCGTTGGGGGAGACGAAGACGAAATCCCTGGGATTAAGAATGTCCCGAACATAGATGATGCATTCTTTGAAAAAGATATTCCAGGAGCTGAGCAACATTTGAAATCCCCAGTGTATCGTCTTTTGATAAATCCCAGAACTGTTACTCAGAAGAAATTGGTGACTCCTAAGACAGTGATTCGATTTTTCTTGAACGAGGGATCTTCACCTCATCAATCATAGAGTTTAAGCTTTCTCGACGACCTTTGGAGAAATTTGCCGGCTGGGCGAGGCATATGTTGGGTTTTCCTCATGTGAGGACTATGCTCGACCAGGCGCAGGTGACGAGAGCTATTCAAGCTTCTGGAGAGTTGTTCATTTATCATGACGCAAGTGGTATTGTGGCTCTGTTTGCTCGCTGGTGCATTCCCACTCACACTTTCATATGTAGATGGGGAGAGTTTACCATTACCTTGGAAGACGTGGCGGCTCTGATGCATCTCCCAATCACGGGCAATCTTCCTGGGGATCTTTCAGATGAGGAGACCGCCGTTTCTCATGTCTTGACAGCTGCAATGGAGAAAGCGAATAAGGCTGGTAGTAAAGGATGCTATGCTTCCTGGTTGACACACTGGTGGCCCAAAGACGAGGTTTCTGATAAACCCATCGACGGTATGTTACCCATTGCTGCTTTTTATGTTTATGGTTGTCCAGAGACGTTTTTGAAGACAGTGGAAACTTGTTGAAGCCTTTTGTGATTCCCTTTGCTATTAAGATGGCTCAAGGTGAGCAACTTCCGATAGGTAGTTTATTCTTAGGCTCCTTGTATTACAACCTGGACTCCTTGATTATAGACTCCAGTGTGTCGAACGGCTCTATGAAGATTGAGTGTTATGCCAACACGATGTTTCTTCAAGCTTTGATGTGGGAGCACTTTAAGAATTATGCACCTACTCCACGTAATGTTCTGCAAGGACCGAATACTGATGCGCGCCATACTTTCCCTGAGAAAGATAATGCTAGGATCATGCGTTGGTCCACAAGCAGCCTCGTTCTAAAATACGCTTCATTGATGTGTTAGATGAAGAATCTGAGTTCAATTTTCGCCCGTGGGTGTCAGTCCCTGATTATGTTTCTCAGCCGATGACTTTCAATACTGGAGAAAGCACGAGTTTGACGTCTGGTGCGCATCTGAGTGATGGCGAAAGATCTTTCATGTTGAGTTGCACCCCTGGTCATTTGCTATCAGCCACGTTTGGAGAGCTTTCAGTGGAGGAGTATAATATTGATAGAGCAGCTCGACAAATGGGTATGGATCAGTGTGTTCCAACCATACGGAGAAGGAAGCCATCAGTTGAGCAACTCAGGACTCATTTGGATCATACTCACGTGGAAGGGAGTAGCTACTGGTTTCCTGGTTCTGATAGATTCGCCTATGTAACCCCAGGTTATGTAGAATTCTGGGATCAGCAACTTGGGCGTTTGCGTGGCTTTGTAAGATTTCCCAGACCTCCATTCAAGGATCTTCCTTCGGCTGAGATGATTTCCAGTCGACCAAGATTGAAGTATCTTTCTGGTGATAAACGAAAGTCGTCTCCAGGATGCTCTCAGGTATGTTTCTTCATATAATCTTCACGAAATTATAAGAACTGTATTCTGATTATATTACTGGATTTCACCACAGGACGGTCGTAATATACGACCTCGAATCGGTGTAGATTTCTCAGAGACTGAGGCGGTTATTCATGGCGGAGAAGGCAGGCATAAAGGTTATAAGTGTTACCTAATACCGTAAAGTCCCCAGTTGGTGCTTTGGTGAGTTTCCAGTATTTTCTCGTTGTGACTCTTTCTCGCCCATATTATTAGGATCTGAAACCGATATTGTTATTCCGTTGCAGAGTTTTGCTCCATCAAGTATTGATGGTCTTCGGTTCTCCGCCTTTGAGCAAGCAATTCCTGACTTGAGCGATGAAGAGAAGCTGTAAGTATCTCTTCACATGTTCGATTATGATGCTTTATTGATGAAACCTAATTGTTTGAGAATATGTCCAGGAGGATGTCGTTATGGAAATGGAGAGTGCTGCTACTCGACCGTCTCTTGAGAATAGAGACACAGGCAGTGCCAAGGATTTGGAGCCGAATGAAAGTAATGATCCTCCCATCGTTGACACGGACAATCCCAACTCCTTGAACGCTTTGGATACCCTCAAGTAAGCATATACCTGTACCTTCTTCATAGAAGTATAAAAGTGCTGATTTTTGAATGAATGAATGTGAATCCATGTGCGTATATGAAAACTTAGTCAAATTTCGTCGTCAGAAAATTCGGAACCCAGCTTTTTAGTAAAATGCCGTAGAATCTTCGTCCGGAATCGGATTTTGATGATCTGCATGTGCAAATTCAAGCCCGGAAAATTTCCAAGCTTTAAAGAAGCTTTTTAAGTTTTGAGCACGTTCAGAGCCTGAAAAAGGCGAAATAGTAAACTTCCAGGAGACTTCCAGGACTTTTTCAGATTGCGCATCACTTGATATTTTGGCCACATCTACTTGCTCGTTCATCGGATTGTCATGAAATTTTGACATGTTAGAGGACATCCATACGAAGAGAATGGTATATGTCCCATCCTCAAATTCCTTGTAGATTGCTCCCAGTTCGTCTCTTAGTACAGAGCAGAGTTCAGTTTCTTCAGACGGACTCATCGTAAAACGTGTTTTCATGACTTTTATGTTATTTGCTCGTGCCTTGAATGTATTATGATGAACCTTGATGATGTTGCCTTGCTGGTATACTGTGTTTCATAATCTCCTTTGGATTCGTGACTCTAACCTCATGTAATCTTCGTATTAGGTGCTAAATACCGAAGTTGAGGATACTGGAGCCAACGATGATAACTCTAACCATTCTGGAGTTATTGATGAAGAGACAACCATCCCTGCACTTCAAGGCCATGAGAAGGTCGCTACTGATGTTATGGAAACCCAGATGGTTGTTGCCTCAGTGATAGAAGAAACCGAGACAGCAGCGGAGAATACCGAAGGAATTATTGCTTTGGTTGTGGAAGCCGCTCCAGTGACTGAGAACCGTATAATAGTGTATGAATATCCAACTGCAGGAGTTGCTTTCGATCCTCCATTTGACACTTCACTCCCATATCATGAACTGATAGGTGGATTCAACGTTCCCATTGGATATGCACGCTTGTACGAGACAATATGGAAGAAGTTTGGCCACATGATCGTTGACAGGAATCCTGGGCGTGCTTATGCTTTAACCATGCAAGTAGGCGTTATCTTGCGTGTCGTGAGTGATATGCGTGCCAGACCTAGGAATACTGTGACTCCAGATATACTCTTTGATTGGGAGTTTAACTTGGAGAATTCAGAGAGACTTGGCCTCAACGTGAAATGGCTTCGCAAGCAAATAAACGTTATCAAGGATTCATGTGAGAAGAACATACCCTTTCCCAATGATGCTGAAGGAGAAGGAGGACAAGATTTCCAAGCTGACCGAGGAGTTGAACAAGGAGAGGGCGGCTTTGCAAATCTTGAAGGATGCTGATGAGCGAAAGCCTTTTCTTGTGATTTCCTTTGATTATCTCTTGAACTTCTGAACTTCTGAGAGATGTGAGGTTTATACTTGGGTTTTGATATTTAGATGGTTTTGGATTGACTGATTTGTAGATTTTTTTTTTACGAAATATGAACTGAATTTTGATAAATTGCTGAATTCAAATACTATTGCAAGTATTGCAAACGTTTTGGAGGAATTGAAATACAAATGAAAGAAAATCCTAAATGTTAAATCCAAACGCCATGAATGCTTCGAACGCCCAATACCTCAAATGTCCAATAATTTCAGATAAACGCCTTGAGCCAATTTTCGTGAATTACTGGGGTTCTGTCATCTGTGTTGATCAATTTGTAGTATCCTCCGGCCACGGACTTAGCGACCATGAATGGTCCTTCCCAATTGGAGTTCCTTGTAGAATGAAGACCGCGCTGAACTTTGAGAACCAGGTCCTTCATGAAACTTGTTAGGCTTGGTCGATCGTGCCTTGAATATCTTCCGCTGATTCGGAATTCCCTGTTTGACGGAATTCCACGATTGTGGCACATATGGACACTCGCGCGGAAGAGAGTATCCAGCATAGTGTTGATCATGCTTAGCCAGGTCTTCAACAATAAACCTCTCGATGGAGTGACCGATTTGAAGAAGTTCTGAACCCAACCATTGGGTGTAATATTGCTGAGGTGAAGTTACCCACTCGTAGCTTTTGATGACTGCTAAATTGTTCATGGGGAGAAGTCCCTGGACCATAGTAGCATATTGAATTGGTAATATTGGAGCATGAGGAGGAATAAGACTTGCCTGAGCTCGAAACCTTCTGACAAAGGTGTGCGGATTATCTCCAAGTTCCTGCGTAAGTCCCATCAGAGTTTTTACTTCTTCCAGATGCTCAAACGGTGGTGCGTCCTCTGCTTCGTCTTCGACTCGGAATCCTTGTCGATGACAGGATGTGTTGAAGGCATCGTTATCCTTCCAGCATGAATCCAAGTTCTTCCAAGGACCATGTCGTATCCAGGGTCTTCCCGGATTATGAAAAACTTGGCCTCAGTGCAGATCAATCTTTCCGTAACTTTGAGAGTGATGAAGCCGTATGCGTCTCTGGAGATTCCTTCGTGGTCCCTGATTGCTATGGGAGCGTGGGTGGCTTCCTGTCGAGTAATACCAGCAGCTCTGAGAGTTTTCAAAGGGATGATGTTGACAGCGGTACCAACATCGACGAACGCCCTCTTGAACTCATTTCCTTTAATGTGCACTGTGGTGAGCAGTCCCCAGTCATACATTTCTTTGTCGGTGGCTGAAGGTTCGGTGGTGGTCTCTTGGATCAGGACGTTTTCCGGACACGATGTGGTTCAGTGCAGCAAACATGTCTTTCCTTTGAGCTTTCGAAAGATACAACAACTCGCAGACATGTTCGATCAGAGATTGGACCAATTCCTTGACAGGAGGTTCAGAGATGGTAAAAGTTCTGACTGGGAGGGGTTTTTTGTGTACTCCCTCAGTCCCCAGGTTGAGCTCTCCTGATTCGACCTTTTCTTTGAATATGCGCTTCAAAATTTTGCAATCACTTGTGGGATGACTGACGTATCTATGGAAGCGGCAATACCGAGGATTTTCCATGGCTTATTCAGTTGGTTCCTTCTTGACATAAGGAAATTTGATTGCACCATCTTGGATCCAGGCATCGAGTAGTTCATTAACTTCTTCCATTGAACAGGGAAAATCAGGTGCTTCTGGATCTTCCGTATACTGAGGAGGGACTTTCGAATTCTCCTTCTTGTGTTCCTTTGAAGGGGTGGAGGAAGTCTTCTTGTGTCGTGGTTTTGCTTTTCGCTTACTCCCTTCTGTGACAGCATTTGTTGAAGGTTGCAGGTTGTACTGCTTGTTGATCAAACGCCTGCTTCCTCGAGTGTCTTTTGAATCCTCAGTCTTTGTAGACTTTGTTCTTACCAAAAGAGCGGGTGCAGTGGTTGCCGAACTCTTCACAGCTTCGTGAAGCTTTGAGAAAGTCTGGAATCGAAGATTCTCTAGCAAGGCCCTGTAGACCGGGAGCATGCCATTGATGCACAAGTCCACCAATTGTTGCTCCGTTACGTTTGGGTCGTGACAATCCAGGGCTTGGACTCTGAACCTTTTCACATAATCATTGGGATTTTTACTGACCCTCTGAAACATTCTTCCAAGGTCGGAGAGGGTGATTTTTCTGACACGAAGAAGTATTTTCTGTAGAACGCGTTAACCATTTCTCCCCAATTGTTGATGGTCCCTGGCGTGATGTTGTTATACCAGGTGTATGCCCTGCCTTTCAGAGATTTTGAGAATTCCTTGAGATGAACGACATGATTATTTTCATGTTCTCCCATGGCTTCGAGAAAACGAGTGACATGTTCCCAAGCATTGCCAGTTCTATAATACAAGGTGAAAGTTGGAGAAACATAACCTTTGGGGAGTGGAATCCTCTGCGTAGCGTCAGGATAAGGAGGTTGATGACGATGGTCATGCGATGTCTTGTCTTTTCCACGGTTCTCCAAGAGGTGCTCCATATCCTCGCGAGTAATGAAGTTCGATGATCCCTTCGCTGATGAGTTGTCTGCAGCAGTTTTGCGGACTTCGTCGTCTCCTACTGTATGGATTGGAATCACTTCAGGATCGTCGTCTGAGGATTTCTCATTCTCCTTTCCCTTCTCTTGAGTTTTCTCTGACATCTTGTCAGTAAGAGTTTTGAGATAATTACATAGATCCTTCTGTGTAGCAGCCATGTCAGTCTGATTCTTTGCAAGAGTCTCATGCGCTTTGATAAGATCAGCAATGGTAGGTGGTGGATCTCCTCTGACTTCTTCAGGATGTCGTCCGGACAGTGGATGACCTTCGACGTGAGGAGGAGCAATGTCACCACCATCAGTGTTGGAGGTTGGAATTTTCTCCAGGATATTCTGAATGTTGTTGTTGTTGTTGCTAGTGCTAGCACGGTTTGTGTTAGGATTCGTAACTGAACCTGAACTGAGAACAACCATCTTGTGAAATTGTGAGATTGCAACCGAGAGAATGATCTCCCACTGTGGTCGCCAATCTGTAGATGGGGAAAAACGATTTGCTGGTTTTTAAGGAATTGAGGAGACGACCGTACGGAGGAGACTCCTCGAACCGAGCGAAATGTTAAACCTCACACAGATGCACCGCTGCAAAGGGGGTGCTTTAGATTCGAGAGATCAATTTGTAGTACGCCGGTCTAAATCAAGACAATGACCGTTCCAGAGTAAATTCGGTCACAAGAGAGGATGAGTTGATCTGTAGGAGGGAAGCTGGGAAATGTGTGGAATCAATGGTAATCAAAGATTGTGGGTATATGAATTCTGAATATGATAAGCTCTGAATGATTGAAATTGCTCAATTGAGAGTATTTGCTCAATTGATGAGTTGATGATCTCGTGTTGTCGATGAGACGTGAGATTGATGATACTATTGACGCTGATGATTCAATCATGATTCAGAGACTTATTTATATTGCTGGAATTTTAGACACCATGACCCCATGAAGTGTGACGGAATCAAGGAGTGGGGAAGTGGAGATCGTGTTTGAAACCAGTTTCTCAACGTGCGGAGACTTGGTCGATTTTCCACCCATTACAACGTGAATTCCTTCAACTGATTGCACGACTTGCTCACGTTCCATC
This sequence comes from Papaver somniferum, assembly GCF_003573695.1. Classification (NCBI taxonomy): domain Eukaryota; kingdom Viridiplantae; phylum Streptophyta; class Magnoliopsida; order Ranunculales; family Papaveraceae; genus Papaver; species Papaver somniferum. The sequence goes on from NC_039360.1 coordinate 112,672,469, forward strand.
GTGTGTTTGAACACACGTGCCGTAGACCGCCAGACCAAAACCCTAAGTGATATCCCCCAAAGTGACACGATTGACGTCTCGTGGTATGTTAGTCAATTGATGACTTCGTGGTTTGATGGGACGATGAGTCCATGTAGTTGCTGAGTTGAACATGATGTTCTGAAACTCATGAGTTGAACATGTCATGAGACAGAGGTATAGTTCTTACGATGAAGTGAGCAAGTATTGCTCATTCAATGGATCGTTAAATATTGATTGTTGAACCAATATCTCTTGGTTTGAGCAAATATTTATCATCTGAGCAAGTGCTGCTCATGTGATGAATTGTTGAATATTTGATCGTCTGAGCATGTGTTGCTCATCTGATGGATTATTGGCAGCGTACCAAAAATATTAATTAGAATACTGGTCGTTGAACCGAGCATAATTAATAAAATTAATGACCATGAGGTCGTCATAAAACTATTAAGGTTGGAATCTGGAATGATGATCCTTGGATTCAGAAACCCTAATTTGATCAATTGATGATCAATTCATGGTTCGTCAGAATTTCAACCATGGGACGAAGGAGGGAGCGACTACATGGGACCGTGGATCAACCATGTAGTATCCATATGCTCACGTGAGAAAATAAAAAGAACTCCTGAAGAGTTGACGATTTGTTGGTGAAAGAATGATCAAATGATGATTTAATCATTTATTCGAAAATGCTCGTCTGAGCCTTAGGTGAGAAAACCTAATTAATTATGACGGAGTGAGGGACCGACCATGGGTCATGAAACCGACCCTGGGTAGTCACGTGACCGCCTGATGATCACTTCATGAAAACCCAAAGTGTTTGGAAGAGTCTTGGACCCAATACGTGCAATTGTGCAAATTAGGTCAAAACTGTGAAAATTGATGGGACCGGCTTCTGTAAGCCAAAGAGCCAATCTTGGTCGGTCAAGATAGCGTGCTCGTGTCCCCAAGGCGTCCTTGTCTCAGTCTTGAGAATTTTGATATTTTCTGGCGTGCAATTGAGCATCCATTCGAGAAAATATGCCAAAATTAGGGTTTCGACGAAACTGAGGAAAACACCATGAGATGATGGAAAATAATTATAAAATAAGGAATGAGGATGCGTGGGACCGCCGAGGCCAAGGCATGGTCGTACGGTCGTGGCCACAGTCTCGTGGTGCTTTTTCCTTAATTTTATAATATTTTGATGATTTTATGAAAAATTCATGAATTTTGAGAAATTTGATGAATTTAGGGAGTTTCCATGAATTGAAGGATTTTTCATGAGTTCAGGCAAGCAAAAAATATTAAAATAATAAAAACAAGGGCGTGTGGGAACGTGGAGGCGCGGCCGGCCGGCTAGGGTCCGGTCCCACAAGTTTCCCTAATTTTTATGTATTTTTAATGTATTTTTCCATGATTTGAAGGGATTTTCCTAATTTGAGAGAAATACCATGAAATCAAGGAGTTTCATGGGATGAAGAAAATCCTAAAAATAATAATAATAAAATACATGGGCGTGTGGGACCGGCTGAGGCATGGCCGGCCGGCTGGGGGCCAATCCCACGTGTTTTCCTAATTTTATATTATTATTTTTTATGTATTTTTCCATGATTTGAAGGGATTTTCATGAAATCAGGGAAATAATAATCATAATAATAAAATAATGAGGAACCATAAGGTGTGGGGCCGGTTGGGACCAAGGCATGGGCGGTTGGCCAATGGTCACGCCCCACCATTTTTCCTTAATTTTATATTATTTCATGGGTTTATGAAAACACATGAATCCGAGGATTTTCCCTCGATACAAAGAGATTGATAAAAACGAGAGAATTTTCATCAAATCATGGAAAATAATAAAAAATGCATTAAAAATATAAACACGGGCGTGGGATTGTCCACGTCACGGTCGTCGGTCATGTGTCCGTGCTCCCAGCACCCTGGTCAATATTTTTAATTATTATTATTTTCTTCCCTATTTTGCATAGGTTATCATTCGTTGTATTTTGAAATACTCGTTCGTGCGGTGACTGTAGTGTATCGTCGTTGAATACCCTTCACCATTGAATAGGGGCTTACTTAGAGGTAGCTCAGATGCCCGGTTGTTGATTATTTATTATTAATTTATGAAATTCGTGGAGAATAGTTCATGAAATGAGTAATAAAATAAATAGACGTTATATATTCATAGGATCAGCTGAGGATTCGACTACGAATAATAAAGCGATCATTACCATCCCATGGGATCGTAATTCGACCAGAGTAATTAAGATTTATCTATTACCATTTATGAGACCAGTTGTGGATTCAATCATGAAATCAGAATAATGAAATAATATAGTTATTGCTATTCTATGAGATCAAGCCGTGATTCGATCATAGAATCAGAACAATGTTTGTTGCCATTCCATGGGACCAGTCGTGGATTCGACCATGGAATAGGAGCATTCGTGTATTTGCCATTCCATGGGACCAGTCGTGATTCGACAAGGAATAGGTGCAATAATAGATTATTCTGGGAATTCAGTAGTGAATGTCACGACAGAATTAATCTTAATTAGGAATAACTAACTTTGTGGCTCTATAAGCAAGCTGTCTAGGAGCATTAATTATCCCGATATGAGCTTGTTGGTAAGTCATATCCTTTATATAGTCAGGGTAAACTCGTTGTTTGTTCCTGAAGACGTTATCGCTCTATACTAGCAAAGCAAGCTGTCTATGAGCCGTCCATCTCGTGATACTATATAGAAATAATCATTGAAAGTGTTCAGTATTCATGAGATATGTCGTTGTCCGGCCGTGAGACTACATATCTACATGTACTCTGAGAGAAAGTACTCTCCGTTGAGAATTCATGAGAGACCCGTGACGCGATACTCACGTCTGATTGCTGGATCAGAGGCTCGTATAATCACGAGTTTACGATTTTAGCCCTTGTTGAAAATCCACCATCTACAGAAGTATATTCAGCCTTACTTTGGTCCAAATCATTTTCGCAATACTTATGCTCCTGCAATTCGACCCATTCCCAACTACGACATGCCAGAAGCGTATGAACCTTAAGAGAGGGTCCTTCCTGGTATTCCAAGGCCACCTGTAAGAAGACCACCAAGGAAGCGTATTTGCAGTGCCAATGAGAAAGAGAGGAGGCCTACGAAGTGCTCAAATTGCAAGAAGATTGGGAACCACAACAAAGCTACCTGTCGTGTATTAATGCTGGAATAGTATGCTGTTGAACTGCTATTAGTATTGTTTTTTCACTTTAGTTTTTCAAACTTTTATTTTTCGTTTTAGAAAAGATGTTGTTATAGTTCATCTTTTAGAATGAACTCTTTTACTGTTATGTTAATGAAATGATGTTCATTTATTCAGATGAACTGATTTTAGAGCTCAGTGTTCAAAATGAACTTGGATTCTTGAATTATTTTTACCATATGACAAGGTTCATTTTCTGCAATGAACTAAATAAATGTTGTACTAAAATGAACCAAGTAACTTTTGTTTTACATGTGCAGATCAGTGACATTTTACCAAAATGAACCAAGTAACATATTATCCAAAACACATACATGAACTGATGCTAGAGAAAAAAAAAAAGAACTAAAACTGTCAGTTCATTGAGAACTAAAACTGTCAGTTCATTGAGAAAACAAAAAAGAACTAAAGTTACAGAATGATAGAAAACAAAGTTGTTCAAGCAAAAAAACTAAAAATGTTTGTTTAATAAAGTTGTTCTATTTAATCTAAACCAAGATCATGTAACATTGTTCAAGTAGTCGCTATTAGTCAATACACCCCAACAATGCCAATTGGTACTCTGTTTGGAAAGATCATTGCAAGAACTCTGTTGTCTGATTTGTCATGTATCTGATTACACTTTCCACGCCTTCTCTTTGCAGAATGTCATCAACTTCAGTTGTCTTTGATCTCAAGTGTGTAGCCAGGTAATCCATCTTTTTCTAAAAAGAGTCTTTTGCAACTGTCATTTCTGCAAACTTATCTTCTAGTTCATTTTGCTTCACTTCTAGATCTGTTATTTCACCTACATGGTTTTGCTTCATTCTTTTAACCTTTGCAACATATTTAGATTTTACTGTTCTCATCTCTTCAGCATGTTTATCTTTCAGCGCTTCTATCTGTTTGGTCATATTATCATATTCCTCCATCTCAACCTTCGTCTTCATCCTCAGTTGATTCATTATTTTTTGTTCAATTACAGTGTAAGTCTCCAAGAATTTTGGTGACAGCTGCAGAAAAGGAAATGGTCTATCAATGAGGAAATGGAGTTCATCAACCAATGAACCACATAAGCATAGCCAACAACAAATAGTTCATCAAACAGGATGAAGTCCATGGTAATATGAAGAAAAAAAAAAAAGTTAAGAGTCCACCATACAGGATGAACTCCTATAGGATAACAAGGAAATTAAAAAGTTGAGAAACAGAATGAACTCCATCCACATAAACATAGGACAAAACACCTGAGAGTTCACCAGAAGGAATGACCTCCTAAGAATAATGAAACAAATTCAAAGTTTTACAGTTCAACTAAGGTGGTAAAATTTCTGGAAAGTAATGCAAGTTACCTTTCCAAATTGTGAAACATTCATATCTAATGCTTTGCAAATATCTTTGATTCTCCACCTTGCAAATCTGGGACGGTAAACTTTATCGTCGTCTTTTCTTCCACTCTCCACTGAGGTATCAAATTGGAATGCTCAGCAAGCCAAGTCTGGGATGAAAAGAATTATCTTAGTTAGTTATCGGTACCAATACTATTTGCAGAAGTTAGTTATAATACACAGTTCATCATAAATAAGATAATTTACTTTTCATCTCACCAGTAAGTACATGTAACATCCTTCAGTAGACTCTCTTGCCACACTTTCCATGGTATGCTTGTGAATCAGGTGAGGCCAGGAGACTATACCTACTCACTCTAAGCAGCCTATGTACTTACAGTGGATGAAACTTCCATCACCAGTAGTAAGAAAAAGTGTTGACAACAAGAAAAGTTCCATCATTGTAACAAGATCTTCATTATGGGTTTTAAATTTAACTAACTCTAAGATCTTAGTTTTCAGTTCTGTATTTTTTATTTCAAGTTCTTTATATGCCGGTGGAGTGAATTTGTGAGTTTTATAGAACCTTCCGTATCTGCAATCACTTATACTTTTGCACTCTAGCAGTGACTCTTCAATCCCCCCTTCTCCCCTGATACACGGAATGCCATACATTACTGATAACTCTTCAGGATAAGATCTTAGGATGTATGTTTTCCCATCAATTGTAAATTGAAAAACACCCTCTTGACCAGGAATTCCCTTTTTACATGCTTTCCATAGAAACTGACAAGACTTCACTGTCTTATTCCACTCTGTAGAAACAGTAGTGTCTACTAGAAGAACATACATTACATTCCCAAATGGACTCTTTCTTATCAGGGCCATCTGCTGTGCATTTAAAGCTTCTCCATCTTTCAGTTCTCTAATACGCTTAGCAAGTGCAATGAAAGCAGCAAAGCTACCTTTGAACTTTATACTTGAGTTTTTACTAGCTTTATTTGCATCCTCATCCACATTAAAAAAGTAATTATAAATGAACCCCCGTTTTTACAAGAACATGGGAAAACAACACGAACTCCTACAAAGTCCAGAGTTCAAGATAAGCATGAATTCCTTCCAGATAACAAACATAAAGTGGAGAGTTCACCAAGGAGGGTGAACCCCAACTCCTTGGTGAACGACTACCACCTCACAGTTCACAATACAACATGAACTCATACCAGAAAACAAACATAAAGTGGAGAGTTTCACCAAGGAAGGTGAACCCCAGCTCCCTGAGAACGAATATCACCTCACAGTTCACAATACAGCATGAACTCATACTAGAAAACAAGCATAAAGTGGAGAGTTCACCACGGAGGGTGAACCCCAACTCCTTGGTGAACGACTACCACCTCACAGTTCACAATACAACATGAACTCATACCAGAAAACAAGCATAAAGTGGAGAGTTCACCAAGGAAGGTGAACCCCAGCTCCCTGAGAACGACTACCACCTCACAGTTCACAAGACGGCATGAACTCATACCAGAAAACAAGCATAAAGTACAGAGTTCACCAAGGAAGGTAAACCCCAGCTCCCTGAGAACGACTACCACCTCACAGTTTACAAGACGACATGAACTCATACAAGAAAACAAGCATAAAGTACAGAGTTTACCAAAAGGAGGGTGAACCCCAGCTCCCTGAGAACGAATACCACCTCACAGTTCACAAGACGGCATGAAGTCATACAAGAAAACAAGCATAAATTACAGAGTTCACCAAAAGGAGGATGAACTCCATCTACATAGAATGAAAAACAAAGATGAACAACACAGAAGAAACTCGATGAACAAACAGAAACCATTAGAAGATCAAAATAAATTTTCAAAAACTAGATCTGAGAATTTTTATTTGCATCATACCTTCATTTTCTTGCTGGGATTCTTCTTGAATCGTCAATTTTTCTTGAACGACAACTCTCCTTGTTTTTATATGCTTTTGATTGAGAATTCTGCTTTGATTTAGCCATTTTTCATAGGGTTTTTGTGGATGCTTTCTGGTTAGTATCGAAATTTGTCAATGAAATTGATTATGTGTTTTGTTTCTTTTGATGGAAAATTAGGTTTGAATGAGAACGATTCACTGTATTAGTTCATTTCTCTCGAAGTGCTGCTTCGTTTCAGAGAAGGGACTGGTTCAGAGAAGAAAGAGAAACTGTTTCTTTCTTCTTGACGAACAAATAAAGAGAAAATGAAGCAGACAGTAAAGTGAGGGAGAAGGGTATTATCGTCCTCATACTATTGAAATAATATTTTTGAAAAATAATGGACCAAACAGACAACCATTTTTTTTTTGGTGGACTAAACTGTTGTAGTCCCAACTATAAAATGGACCAAACGGTATTTTCCCCAATAAGTAATTGAATTATCTCAAATAAACGCTTATTTTTGGGATTTGAATTCAATTCTAAAAAATGGATTACCCCGTAGTTGAATTTATAGGAATCTAATTCTTCCAACCAAACGAGATGTTATGGCATTTTAACCAAAAGGATCCACATCAAACCATTAACAATTTTGGTATATGAAATCATCATTGGATATGTAGCATTTTGCACCTCTTGTTCCCTCCTTCATCTTCAAAAAAATAAATAAAATGTTGATTGTTGTTTGTCCATGCTGTTCTAAAAACCTTTAACGAAATAAACCTTTAATCCGACATCATGGGTTTACTATAAATTGCGGTAAGTTTTGAACTACTTTGTTTTTGGCTTAACATTAGTTACTTGAGTTGGTTAGATACTGTTTTTTTTTATTTTCCTTTTGCTCGTTAACCTATTTCTTTTCTTAATACATTCTTCCAGGTTTACTTGGGAAGAAAAAAAAGAATAGAATTACAACTTACGATCCAGATTATTATTATTATTATTATTTTAAGCAAAGCAAAGCAAAACTAGGACTACAAAGAACTAGTCCCATGGTTCTTCGATAAAGCTGGAAGGAGCCAAATATGGGGTATAGACCAACCCATATGGCTGACATTTGTTTTAGCCCATTGATCTAGGTCGTAAGCAACTCCATTTGCAACACGGTTAACAAATACAAAGGAGATATATTTAAACTTAGGAATTAGTGCTTTAATGTCTTGTAACAAGCAATGAGTTCTATGATCTCCCATACAGGTCTTCTTGTTTATTTGCTCCAAGATTGATAAGGCGTCACTCTTAACGATGATTTGATCAAGTCTGTTCTCCAAAGCCACCATCAAAGAAACTCTGATTGCGAGTCTCTGCTTCTTCTGCAGAGAAACATATCAAGTAAGTTGACTGAGCGTAAACAAATTTATGGTATGAATCTCTAAGAATGAAACTCATTCCTCCATTTGTAAAACTTGGGTTCCAAGCACCATCAATATTTATCTTGGTCCAATCTTTAGGTGGAACCACCCAAGATGAAGCTGGTTGAGGTAAAGAGATTGCAGATATGCTCTGTGTTGAAGGGTGATTTTAGTTTTGGTTCTACCCGTCCTAGTCTCACCAAGTGATCTCACATTTTCTAGGAATAGTAAAAGAGAGAGTTGTCTTTCCATTGTACCTTGTCCTTCCTTATATAGACTTTCCCAAAAGTCCCTCTTTTTATGACATCATAACACATGTCCTAACCTCTCTTAATTACTCCTAATGCCACTCCTTAATATAACCTTCTCCTTATTTGTTAATTCCTTCCTTGTCCTTCTTCTCCCATGGGTAGTTTTCATGTATCAACATTAGTCCCCTAACTATTGGATCAATTATCAAGTGATCCAATAGTCAAATCACTTTACATTCTCGGTCTCCATATATCGTTAGAAACGGGGCGGTTACGGTGTTATTTATGACGATATTTTCCTTATATAGGAACACCGTTCCTTCGATCATGTCATCGGTTTTATTTCCATTTTCTTCTGTTTCTGTCGGGTTCCTTGCTCTGATGGCTCGCTCCCTTCAAGGACACGTATTAACCTTAGCACCGGTCCCTGCATTGGTTTCGATGTTCAAGGAGCTAGATTGGCGCGCTTATCGCTAGTGAAGACTGAGATTGAGGCGCTTTGTGATCATAGACTGACGAATAGGGGCTTTATGCGCGCTCGGTTTGCGGAGCATTATGAGGCACATCAATCCGCTCAAAGGCCGGACACGTGACACTCGCGATCCAGCGTGCTTTAGACGACGCTGTCATAGCTCGGTATGCCGCTAATTCGTTACTAATTGAGTCTTCGGTAATGAGGGAGACTATTGAGCATGCCATTACTGATTTTCGTTCACGTATCTCCGGTCAAGCGACCCCGCGACTTCCTGGATACAAACTATCTAGCGGATGCTTCTGCGCTCATAAGTTTTTCTTATCCGTAAGATGAACTTGCGCGCTTATTGGTGCTGAGAGAGGAGGTGGATGTGCTGTGGACTCTCAGGCAAATTCGTCGAGATAAGGCGCGTAGAGATCGTGACGAGCATGAAGGCACTCTTGCACTCGCTCGTGGATCAAGGGCTAAGGAAAAAGTCATGCAAGACAACCATAGGATGATAAGTGATGCCCGTTGGGATCCAACATTCAGTGTGATGAAGGGCGTCTCATGGCAGAAGCTGTGGACGTGGACATTGTTCGTTGTCGCGCATTGATAGTCGGCTAGGTCGCGTACTATTTTGGGACAACTTAATTTGTTTGCTGCTTTTGGTTGTTTCTTTTTATGCATCTGCTTTTGGGTTCTATCTTTTTTGTGTATTCGTTGTTTTTTTTTGTTGTTGTTGCCAAAATTTTCTTTTTAGTTGATTCCTTCTTTATTCCTTGTCTCACGGATGTTGCCACGCTAATCTTGGACCTTAGTCCATGATTTCCCAGTGATTATATCAGGGTTGCCCCCCATTTTTTTGGGTACCCTAAACTCGTTTAAGGAGCCTCGTTTTTCGCGTATCATCATTAATTGTGGGTTGACACTATCACAACATGCAAGGAGGGACGTGGGTAGTTACAACATCGTAAATTGCGTTATTACCCTTTATATATGGTTCCCATTTCTTAGCTTGGTCATTAGTCCTTTTGGTCTCTTTTTTTTAAAAAAAAAACTTCGTCATCCCCCTCCCCTTTTTATTTTGTGTCGACCAAATCGCCGGTATGGCTAACTCTGTTCACGCATACGTGTTGTCCTTGGCGCCTGTGCCCGTGTTGGTTTCAGCAATGTTTAAACATGATGAGCTAAAGCGACTGTTGCTCGTGAAGGCCGAAATCGAAGCGCTTCGAGAGCAGAGAATGGCGAATAGAAATACTATGTGTGCCAATTTCAGGGAGCGACACGAGGCGTACCAAGCTGCTTAACAGGTTGACTCATCAGGTCACGTGTCATTGGAGATACAACGCACGCTGGATGCGGCTATCACTGCTAGTGACGCAGCTGATCAATCGCGGATTCCTTGATAATTATGGCTACTATAGATCGCGCAATTTCTGATTGTCGTCTCTGAATTTCTGGCCAGGCAGCCCCACCACTTCTTGGGCACATTCTGACCTTAGCAACCGCGTCTTTGCTTGTGTCCCATCCCTATCTTAAGGATGAGTTGGCGCGTTTGTTGGTTTTAAGAGAGGAAGTGGGTCTACTGTGAACGCTCAGGTTGATTCGTCAGGATAAAGTGCGTAAAGAATACGATGAGCATGAGGATACTCTTTCGCTCGCTCGTGGGGCTGACGCTAAGGGTAAGATTATTCAAGATATCCATAATTGGTGCATGAGGCTGATCAGGATCTTCGTTTAGTCGTCGCGCAATGTGATGACGGACGATTGATGGTAGAGGCTTTGGATGCGGATATTGCTCGTTATCGTGCATTGATGGCCGATTAGGTTGCGTGTCCTTCTGTGAGGATTTTCTTTTCCCTTTGTTTTAATGTCCTGTTTATGGATCTGTTGTTGTTCTTCTTATGTGTCTGTTCTGAACAGGGTGTGAATAAAATTTTTCTTTAAGTTGGGATACTCTTCCTCTCCTTTTTTTTTTAAGTAGTGATATAACGCGCCTACTCTTCCCCTTCTCTCTTCCCCCCCTTTTTTATTAAGAAGTGGTGGGATGGGTCGGTGTTGATGGAACACGCCTACTCCCCCCCTTCTTTTTATCAGAAGGAAGCGGTGGGTGGGGGGCGTTGATGGAACACGCCTACTCCCCCTTTTATTTTTGTCAGAAGGAAGTGGTGGGATGGGTGGGCGTTGGAGGAACACGCCTACTCCCCCCTTTTCTTTTTGTCAGAAGAAAGCAGTGGGGTGGGTGGATGTTGATGGAACGCGCCTACTCCCCCCCCCCCCCCCCCCCCCCCTTCTTTTTATCGGAAGGAAGCGGTGGGGTGAGTGGGCATCGGTGGAACGCGCCTACCCCCTCCCTTTCTTTTTATCAGAAGGAAGTGGTGGGGTGGGTGGGCGTTGATGGAACGCGCCTACTCCCTCCTTTGCTTTTTATCAGAAGGAAGCGGTGGAGTGGGTGGGCGTGGATGAAACACATATACTCCCTCCTTTCCTTTTATCATAAGGAAGCGGTGGGGTGGGTGGGCGTTGGTGGAACGCGCCTACTCCCCCTTTTCTTTTTGTCATAAGGAAGTGGTGGGGTGGGTGGGCGTGGATGGAACACGTCTGCTCCCCCTTTCTTTTTATCAGAAGGAAGCGGTGGGGTAGGTCTATATAATCCACACAACACCTGATCTTTCCGTTATTTTTTACCACAGGTACGATGTTAGCTAGCCAAGTCGGGTGTTGTATGGGCTTGATGAACTTGGCCTTGAGCAACCTTTCCAATTCTTCTTTTATTGTGAGAGTTGTGGCCCTAGGGAACTCCCTGCTTCTTTGCTTTACATGTTTGAAGTCGAGTGACACTCCAATATTGTGGGCCACAAGGTCACTGTCTAAACCCGACATTTCGTCATAGTCGAAGGCGAAGACATCCCTGTAGTTCCTGAGTAGCGTGATCAATGTTTCCCTCTCTTTTTTTATCCAAGCTCTTGCTTATCATGATGGGGCGCTTGTCCTCCTCTGTTCCTATGTTGATTTCCTCTATCCCATCCATAGTAAGATCTTCAAGCGTTCGCTCTTCCACAACCTTATGGGTCGTGCCTATGAGTTGGTCTCGCATCTCCTCGTCATCGATTGTGTTGTAAGGTAGTTCTGCCAGGCTTTGTTTGGTATCTTCAGAGGAAGTCCCTGCCTCGTTTTTCGTTGTATCGGCGCAACCTTGCACATCCGCGGGTTCTTCCTCAGTTGATTGCTACAAGCGGTAGACATGCCCTCCGTATGGTTTAGAAAAGCGCTGGAACCTGGGATGCTCTTCTTTTTCTTCTCTTCTTTTCGGTGGGAAACACCATTCAGGATGGACTAAACACAGACTTAGTCGGTCCTGGATTTTCCTCCTCGCCCCACGTAGGGAGTGGGGTGAGTTGCACATCAGGCATCTCATCTGCTTCCTTTGGTTCGTCGTAAAAGACTGCATCCGCCCTGTATGCTTCCTCTGGGTCTAAAAGGATCCGGTATTGCTTACCTCCCATATTGGTTTTAACACATTCGTGATATGTCAATGCTACCACCTTATGGTTAAGTAGTCATCCTCTTCCGAGTAGCACATGGAATATGGTGTCATATTCTAGCACATAGAACGGCGTGAGCGCTCGGATGAGGCCGACTTTCATGACTAAATTGACAATTCCGGTGGCTGTCTGGACATGACCTCCGAATCCCTTTACTGTTGTAGTTCACATCCTTATTGCAGACCGTTGTACTCCCAAGATATCTAACGTATGCATGGAGATTAGATTCAAAGATGCGCCTCCATCTATGAAGGTTCTCTTCAGTGGATGTCTATTGATGTGAGCGATTAAGTACAAGGGTCTGAGATGTTCTCCCGGATAGCAGATGTCCTCGTCTGTAAATATGATTGCTTCCTTAGAGATAGGGCCATAAGATATCCCCGCTGCGATAGACCTTATAGCCTTCGACGCTTCTTTAATTTGATCTTCGCTAAAGCCGAGAGAATCAAAAATTGTTGAGCTAAAACTGTTTGGGAGAATTTACTGGCCACGACATCTGTGTTTGTGAATGCAAGGTTCCCCATTTCGACTTCACACGCCTCTTCCTCATCGTCATACCAAGGTCTCCATACATCTCCACTCGGTTCGTGAGAGAGTATCATGACTTGATGTTGAATCGCCTTACCGCCTTCAGGATTACTCATTTCGATCTCGCCTATTTCCAGCTTTCTCTGGAACATCCTTCGGAGGTTGTAGCAGTCTGTCGTGGGTGTTGTATCCTGCGATGGTAGTGATAGTACCTAGCGTCGTTCTTATATATGGTGTTGAGGTCCGTCTTTGTTGGTGGTAGCTGGGTTTCTTTGTTCGTTATCCATTGTTCTAATAAACCCACAATCTGCTCTTTACTGCAAGGCAAGGGTGGAAGGAGCGTTTGTATGCTCCAGCCTTCTCGGTTATTGTTTGCGCGGGTATTCCTAGGCACGATTGACACGGTGTTGAGTGTATTGCGCCAGGTGTAATCGGTTTGTGTTCCTCGACACAATCAGCGATTCTTGACGCTGCCTTTTCTAACTCAACGAATGTCAGGAATCGTAAGTTGACAAGGATTTTCTTAAAGGATGATGTCATTCCGCGCACGCAGATCTCTTCTAGTGCTTCTTCCTTGACGTCCTCGTGGCAATCTAAGATAAGGAGGCGGAACCAGGCGATGTATTTTCCTATCTCCTCACCTAGGCGCTGGTTGCACTTGCTCAAATATATGGTAGTGACTTTTATTTTTGCCGAATAGAACTTTCTAAGGAAGAGGGTGGACATGGTCGACCACGAGCTAATGCTTCCTGACTTTAGGTTGTCATACCAAGTGAACGTTGTGTCAGTTAGCGACTTCGGAAACTCCCTTAAGCATAGCTTCCAGTTAGTTGCATGATCATTCATAGTGGATACGAATCGACTAAGATGTTCCCGCGCATTCCCTTGACCATCGTAGATCTTGAATTCCGGTGAAGTATAATCTTCTGGGTACTGATATTATGTGACTTCGGAGGAGTATGGGATAGCCATGAAATCATAGTTGTCTTGCTTTACGACTCTATAGTTCGCTTCCAAGTACCTGGCCATCGCCTCTTGTGTCATAGCTATAGGTTCTTATTCTTTTTCTCCCGAATCTTCCGCTGCTCCTTTGGTATTCTGCTCGGCGCTGGCTATCTTTAGAAGTTTCCTCAGTTCTTGCTCTCTGAGGACGTGGTCCTCTAGCTCCTTCTGCATATTTTTTCAGAGAGGGTTGTATGGGTGGTGTGTCCTCGCCTCCCTATTGTTTGTTTTTCTCTTGTGGAGCATCCGGTCTCCTCACCTGTGTGATTGGGTCCGACACTATCCCTACTCTCTCACTTTCCGGGTTAAGTGGCGGGTTATTTGGTTGGTTCTCTACCGCGCATGAGCTAGCGCCTCCTGGATGTGTCATGGTGAGCTAGGCATGAGCCTCCGGGTGTGGTTACCAAATGTTGAAGGGTGATTTTAGTTTTGGTTCTACCCGTCCTAGTCTCACCAAGTGATCCCACTTTTTCTAGGAATAGTAAGAGAGAGAGAGAGTTGTCTTTCCATTGTACCTTGTCCTTCCTTATATAGACTTTCCCAATAGTCCCTCTTTTTATGACATCGTGACACATGTCCTAACCTCTCTTAATTACTCCTAATGCCACTCCTTAATATAACCTTCTCCTTATTTGCTAATTCCTTCCTTAACCCGCAATAGACTCAGGCGCGATATAGAACCAACCAAATAACCCGAAATAGACTTGAGCAAGAGCGAACATCGGATGAGAGAAGAAATAGGAAAGTACATCTTACGATTCCGGCGCTTGGCACTAGACTGTCACGAAGACATCAATGAGGGAACCCTCGTCGAAATTTGTGTGCGAGGAATAATCCCAGCTTTTAAGGGGAGATTGATCAATTTCAGATCCCAGACCTTCGTTGAGCTAGAAAAAGCACCTGAGAGAATCGCCGATTATGTAGAAGAGATTCCCATAGATCCTGCTTGGCGCCACTCAGTCAGTACCGTATCTGAGACACCACACAATGTAAGACCCAACACTAACAGGGAGAAGAGAGACCAATTCTAAGCTTCCAGCGGGAACCAGGCAGAAACGGATGGACTAGGCGAGACTCAAACCCACCACTGCCCCTGCCCTACAGCAGGGAACGCGCAATCGAACTACTGAACTAGTGGATTATAGAAAAGGAAATCCAGCTGCCCCCGACAGTGGTAGACGTCAACAAAATAGACAAAAACGCGACCAAGTAATGTCACTATCATTTTTTTTAATAGGAAAGATGGATTTTATTTATGATTAAATCATGACATCCAGCTCTTCTTTAACAAGAGTTTTAAACCAATTGGGAAAAGGAGAAAACATAATTGAGTTTGCTCTAGTTGATCTGGTTTTTTTGGCCAGACAATTAACAACCTCATTTAACTCTCTACGCGCATAAGTACACTTCCACCTCTGAAAGTTTCCTAATAAAGTTCTACAGTCACGAATAATATTGTTATTTGTCCATCTTACAGAACCATTCGTTCCGTTAATAACTTTCACAACGTTTGAACAGTCTCCTTCCAAGTGCAGGCATTGGACATTGGCTCCTTGCGCCATTTTTATTCCTTATAATGCTGCAAGAGCTTCTGCCTGCTCTTCATCTCGTGTTATCCCATGTGTTGAAACTGCGCCTCCATATGATCCTATTGCAGAGAACATAGTTAGTCCAATACCCATATGTTTACTTTCCTTAACATAAAAGCCATCAAAATTAATTACAAACCCTTTTTCTGGAAGTTGCCAACGATTTCTATTTCTATCTGTAACTGTAACTGAACTAATAAGTGCAGTTCCAAGACTCTGGAAGTTACTCACCCAATCATAAATATCTTTGTTTATCAGTCTCACCGTATTCACAATATTTACATTAGCATTGTCAAAAACCACAACACATCTAAGTTTCCAAATATGCCACAAAGTGAAACAGGCAAACCTGATACATGTGGCAATATTTGAACTGCCACTGTTATTATTACTTAACCAACCAGTTAGCAATTCACTTACCTGCTTTCCATCAACAAGATGTGCAATATTAGGATCAACCACAGACCACGGAATTCTAGAAACTTGACAATCAAAGAGCAGGTGAGTAGAAGTTTCAACACAAGTTTCACACAATGGGCAGATGTTGGTTACATTGGAGGCATACCTTTGCTCCTAACTGCCAGACAATCTTGAACACATCTCCAAAGAAAATGCTTGATTTTTTGTGCAATATCCATCTTCCAGAATTTTTTCCAGGGAAACACAACAATTTCCTGGCCATACAATTCATCCATAATAGATCTGTAGGTAGTTTTAACACTAAAAAAACCATTATCATATGGTTTCCATCTTATTATGTCATTTCCTACACCTAGAATTCTTATATCACAAATAAAAGTTTTAACAAATCCACATTCCATTTACCTTCATCCTGCAAAATTAATTGGTCAACAGTTTTCATATTGGCAGAAGAAAACGAATAATCAAGCAATTCATTTCTATTTGATACCCATCTATCTTTCCAAATCTCTATAGATTTACCGTCCCCTACCTCCCAACAGTAATGTTTCCTAATAAATTTGAACCCTCCACAAACCCCTCTCCAAACCCAGGAAACTCTCTCATCGTTAACTGCATGCAAAGGATTACTAGCTGGGAAATACTTATGCTCAAAAATCTTAACCCATAAGGCATCAGGTTCGGTTAAAACTCTCCACGCAAGTTTAGCTAATAAAGTAGTGCTTAGGTACTCGTTTTTTTTTATATTCAACCCCCCTAAAGCTATTGGTTTTGTGATATTATCTCAATTCCTCAACATAATACCCTTAGTGTTGCCTTTTTTGTTCCAAAAAAACCTTCTCTGAATGCCATCTATTTTATTTGTTAACTTTTTGGGCATGGGGAAAACAACTAGATAATGAGATGCTAGAGTCTCTAGATATGATTGAATTAGGACTGTCCTACCAGACTGATTTACATACTTTCCTTTCCAACTAGATAGGTTTCTATCAAAGCTATCAAATATGTGACTAAAGGTTTCCATTTTGTTTCTATGAATAAGAAGTGGAACACCTAAGTATTTATCTTGCAGTCCTAATTTCTTAATGTTCAAAATATTCACTATCTGAGATTTAGTTGTTGGATCTGCTTTAGGACTAAAAGCAATACTTGATTTCTCAAAGTAGATAGCTTGTCCAGAGTACTTACTGAACATCTTAAGCATCTTATCCAGATTCCTATCACCTTTCACATTAGCTCTAGCAAAAACTAGCAGGTCATCAACAAAGAAAAGATGACTCACAGAGGGAGCATCTTTAGTAACTTTAATCCCCTGTATATATCATTTTTAGACTCAGCCTAAATAAACATCTTAGATAAAACATCCATACATATTATAAAGAGATAGGGTGACACAATTGTCACACATTGCTCAATCAACCTGCACCAATGTTCATGGAAACCCAATCTTCTTAAAATATCAATAACAAATTACCAATATACTGTCACTATCATCGGAGAAGCATATTTGAACGAAAGCGCGCCTCTGGAGAGCTTGAGGCATCTAGGCAAGCGATCGAGCATGACCCCTTTCCTCGTCACTGAAGCAAAGGAGGAAAAGTAGAGAGTATGAAAAACTACAAATTGTAAACAATCTTCCCCTTTTTACGGTAAGAATAAATTCTCTTTTTGGAATTCGTACGCAATGTGATAAAAAGGTCACAGGAACGCCAAAGGCGCCTGATCGACTGACAAATCTACAAAAGGTCACGGGAATGCCAAAGGCCCCTGATTGACTGACAAATCTATAAAAGGCTACGGGTATGCGCCCGGTCGGCTGACAAATCTACAAAAGGTCACAGGAATGCCAAAGGCGCCTGATCGACTGACAAATTTACAAAAGGTCATGGGAATGCCAAAGGCGCCTGATCGACTGATAAATCTACAAAAGGTCACAGGAATGCCAAAGGCGCCTGACTGACTGACAAATCTACAAAAGGCTATGGGTATGCCAAAGGCGCCCGGTCGGCCGACGAATCTACAAAAGGTCACAGGAATGCCAAAGGCTCCTGATCGACTGATAAATTTACAAAAGGTTATGGGAATGCCAAAGGCGCACAATCGGCTGACAAATCTACAAAAGACTACGGGAATGCCGAAGGTGCCAGGTTGACTGACAAACCTACAAAAGGCCATGGGAATGCCAAAGGCGCCCAATAGGCTGATAAAAAGAGAAGGGGGAGTAGGCGCGTTCTATCAACGCTCACCCCATCACACCGCTTCCTTCTGATAAAAAAAAGTGGAGTAGGCGCATTCTATCAACGATTGCCCATCCCACCGCTTCCTCCTGATAAAA
Source organism: Papaver somniferum (assembly GCF_003573695.1). Taxonomy (NCBI): domain Eukaryota; kingdom Viridiplantae; phylum Streptophyta; class Magnoliopsida; order Ranunculales; family Papaveraceae; genus Papaver; species Papaver somniferum. The sequence goes on from NC_039360.1 coordinate 112,690,479, forward strand.
ACAAAAGGGGGGGGGGGGGGGGGGTGTAGGCGCGTTCCATCAACGCTCACTCATCCCACCGCTTCCTTCTGATAAAAAAGAGAGGGGGGAGTAGGCGCGTTCTATCAACGCTCACCCATCCCACCGTTTTCTCCTGATAAAAAGAAAAAAAAAAGAAGGGGTAGTAGGCGCGTGCTATCAATGCTCACCCCATCACACTGCTTCCTTATGATTAAAAGAAAAAAAGGGGGTGGGGGAATAGGCGCGTGCCATCAACGCCCAACATTCCACTGCATACTAAAAAAACAAAACGGGAGATAGTAAGCGCGTTCCAAATCGTTCCCCCAACCCCTATCTATACCTCCACAAAAACAAAAAGAAGAGAATTATGAATAGTCGTTGCTTCATGAAACCAACAATAACGAAAAACATCAACAACAAGTTAATAATTAATCAAACACCATACCAGTATCCTACAATTAAAAAAAAACACAACAACATAACAAACACATCATCCGAACAACATGTCCAACATAACCAAAGGAAGACAAAGGGAAAGACAACCCAAAGAGGAAGCGCATTAAGCAGGATCAAGCTTAGCCAACTCATGTCGCTTCTCCTCAAACTCTGCACGAATCGTTGCCTCCGCGGTCTCGGCTCGTATCACTTCGTCGTTAGCTACCCCAATATTAGCAAGCAACAGATTCAACACCTCTTTCTTACTAGCAGTCGCCTCAGAACGCTTCTCCATCTCACCTTCCATCTTAGATATCTGGCTCATAAGACGGCCACTAGGGTCATTCCGACTCTTCACCTTTGCCAACAACTCTTCCAACCACTTTATTGGAAATTGAACATTGATTACGGAATGCACAACAGTCTCCCAGCCATGCATTGTTGCCGCGTCAACATGATCATCTCCTACGCGCGTAAGTTGGTCATCGATTTCCAAGAGATTCTTAGTCATATAGCACAAAACGCGAACGTCCAGCAGACCCGCCTTCTCCATATGACCACCACAACGCTCCACAATATCTCTATAAGAGGCAACAAAAACAGTTGGAACCCGGCAGCACTCACTACCAAAGGGAAACGAAGCTGCACGTCCTCAGAATTTTCTGGCATAACGCGGATAGCTGGTATGTCATCAACAGGAACATCGGTTTGCTTATCCAAAAGAGCGGGGGAACCACTACCATCTTTCCGAGCACATTTAACAATCCCATCGCCATTGGGGACTACGCGTCGCGTGCCATCCATGTCGGGCTTAATAGTCTCCTTACGCTTCTTACCCATATCCTAGCGCCAATGATGAAACTTTATCAAACGAACAAAAGCACAAAGAGAGAAGGAAGCAGAAAGAGACAGGGGACTAACCTCAGGGATCGACGAATCAGGCGGGATATCAGCGGGCATAGGACAAGGCGCAGAAGAACTAGAAGATGACTCGGAGTTACTAGTAGAACCTGAAAAATGAGAGATGACCACCATTGCGATAAACAACTTAGATTTATAAAAATAAAAAAAAAGGGGGAGGGGGAAAGAAAGAGGAAAGAATAATGATAAAAACGAAGACACGTATTAAATAGGAGATTACCCGCAGGATCATTAACGGTTGGTGCCACGTGGGAGGAGGACCCACCAAAAACTGACCGGATGGACCCAGATAGACTCATTGATTGCAGAACGACACTAGGGGACACCGAAGGTGTTAGAGCATAGCTCGGTCGACCTCGCATGCGTTGCTATCTCAAGCATGTTTGTCAATGTTATTGATCAAAACTATGAGTCTTGATTTCTAGTCTACATAGCTAAGTCTCGGATTAGGATAGAAAAGTGTAGTTGAGCTCAAGGACTTTACGGCAATTCATCATACAACGACGAATATCTACTCAAGGAACCGTGGAACTTCATCAACAAAAAGGTATGTGGAGACTTGAACTTATCTATCACTCAAAAGTCTATCTCTTCTATCTCCTACTTCTTATGAGACAAAAGTCGTATGCTATATAGACTGGATCATACACATTTGATATTTCGGGCCGAGTATATCTCGCCTATCTATATCTCGAAATCATGTGTTGGTAAAGAGTTTCGCTTTGATCGGGTTTATCTTCACCTAATGACGAAAGTCATAATGTTTCAATCACTTTGAAAATCGCTTTGACGAGAAATAGTGTAACAACTATATAACGTCCTCTAAGAATGTTTCAATGGTTGGAATGAGAGTTTAGGTCTATATAACCAATGATGGATATAAGCATTGTGTGGAAACACATATGTGCATAAGTCCTATTTCTTAATCTGAAGTTTGCGAACTTTGTTGATTGAGAGAAATCGGAGGAATTGGCTTTGCCAAGTCCCCGAACTCAGTTTGCGAACTCAGTCCGCGAACTGACGGAAGTTCTCTTGCCGAGAATTTCTGCTGGATTTTCCAAAAACTCGTTTGCGTGTTTAGTCCGTGAACTGGCGGAAGTCTCCTTGCCGAGATTTTCTGTTGAGTTTGGAAAACTCTGCCGGTTGTCTTAAGTCCGCGAACTTGTTTGTGTACTTGAGTGGGTTATGATCTAAATATTTGCTCTGAACATGAAACTTAAATTACCAAGGAATGCAGTATGAAAACCGTGGATATAAAGTTTATAAGCCGATTCAATCGAATCGAGTCATCTTTGTTTCAATTGTGTCTTATGCAGTTACATAAGATCTCATAGCAATTGAACAACTCTCTAACTAGTTCATCTGAGTCAATTGAACTAGATATGGTGAAGAAGAACAAGGTTATGAAATGCTCATATGGTTGATCTTTTGGGTTACTATATTGAACCAACATACACGTACACGTTTGGGCACGGTTTTCACAAACCCAGTAAACGTATATGTCAAGTGTGTGTGACAATAAGTTTCGATCTAACAGTTGACATCTCCAAAGAAAATGCTTGATTTTTTGTGCAATATCCATCTTCCAGAATTTTTTTCCAGGGAAACACAACAACTTCCTGGCCATACAATTCATCCATAATAGATCTGTAGGCAGTTTTAACACTAAACAAACCATTATAATATGGTTTCCATCTTATTATGTCTTTTCCTACACCTGGAATTCTTATATCGCAAATATCTTTGACAGTATCATTATCAAATAAAAGTTTTAACAAATCCACATTCCATTTACCTTCATCCTGCAAAATTAATTGGTCAACAATTTTCATATTGGCAGAAGAAAACGAATAATCAAGCAATTCATTTCTATTTGACACCCATCTATCTTTCTAAATATCTATAGATTTACCGTCCCCTACCTCCCAACAGTAATGTTTCCTAATAAATTCTAACCCTCTCCAAACCCAGGAAACTGTCTCATCGTTAACTGCATGCAAAGGATTACTAGCTAAAAAATACTTATGCTCCAAAATCTTAAACCATAAGGCACCAGGTTCGCTTAAAACTCTCCACGAAAGTTTAGCTAATAAAGTAGTGTTTAGGTACTCGGTTTTTTTGATATTCAACCCCCCTAAAGTTATTGATTTTGTTAAATTATCCCAATTGCTCAACGTAATACCCTTAGTGTTGCCTTTTTTGTCCCAAAAAAACCTTCTCTGAATGCCATCTATTTTATTTGTTAACTTTTTGGGCATGGGGAAAACAGCTAGATGATGAGATGCTAGAGTCCCTAGATTTGATTGAATTAGGACTGTCCTACCAGAATGATTTACATACTTTTCTTTCCAACTATATAGGTTTCTATCAAAGCTATCAAATATGTGACTAAAGGTTTCCATTTTGTTTCTATGAATAAGAAGTGGAACACCTAAGTATTTATCTTGCAGTCCTAATTTCTTAATGTTCAAAATATTCACTATCTGAGATTTAATTGTTGGATCTGCTTTAAGACTAAAAGCAATACCTGATTTCTCAAAGTTGATAGCTAGTCCAGAGTACTTACTGAACATCTTAAGCATCTTATCCAGATTCCTAGCACCTTTCACATTAGCTCTAGCAAAAACCAGCAGGTCATCAACAAAGAAAAGATGACTCACAGAGGGAGCATCTTTAGTAACTTTAATCCCCTGTATATCATTTTCAGACTCAGCCTTCATAAACATCTTAGATAAAACATCCATACATATTATAAAGAGATAGGGTGACAAGGGGTCTCCCTGTCTGAGACCCCTTTGTAGGGTAATAAACCTCACATGGAGCACCATTCAATAGAATAGATGTTGACACAGTTGTCACACATTGCTCAATCAACCTGCACCAATGTTCATGGAAACCCAATCTTCTTAAAATATCAATAACAAATTACCAAAATATTGTCACTATCATCGGAGAAGCATATTTGAACGAAAGCGCTCCTCTAGAGATCTTGAGGCATCTAGGAAAGCGATCGAGCGTGACCCCTTTCCTCGTCACTGAAGCAAAGGAGGAAAAGTAGAGAGTATGAAAAACTAGAAATTGTAAACAATCTTCCCCTTTTTACGGTAAGAATAAATTCTCTTTTTGGAATTCGTACGCAATGTGATAAAAAGGTCACAGGAACGCCAAAGGCGCCTGATCGACTGACAAATCTACAAAAGGTCACGGGAATGCCAAAGGCCCCTGATTGACTGACAAATCTATAAAACGCTACGGGTATGCACCCGGTCGGCTGACAAATCTACAAAAGGTCACATGAATGCCAAAGGCGCCTGATCGACTGACAAATTTACAAAAGGTCATGGGAATGCCAAAGGCGCCTGATCGACTGATAAATCTACAAAAGGTCACAGGAATGCCAAAGGCGCCTGACTGACTAACAAATCTACAAAAGGCTATGGGTATGCCAAAGGCGCCCGGTCGGCCGACGAATCTACAAAAGGTCACAGGAATGCCAAAGGCTCCTGATCGACTGACAAATTTATAAAAGGTTATGGGAATGCCAAAGGCGCCCAATCGGCTGAAAAATCTACAAAAGACTACGAGAATGCCGAAGGTGCCTGGTCGACTGACAAACCTACAAAAGGCCATGGGAATGCCAAAGGCGCCCAATAGGCTGATAAAAAGAGAATGGGGAGTAGGCGCGTTCTATCAACGCTCACCCAATCACACCGCTTCCTTCTGATAAAAAAAAAAGGGGAGTGGGCGCATTCTATCAACGCTTGCCCATCCCACCGCTTCCTCCTGATAAAAACAAAAGGGGGGGGGTGTAGGCGCGTTCCATCAACGCTCACTCATCCCACCGCTTCCTTCTGATAAAAAAGAGAGGGGGGATTAGGCGCGTTCTATCAACGCTCACCCATCCCACTGTTTCCTCCTGATAAAAAAGAAGGGGTAGTAGGCGCGTGCTATCAATGCTCACCCCATCACACTGCTTCCTTCTGATTAAAAGAAAAAGGGGGGGGGGGGGGGGGAATAGGCGCGTGCTATCAACGCCCAACATTCCACTGCATACTAAAAAAAACAAAAGAGGGGATAGTAAGCGCGTTCCAAAACGTTCCCCCAACCCCCATATATACCTCCACAAAAACAAAAAGAAGATAATTATGTATAGTTGTTGCTTCATGAAACCAAGAATAACGAAAACATCAACAACAAGTTAATAATTAATCAAACACCATACCAGTATCCCACAATTAAAAAAAACAACAACACAACAACATAACAAACACATCATCCGAACAACAAGGGTCCAACATAACCAAAGGAAGACAAAGGGAAAGACAACCCAAAGAGGAAGCGCTTTAAGCAGGATCAAGCTTAGCCAACTCATGTCGCTTCTCCTCAAGCTCTGCACGAACCGTTGCCTCCGCGGTCTCGGCTCGTATCACTTCGTCATTAGCTACCCCAATATTAGCGAGCAACAGATTCAACACCTCTTTCTTACTAGCAGTCGCCTCAGAACTCTTCTCCAGCTTCCCTTCCAGCTTAGATATCTGGCTCATAAGACGGCCACGAGGGTCATTCCAACTCTTCACCTTTGCCAACAACTCTTCCAACCACTTTATCGGAAATTGAACGTTGATTACGGAACGCACAACATCTCCCAGCCATGCATTGTCGCCGCGTCAACATGATCATCTCCTACACGCGTAAGTTGGTCAACGATTTCCAAGAGATTCTTAGTCATATAGCACAAAACGCGAACGTCCAGCAGACCCGCCTTCACCATATGACCACCAAAACGCTCCACAATATCTCTATAAGAGGCAACAAAACAGTTGGAACCTAAAAGTCGTGAACGAGGGTGTGAGTGGCAGGGTCTACGCCAGCCTCGACAGCACTCACTACCAAAGGGAAACGAAGCTGCACGTCCTCAGAATGTTCTGGCATAACGGGGATAGTTGGTATGCCATCAACAAGAACATCATTCTTCTTATCCAAAAGAGCGGAGGAACCACTACCATCTTTCCGAGCACGTTTAACAATCCCATTGCCACTGGGGACTACGCGCCGCATGCCATCCATGTCGGGCTTAATAGTCTCCTTACGCTTCTTACCCATATCCTAGCGCCAATGATGAAACTTTATCAAACAAACGAACAAAAGCACAAAGAGAGAAGGAAGCAGAAAGAGACAGGGGACTAACCTCAGGGATCGACGAATCGGGCGGGATATCAGCGGGCATAGGACAAGACACGGAAGAACTAGAAGATGACTCGGAGTCACTAATAGAACCTGAAAAATGAGAGATGACCACCATTGCGATAAACAACTTAGATTTATAAAAAAAAAAGAGGGGAGGGGGAAAGAGAGAGGAAAGAATAATGATAAAACGAAGACACGTATTAAATAGGAGATTACCCGCAAGATCATTAACGGTTGGTGCCACGTGGGAGGAGGACCCACCAAAAACTGACCGGATGGACCCAAACGGACTCATTGATTGCAGAACAACACTAGGGGACACCGAAGGTGTTAGAGCATAGCTCGGTCGACCTCGCATGTGTTTCTATCTCAAGCATGTTTGTCAATGTTATTGATCAAAACTGTGAGTCTTGATTTCTAGTCTACATAGCTAAGTCTCGGACTAGGATAGAAAAGTGTAGTTGAGCTCAAGGACTTCATGGAGATTCATCATACAACGACGAAGATCTACTCAAGGAACCGTGGAACTTCATCAACAAAAAGGTATGTGGAGACTTGAACTTATCTATCACTCAAAAGTCTATCTCTTCTATCTCCTACTTCTTATGAGACAAAAGTCGTATGCTATATAGACTGGATCATACACATTTGATATTTCGAGCCGAGTATATCTCGCCTATCTATATCTCGAAATCATGTGTTGGTAAAGAGTTTCGCTTTGATCGGGTTTATCTTCACCTAATGACGAAAGTCATAATGTTTCAATCACTTTGAAAATCGCTTTGACGAGAAATAGTGTAACAACTATATAACGTCCTCTAAGAATGTTTCAATGGTTTGAATGAGAGTTTAGGTCTATATAATTAATGATGGATATAAGCATTGTATGGAAACACATATGTGCATAAGTCGTATTCCTTAATCCGAAATTTGTGAACTTTTTGATTGAGAGAACTCAGTTTGAGAACTCAGTCCGCGAACTGAGGGAATTTCTCTTGCCAAGAATTTCTGTTGGATTTTCCAAAAACTCGTTTGCGTGTTTAGTCCGCGAACTGGCGGAAGTCTCCTTGCCGAGGTTTTCTGTTGAGTTTGGAAAACTCTGCCGGTTGTCTTAAGTCCGCGAACTTGTTTGTGTACTTGAGTGGGTTATGATCTAAAGATGTGCTCTGAACATGAAACTTAAATTACTAAGGAATGCAGTACGCAAACCGTGGCTATAAAGTTCATGAGCCGATTCAAACGAATCGAATCATCTTTGTTTCAATTGTGTATTGTGTAGTTACATAAGATCTCATAGCAATTGAACAACTCTCTAACTAGTTCATTTGAGTCAATTGAACTAGTTATGGTGAAGAAGAACAAGGTTAATATGAAATGCTCATTAGGTTGACGTTTTGGGTTACTATGTTGAACCAACATACACGTGATGAGTGCCAAATATTGTATATATTTATCCCTTTTTGTTGGCATTTTAACTCATCTTTTGTGCATTAATTCTACATTTTATCCCATATTCTGTATTTTCATCGTTTTCAAGAATAAATATTTTTCTTACTTAATTTTGCATTTTTAGGTAATAAATAAAGATTGGATGAGTTGCGGAGCAAAAAGAGCAGAAAAGTGGTGAAAAGCCGGGAGAAATTACGCAAGGAAGCCGCAAAGAATGGAGCGCACGTCCAAAAAGCTGGAAATGGGCTCAAGAAGAAGAAAGTTGTTCTTAAAGAAGAAGTGGGCTCAAGATTTCCCAAACCCATCTTCTATACCCAAAAGCCTAAAACCCAAATCCATACCCGCTTGCGTCTTCAGCCGTCAGATCAGTTCTCAGAAGCATCCGACGGTCGCTCCCTTGCTGTGCATCGAAGTTTGATATCTCCGCCTTACACTACAGCACCTAACTCCATCTTGAGCCGTCAGTTTCGTTGTATTTTTGCATCCAACGGTCGCTCACGATCTGTCTCAATTTCTCCGTTAGATCCGTTTCAGAAGTTATCATCCTACGCCTTTCATCACCGAACATCAAGGTTCGATGATCCCGCTCAACACTCAAACACCTAAGTCTATATCCCACAAACCAAACAACCCCTAGCCAGAACCTAATCGAGCTCACCCCGTATGCAACCACCATACCCTGCCGCACCACCATCACCACCACCTTCTTCCCTGTCGTCACCAACCCTCCTGCAACAGCCACCAAACCACCACCATACCACTCTGTACAACATCACCCCATCTCCCTAGAACCTAATTGTTCCACCTAACCCCCAACTGTATCTCACTGACCTAGATTAGGGTTTGTTGGAACAACTAGGTTTAGGGCATGAGAAGCACGGAGAGGAGCAGGAGGCGAAGTACAAGCATGGGTCGAAGTGAAGGAGCAGTTATCAGAGAAATTAGGTAAAAAAATTGTGTAACCCTAATTTTACTGTTTTGGGGATTTTTTGGGGAAGAACATATGGAACCCTAATTCATATTTTTGGGTATAAATAGAGGGGGTGTTGTATGTGTAGGGGTTGTTCTTGGGTTAGCCAAGTTAACCCCCAATTTGGGTCTGAGTAGGTTTAATTTTAATGTCCTGTTAATTTCAGTTTAATTCCAATGTTAATTTCAGTTCAATGTTTTAGTTCAACTTCAATTCCAGTTGTTAATTAGTTTCAATATGTTCTAACTTCATATGCTAGGGGCTAGATGATACTCTTGAATTGTATGCTAGGTTAATCCATGATCATGTTAATTGTTCTTGTAGTGCTTAAATGTCATAGGACTGATAATATCTACTTGAGTGAATGCATCTGTGATCAGTTGTGCTGTAAGAAGACAACTGATTCTAGGGGTGAAAGAATGATGGTAGCTAAGAATTCAGTCCATTTGAAGGACTGTGTTTAACTGTCTTAGGGTGATAGATAGCTTCTTAACAACAAGCCTGTGATCAGCTGTGCTGTAAGAAGACAGCTGATGCTAGGGGCAAGTGAGTAAAGATTAGCCAAGAAATCATCCATTATGATCTTCCCTGAAATGAAACAAGAACAATGATTTGATTAGGCACTGCCTTAGCTTAGGATCAAGTAGTGGATTCAAAGGCCCTTGCATGCTACTGTTTACTGCCTCCATTCAGCTCCATTTTAGCTTAGAAAACTTCAATAGCCCCCTCCAAGTCCCTGTGGACAAACCCTTTCTTCCCATCACTAGCTACAACTGACCCTGTGCACTTGCAGGTCAGTTTGTAGGTTTCTTTCAAAACCCACCAAGTTTTTTGCGCCGCTGCCGGGGATCTGTTTGTAGGTTTCTTTCACAATCATCTCTGATCGATCAATTAGAAGCTCGAATCGCAGCTTTAGAAATGCAATCACATGAGGAATCTGTCACATCTAATTTTCTTAGGCAACCTGAAATCTATGCATGTCCCGCATGTGATGGCTTAGACCACACTATTGCGAATTGCTATATTTTCCATGAATTTAGGCGGACTGGAGAAATTCCAAGGTTTGTAGAACCTACAGATTATTATGATGGTGGTTATTGGGACCATAATCAACCTTTTCAAGGTTGCGATCAACCATTTATAGACCCTAACGACCATGCACCCATGTATCAATCACCACAAGGGGAGGACGAACAATTTCACATGAGCCCTTGTATGCAATCTATAATGGAAAACATCAATCTCCTCAAACAAAACACTGCTAGTTTAGAAATGCATACATTGAATGATCATAGCAGCATTTTTATCCCTAATGAAATTAATTATCAAAATAGTGTTTTTAACCCTACTCATGATAGTCATATTGAACATGAACCTAATCTAGAGGTAAATGAGTGGAATAGAAACACTATAGTTTTTAGGGAAGGACACTCTTGTTTTGTTGAGGATAATAATTATGATATTATATTAGAAGAACATGTCTATACTGATGATGTTGTGGAACCTTTGGGTTCAAATACATTAGGCTTCTCTGCCCAGACCTTAATGAATGATATCTCTTCTAGTATTCCATATGATGTTTCCATTGAATTGCCGATGCATGAGGACAAATCTGTTGATGATGTTGATGATTCTGATTGTGAACTTGCTAATTTGATTGATGATTGTGAGCATGATGTGACATGTGTAGATGATTTAGGAGATTTTGATTTGATTGATAATGACGTGCCTATTCTCCTACATGAGTCACAATCTGATGGCCTTCCACCCAACCTAGATTTGGTTTGTACCAATATTGTAAAACCAATTTTTCTGAGAATGCCTAATCTAGGTTTGGAACTGTGTGCTTCCCAAGTCCTCTTGGACCATCTTGCATTTAAATATAATATCTTGGAGGAACCACAGTTGGCATGTTTGCCCGTCCATAGCAAAGTACACTTTGAGTTAGATCTTGTGCATGATGAACCCCCAAAACTGCGCGATTTTGTTTTCAAAATTATATCTTCTGTAAAATCCAGGTTTGGGGGTAGCTCATTTGGTTTCACAGCTTCACGTGCTTTTCTTTCATGTGTGAAGTTGTTGAAACCGCTACACTTTGTCTTTTGGGTTGATCCTCAACTCTTTAGACTTTTGGTGTATGGTGAATTTTTTGTATATAATCCAGTAGATAAATTTTAAAACTTTTTGGTTTCTTTTGTATATATTTTTGCTAATCCAATATTATCTAAGTTGAAAATGTTGGATTCTAGCCGGTGAATAATGAAGTTCGTTTATTTCTTTCGCCGAAATCGGGTATTCTCTTTCCTTTTTCTCTACTCAACATGATCCTCTTCATATGTTGTATTATAATTTTGTTCATATTTTGAAACATTGAGGACAATGTTTAGTTTAGGTTTGGGGGTGAAAAGTAGATACTTCTATAATATGCTATAATTGAAAACGAACTCCTTCTTTTGAAAAAAATCGAAAAAATTCAAAAAAATTAAAAAAATGAAAAATCATAAAAATGGAGCTCATTTACCTTGAAATGTTGACTCTTGTGCAAATTTGTATTTTTATTAGGAGTCTTAGTCTAGATATTTAGGCACCCTGATTCTAGCACAATTCACATTGTGATAAGAAATTTGCACGCGCACGATCTACCAATACATGTATGGCCTCGATCTTCAAGGTGTTTGATAGGAAGTTACGATTGCCAATCACTTTAGAATACTGAACGAAACTTGACTAGCTTGTTCTTTGGTTGGTTGGGATAGAAGGTGGAGGTTACATTAAGAAAGACAACCATCGAATTTAACTGGGTGCATCAAAAAGGGCTACCTCTTGCAAAGTGTCATGTAATTTTTTGTTTCCTTTTGTATATGTATCAAAAGTGTATCAGTGCTTAAAAAAAAAAAAAAAAAGTCGATGTATATTCAGAAAAAAAAAATATCAAAAAAAAAAAAAAAAAAATACAAAAAAAATCAAGTATTTATCAATTCCATCATCTCTTGTTCAAAAAATAAAAAGAGAATAGTCAATAAGAGTCATGTAAATAGGCATCTTTTGTTGTTTCGTTGTAATAAGCAAGGAGGGTGTATGCCATTGATGTACAACGCGAGAAATTGTGAAATACCTCCAACTCATTCACAATTCTCGTAAAGTCCGGACAGCTAGCTAGATTTCGACCTCAGTTCTTAGCCTGAGAAACTATCTCTTGGTGATTAGTAGTCATAACTTCAGATCTTTCTTTACACATGTGTAGATACACTTTACACTCTTATCACATGTCTTTTTTTTGTTATCAGTGCTAGGATTGTGCCTTCGATAGCTAGATTGACATCTCCATTTTGCTGTGAGCTTAACTGTTTTGCACATGTCACGTTTGATGGAATCTGAGCTTATATTTTGACCTAGAACTTTGTAGGTACGTTCTAAGCAAACCTTCACGAGACTTCAACTCGTCCACTAGGGACGCTTAGTGGTTTAAAAGGCTTAGTGCATACGCTAAATGCATTCGAGAGACCAGCGACAGTGGTATAGTTAGGATTTCCTTAGTTTTGTTTTACTTGAGGACAAGTAAAATTCAGGTTTGGGGGTATTTGATGAGTGCCAAATATTGTATATATTTATCCCTTTTTGTTGGCATTTTAACTCATCTTTTGTGCATTAATTCTACATTTTATCCCATATTCTGTATTTTCATCGTTTTCAAGAATAAATATTTTTCTTACTTAATTTTGCATTTTTAGGTAATAAATAAAGATTGGATGAGTTGCGGAGCAAAAAGAGCAGAAAAGTGGTGAAAAGCCGGGAGAAATTACGCAAGGAAGCCGCAAAGAATGGAGCGCACGTCCAAAAAGCTGGAAATGGGCTCAAGAAGAAGAAAGTTGTTCTTAAAGAAGAAGTGGGCTCAAGATTTCCCAAACCCATCTTCTATACCCAAAAGCCTAAAACCCAAATCCATACCCGCTTGCGTCTTCAGCCGTCAGATCAGTTCTCAGAAGCATCCGACGGTCGCTCCCTTGCTGTGCATCGAAGTTTGATATCTCCGCCTTACACTACAGCACCTAACTCCATCTTGAGCCGTCAGTTTCGTTGTATTTTTGCATCCAACGGTCGCTCACGATCTGTCTCAATTTCTCCGTTAGATCCGTTTCAGAAGTTATCATCCTACGCCTTTCATCACCGAACATCAAGGTTCGATGATCCCGCTCAACACTCAAACACCTAAGTCTATATCCCACAAACCAAACAACCCCTAGCCAGAACCTAATCGAGCTCACCCCGTCTGCAACCACCATACCCTGCCGCACCACCATCACCACCACCTTCTTCCCTGTCGTCACCAACCCTCCTGCAACAGCCACCAAACCACCACCATACCACTCTGTACAACATCACCCCATCTCCCTAGAACCTAATTGTTCCACCTAACCCCCAACTGTATCTCACTGACCTAGATTAGGGTTTGTTGGAACAACTAGGTTTAGGGCATGAGAAGCACGGAGAGGAGCAGGAGGCGAAGTACAAGCATGGGTCGAAGTGAGGGAGCAGTTATCAGAGAAATTAGGTAAAAAATTGTGTAACCCTAATTTTACTGTTTTGGGGATTTTTTGGGGAAGAACATATGGAACCCTAATTCATATTTTGTGGTATAAATAGAGGGGGTGTTTAGTGTAGGGTTGTTCTTGGGTTAGCCAAGTTAACCCCCAATTTGGGTCTGAGTAGGTTTAATTTTAATGTCCTGTTAATTTCAGTTTAATTCCAATTTTAATTTCAGTTCAATGTTTTAGTTCAACTTCAATTCCAGTTGTTAATTAGTTTCAATATGTTCTAACTTCATATGCTAAGGCTTAGATGAAGCTCTTGAATTGTGTATGCTAGGATAATCCATGATCATGTTAACTGTTCTTGTAGTGCTTAAATTTAATAGGACTGATAATATCTACTTGAGTGAATGCATCTGTGATCAGTTGTGCTGTAAGAAGACAACTGATTCTAGGGGTGAAAGAATGATGGTAGCTAAGAATTCAGTCCATTTGAAGGACTGTGTTTAACTGTCTTAGGGTGATAGATAGCTTCTTGAACAACAAGCCTGTGATCAGCTGTGCTGTAAGAAGACAGCTGATGCTAGGGCAAGTGAGTAAAGATTAGCCAAGAAAATCATCCATTATGATCTTCCCTGAAATGAAACAAGAACAATGATTTGATTAGGCACTGCCTTAGCTTAGGATCAAGTAGTGGATTCAAAGGCCCTTGCATGCTACTGTTTACTGCCTCCATTCAGCTCCATTTTAGCTTAGAAAACTTCAATAGCCCCCTCCAAGTCCCTGTGGACAAACCCTTTCTTCCCATCACTAGCTACAACTGACCCTGTGCACTTGCAGGTCAGTTTGTAGGTTTCTTTCAAAACCCACCAACACGTACACGTTTGGGCACGGTTTCACAAACCCAGTAATCGTATATCTCAAGTGTGTGTGACAAGCTAAGTTTTCGATCTAACAGTTGAGAAATATTAGCCTGAATCTAAATCAGGTTTTCATCTAACGGTGAATATTGATTGATTTGTAACTAAGGCAAAACCCTGATTTGAAGACTATATATATGAGACATCTAGCATTGGGCAAAACTAATCCCCACACGTCTGTGTGATACTAGTGCGCTCTCTAGAGTCGATTCTCCCCTAACCTTTGGTTTTCTTCTCTAAAACCAGGTTAACGACTTAAAGACTTTATTGGGATTGTGAAGCCAAAATACTACTTTTATCGTAGTTGTGTGATCTGATCTTGCATCTTCTATCGTACGAGTATAATATTTGATTTGCTTGAGATCGTGAGAGTTCTCCGATAGGCAAGATAAAGAAGTCACAAACATCTTCGTCTCACTATTTGTGATTCCTCGACGTCCTCTTGTGTATTCGAGTAAGATTGTTGAGATGTGATTGATTAATCTAGGATGTTCTTCGGGAATATAAGACCAGATTATCAATTGGTTCCTGTTCACCTTGATTTCATATCTTAAGACGGAACGAAAACCTAGGGTTTTTCTGTGGGAGACTGATTTATCCTTTGATAGACTTTTCTGTGTGAGACAGATTTGTTTATTATCAAGTCTGCGATTTTGGGTTGCAGCAACTCTTGGTTGTGGGTGAGATCAACTAAGGGAATCAAGTGCGCAATATCCTGCTGGGATCAGAGGCGTAGGAGTACAATTGTACCTTGAATTAGTGGGAGACTGATTGGGGTTCAACTATAGTCCATTCCGAAGTTAGCTTGGAGTAGGCTAGTGTCTGTAGCGGCTTAATACAGTGTGTATTCAATCTGGACTAGGTCTCGGGGTTTTTATGCATTTGCGGTTTCCTCGTTAACAAAATTTCTGGTGTCTGTGTTATTCATTTTCCGCATTATATTGTTTATCTTTATAATTGAAATAATACAGGTTGTGCGTTAAAGGTTAATCGATTGGAGATCCGACCTTGTGGTTGTCGATTCATTGATTAACATTTGGACATTGGTCCTTGGTACATTCAAGTTATTCCTTGTATTTTATAAAGACTCGCTATTGTTTTTAGCTCGAGTAAAAATAAAATCAAGAGAGAGATATTAACTCCTTGAGATACTTTTATCTAGATTGAGTCAGACTGTCTAGTTGATTCTCTAGCAAATATTTCGTAGTTAGTCCATACAGATTTCTATGTGAAATATTGGGTGGTGTTGTTAAACCCCCGCTTTTTCAGGAGGTTCGCCCCTAACACGGACAATTTCATCCCGAAGAGGATGAACTGACGACATGAAGGCGCGGAGATACCCAACCAGAACCCCTGGGAAGACTAACCCCAAGATCCCTCAACTGGTCTACAAACGAGGAAGTTGGATTATTACTCACGCTCTTAGGAGGTTGCGATGCGCTCCTCTGACGACCCTGTGAGGTTGTAAGGACGAGATGTTAGCAGAAGAACAAAGGCGCAGAACAGACAACTTAGCTGCCTCTCGCCTAGCCTTCTTTGCAAGGCTCTTCTCAGTCCAATCACTTTCAGGCATGTTCAAGTACTCTTCCATTACATAAGAAGGGGGTTTCACCCCACGCGATTGGAATGAGGAGCTTCATGAGAAAGCAAGCCCCGCCTACTCATTTTATCGAAAGAAAAAAGAGTGACATTAAATGATAATAGAATGTAAAACGAAGGGAACAACAAATACATGTGTTGCCATAGGATTAGCAGACAGTCTTGACACCTCTACCCGTGGGGGCTTACGATTGGAAAACGACTTCGACCCCTTCTTTGGCTTTTTGGGCTCGTGACCCTCAGGAGGAGTCCAAGAAGTCACTAAGGGCTCCAAAGGGCAACCCTTGGTGGCTGGAACGAGACAATTGAAGCAGCTACGGCATCATCAAGCTTAATCCGACCAGACACACGAAGCACTCGAAGGTCTTGAAGACAGGTCGCGGGGATGAGACGAATCGTGTAAAAGAAAATTCTGGGCCCGACGACGTATGAAATCATGGTACTTGTGGGCTCCCTCAGTAAATGCCAAGGGGAGCTCAGGGATAGGCTGCTTCAACGAAAAGTTAACCCCTCGGTCGGACAGATGCATCGGCCCCTTGAAGATAAAACGATCGAAGCTAGCGACGATATCCGAATATCGGAACTTCCCCAAGGAGGGAGCTTACGAGGAATTCCTTGGTCAAACCCAACTTGCCGAGATGCACGGTCGGGATTGTAAGACTTGGCGATGAACTTTCCAGCACGGAAACTGGGGAGAAAACCAGGCAACACGGCCTTCATCGAATCAAAGTCTGCCGCCGCGAAAACCTTTGTCGAGTCCAGCTCTGTGTCAAAAGGCGCAGTAAATTCGTAATTCGCTGGACCCGACCGGATCTTGCAATCATCTCTGATCGATCAATTAGAAGCTCGAATCGCAGCTTTAGAAATGCAATCACATGAGGAATCTGTCACATCTAATTTTCTTAGGCAACCTGAAATCTATGCATGTCCCGCATGTGATGGCTTAGACCACACTATTGCGAATTGCTATATTTTCCATGAATTTAGGCGGACTGGAGAAATTCCAAGGTTTGTAGAACCTACAGATTATTATGATGGTGGTTATTGGGACCATAATCAACCTTTTCAAGGTTGCGATCAACCATTTATAGACCCTAACGACCATGCACCCATGTATCAATCACCACAAGGGGAGGACGAACAATTTCACATGAGCCCTTGTATGCAATCTATAATGGAAAACATCAATCTCCTCAAACAAAACACTGCTAGTTTAGAAATGCATACATTGAATGATCATAGCAGCTTTTTATCCCTAATGAAATTAATTATCAAAATAGTGTTTTAACCCTACTCATGATAGTCATATTGAACATGAACCTAATCTAGAGGTAAATGAGTGGAATAGAAACACTATAGTTTTTAGGGAAGGACACTCTTGTTTTGTTGAGGATGATAATAATTATGATTATATTAGAAGAACATGTCTATACTGATGATGTTGTGGAACCTTTGGGTTCAAATACATTAGGCTTCTCTGCCCAGACCTTAATGAATGATATCTCTTCTAGTATTCCATATGATGTTTCCATTGAATTGCCGATGCATGAGGACAAATCTGTTGATGATGTTGATGATTCTGATTGTGAACTTGCTAATTTGATTGATGATTGTGAGCATGATGTGACATGTGTAGATGATTTAGGAGATTTTGATTTGATTGATAATGACGTGCCTATTCTCCTACATGAGTCACAATCTGATGGCCTTCCACCCAACCTAGATTTGGTTTGTACCAATATTGTAAAACCAATTTTTCTGAGAATGCCTAATCTAGGTTTGGAACTGTGTGCTTCCCAAGTCCTCTTGGACCATCTTGCATTTAAATATAATATCTTGGAGGAACCACAGTTGGCATGTTTGCCCGTCCATAGCAAAGTACACTTTGAGTTAGATCTTGTGCATGATGAACCCCCAAAACTGCGCGATTTTGTTTTCAAAATTATATCTTCTGTAAAATCCAGGTTTGGGGGTAGCTCATTTGGTTTCACAGCTTCACGTGCTTTTCTTTCATGTGTGAAGTTGTTGAAACCGCTACACTTTGTCTTTTGGGTTGATCCTCAACTCTTTAGACTTTTGGTGTATGGTGAATTTTTTGTATAATCCAGTAGATAAATTTTAAAACTTTTTGGTTTCTTTTGTATATATTTTTGCTAATCCAATATTATCTAAGTTGAAAATGTTGGATTCTAGCCGGTGAATAATGAAGTTCGTTTATTTCTTTCGCCGAAATCGGGTATTCTCTTTCCTTTTTCTCTACTCAACATGATCCTCTTCATATGTTGTATTATAATTTTGTTCATATTTTGAAACATTGAGGACAATGTTTAGTTTAGGTTTGGGGGTGAAAGTAGATACTTCTATAATATGCTATAATTGAAAACGAACTCCTTCTTTTGAAAAAAATCGAAAAAATTCAAAAAATTAAAAAAATGAAAAATCATAAAAATGGAGCTCATTTACCTTGAAATGTTGACTCTTGTGCAAATTTGTATTTTTATTAGGAGTCTTAGTCTAGATATTTAGGCACCCTGATTCTAGCACAATTCACATTGTGATAAGAAATTTGCACGCGCACGATCTACCAATACATGTATGGCCTCGATCTTCAAGGTGTTTGATAGGAAGTTACGATTGCCAATCACTTTAGAATACTGAACGAAACTTGACTAGCTTGTTCTTTGGTTGGTTGGGATAGAAGGTGGAGGTTACATTAAGAAAGACAACCATCGAATTTAACTGGGTGCATCAAAAAGGGCTACCTCTTGCAAAGTGTCATGTAATTTTTTGTTTCCTTTTGTATATGTATCAAAAGTGTATCAGTGCTTAAAAAAAAAAAAAAAAAAAAAAAGTCGATGTATATTCAGAAAAAAAAAATATCAAAAAAAAATAAAAAAAAAATAAAAAAAATCAAGTATTTATCAATTCCATCATCTCTTGTTCAAAAAATAAAAAGAGAATAGTCAATAAGAGTCATGTAAATAGGCATCTTTTGTTGTTTCGTTGTAATAAGCAAGGAGGGTGTATGCCATTGATGTACAACGCGAGAAATTGTGAAATACCTCCAACTCATTCACAATTCTCGTAAAGTCCGGACAGCTAGCTAGATTTCGACCTCAGTTCTTAGCCTGAGAAACTATCTCTTGGTGATTAGTAGTCATAACTTCAGATCTTTCTTTACACATGTGTAGATACACTTTACACTCTTATCACATGTCTTTTTTTGTTATCAGTGCTAGGATTGTGCCTTCGATAGCTAGATTGACATCTCCATTTTTGTGAGCTTAACTGTTTTGCACATGTCACGTTTGATGGAATCTGAGCTTATATTTTGACCTAGAACTTTGTAGGTACGTTCTAAGCAAACCTTCACGAGACTTCAACTCGTCCACTAGGGACGCTTAGTGGTTTAAAAGGCTTAGTGCATACGCTAAATGCATTCGAGAGACCAGCGACAGTGGTATAGTTAGGATTTCCTTAGTTTTGTTTTACTTGAGGACAAGTAAAATTCAGGTTTGGGGGTATTTGATGAGTGCCAAATATTGTATATATTTATCCCTTTTTGTTGGCATTTTAACTCATCTTTTGTGCATTAATTCTACATTTTATCCCATATTCTGTATTTTCATCGTTTTCAAGAATAAATATTTTTCTTACTTAATTTTGCATTTTTAGGTAATAAATAAAGATTGGATGAGTTGCGGAGCAAAAAGAGCAGAAAAGTGGTGAAAAGCCGGGAGAAATTACGCAAGGAAGCCGCAAAGAATGGAGCGCACGTCCAAAAAGCTGGAAATGGCTCAGAAGAAGAAAGTTGTTCTTAAAGAAGAAGTGGGCTCAAGATTTCCCAAACCCATCTTCTATACCCAAAAGCCTAAAACCCAAATCCATACCCGCTTGCGTCTTCAGCCGTCAGATCAGTTCTCAGAAGCATCCGACGGTCGCTCCCTTGCTGTGCATCGAAGTTTGATATCTCCGCCTTACACTACAGCACCTAACTCCATCTTGAGCCGTCAGTTTCGTTGTATTTTTGCATCCAACGGTCGCTCACGATCTGTCTCAATTTCTCCGTTAGATCCGTTTCAGAAGTTATCATCCTACGCCTTTCATCACCGAACATCAAGGTTCGATGATCCCGCTCAACACTCAAACACCTAAGTCTATATCCCACAAACCAAACAACCCCTAGCCAGAACCTAATCGAGCTCACCCCGTCTGCAACCACCATACCCTGCCGCACCACCATCACCACCACCTTCTTCCCTGTCGTCACCAACCCTCCTGCAACAGCCACCAAACCACCACCATACCACTCTGTACAACATCACCCCATCTCCCTAGAACCTAATTGTTCCACCTAACCCCCAACTGTATCTCACTGACCTAGATTAGGGTTTGTTGGAACAACTAGGTTTAGGGCATGAGAAGCACGGAGAGGAGCAGGAGGCGAAGTACAAGCATGGGTCGAAGTGAGGGAGCAGTTATCAGAGAAATTAGGTAAAAAATTGTGTAACCCTAATTTTACTGTTTTGGGGATTTTTTGGGGAAGAACATATGGAACCCTAATTCATATTTTTGGGTATAAATAGAGGGGGTGTTGTATGTGTAGGGTTGTTCTTGGGTTAGCCAAGTTAACCCCCAATTTGGGTCTGAGTAGGTTTAATTTTAATGTCCTGTTAATTTCAGTTTAATTCCAATTTTAATTTCAGTTCAATGTTTTAGTTCAACTTCAATTCCAGTTGTTAATTAGTTTCAATATGTTCTAACTTCATATGCTAAGGCTTAGATGAAGCTCTTGAATTGTATGCTAGGATAATCCATGATCATGTTAACTGTTCTTGTAGTGCTTAAATTTAATAGGACTGATAATATCTACTTGAGTGAATGCATCTGTGATCAGTTGTGCTGTAAGAAGACAACTGATTCTAGGGGTGAAAGAATGATGGTAGCTAAGAATTCAGTCCATTTGAAGGACTGTGTTTAACTGTCTTAGGGTGATAGATAGCTTCTTGAACAACAAGCCTGTGATCAGCTGTGCTGTAAGAAGACAGCTGATGCTAGGGGCAAGTGAGTAAAGATTAGCCAAGAAAATCATCCATTATGATCTTCCCTGAAATGAAACAAGAACAATGATTTGATTAGGCACTGCCTTAGCTTAGGATCAAGTAGTGGATTCAAAGGCCCTTGCATGCTACTGTTTACTGCCTCCATTCAGCTCCATTTTAGCTTAGAAAACTTCAATAGCCCCCTCCAAGTCCCTGTGGACAAACCCTTTCTTCCCATCACTAGCTACAACTGACCCTGTGCACTTGCAGGTCAGTTTGTAGGTTTCTTTCAAAACCCACCAACACGTACACGTTTGGGCACGGTTTTCACAAACCCAGTAATCGTATATCTCAAGTGTGTGTGACAAGCTAAGTTTTCGATCTAACAGTTGAGAAATATTAGCCTGAATCTAAATCAGGTTTTCATCTAACGGTGAATATTGATTGATTTGTAACTAAGGCAAAACCCTGATTTGAAGACTATATATATGAGACATCTAGCATTGGGCAAAACTAATCCCCACACGTCT
This sequence comes from Papaver somniferum, assembly GCF_003573695.1. Classification (NCBI taxonomy): domain Eukaryota; kingdom Viridiplantae; phylum Streptophyta; class Magnoliopsida; order Ranunculales; family Papaveraceae; genus Papaver; species Papaver somniferum. The sequence continues at coordinate 112,712,061 of NC_039360.1, forward strand.
GTGTGATACTAGTGCGCTCTCTAGAGTCGATTCTCCCCTAACCTTTGGTTTTCTTCTCTAAAACCAGGTTAACGACTTAAAGACTTTATTGGGATTGTGAAGCCAAAATGATACTACTTTTATCGTAGTTGTGTGATCTGATCTTGCATCTTCTATCGTACGAGTATAATATTTGATTTGCTTGAGATCGTGAGAGTTCTCCGATAGGCAAGATAAAGAAGTCACAAACATCTTCGTCTCACTATTTGTGATTCCTCGACGTCCTCTTGTGTATTCGAGTAAGATTGTTGAGATGTGATTGATTAATCTAGGATGTTCTTCGGGAATATAAGACCAGATTATCAATTGGTTCCTGTTCACCTTGATTTCATATCTTAAGACGGAACGAAAACCTAGGGTTTTTCTGTGGGAGACTGATTTATCCTTTGATAGACTTTTCTGTGTGAGACAGATTTGTTTATTATCAAGTCTGCGATTTTGGGTTGCAGCAACTCTTGGTTGTGGGTGAGATCAACTAAGGGAATCAAGTGCGCAATATCCTGCTGGGATCAGAGGCGTAGGAGTACAATTGTACCTTGAATTAGTGGGAGACTGATTGGGGTTCAACTATAGTCCATTCGAAGTTAGCTTGGAGTAGGCTAGTGTCTGTAGCGGCTTAATACAGTGTGTATTCAATCTGGACTAGGTCTCGGGGTTTTTATGCATTTGCGGTTTCCTCGTTAACAAAATTTCTGGTGTCTGTGTTATTTCATTTTCCGCATTATATTGTTTATCTTTATAATTGAAATAATACAGGTTGTGCGTTAAAGGTTAATCGATTGGAGATCCGACCTTGTGGTTGTCGATTTCATTGATTAACATTTGGACATTGGTCCTTGGTAACATTCAAGTTATTCCTTGTATTTTATAAAGACTCGCTATTGTTTTTAGCTCGAGTAAAAATAAAATCAAGAGAGAGATATTAACTCCTTGAGATACTTTTATCTAGATTGAGTCAGACTGTCTAGTTGATTCTCTAGCAAAATATTTCGTAGTTAGTCCATACAGATTTCTATGTGAAATATTGGGTGGTTTGTTAAACCCCCGCTTTTTCAGGAGGTTCGCCCCTAACACGGACAATTTCATCCCGAAGAGGATGAACTGACGACACATGAAGGCGGAGATACCCAACCAGAACCCCTGGGAAGACTAACCCCAAGATCCTCAACTGGTCTACAAACGAGGAAGTTGGATTATTACTCACGCTCTTAGGAGGTTGCGATGCGCTCCTCTGACGACCCTGCTGAGGTTGTAAGGACGAGATGTTAGCAGAAGAACAAAGGCGCAGAACAGACAACTTAGCTGCCTCTCGCCTAGCCTTCTTTGCAAGGCTCTTCTCAGTCCAATCACTTTCAGGCATGTTCAAGTACTCTTCCATTACATAAGAAGGGGGTTTCACCCCACGCGATTGGAATGAGGAGCTTCATGAGAAAGCAAGCCCCGCCTACTCATTTTATCGAAAAGAAAAAAGAGTGACATTAAATGATAATAGAATGTAAAACGAAGGGAACAACAAATACATGTGTTGCCATAGGATTAGCAGACAGTCTTGACACCTCTACCCGTGGGGGCTTACGATTGGAAAACGACTTCGACCCCTTCTTTGGCTTTTTGGGCTCGTGACCCTCAGGAGGAGTCCAAGAAGTCACTAAGGGCTCCAAAGGGCAACCCTTGGTGGCTGGAACGAGACAATTGAAGCAGCTACGGCATCATCAAGCTTAATCCGACCAGACACACGAAGCACTCGAAGGTCTTGAACAGACAGGTCGCGGGGATGAGACGAATCGTGTAAAAGAAAATTCTGGGCCCGACGACGTATGAAATCATGGTACTTGTGGGCTCCCTCAGTAAATGCCAAGGGGAGCTCAGGGATAGGCTGCTTCAACGAAAAGTTAACCCCTCGGTCGGACAGATGCATCGGCCCCTTGAAGATAAAACGATCGAAGCTAGCGACGATATCCCGAATATCGGAACTTCCCCAAGGAGGGAGCTTACGAGGAATTCCTTGGTCAAACCCAACTTGCCGAGATGCACGGTCGGGATTGTAAGACTTGGCGATGAACTTTCCAGCACGGAAACTGGGGAGAAAACCAGGCAACACGGCCTTCATCGAATCAAAGTCTGCCGCCGCGAAAACCTTTGTCGAGTCCAGCTCTGTGTCAAAAGGCGCAGTAAATTCGTAATTCGCTGGACCCGACCGGATCTTGCAATCATCTCTGATCGATCAATTAGAAGCTCGAATCGCAGCTTTAGAAATGCAATCACATGAGGAATCTGTCACATCTAATTTTCTTAGGCAACCTGAAATCTATGCATGTCCCGCATGTGATGGCTTAGACCACACTATTGCGAATTGCTATATTTTCCATGAATTAATGCTTAGGCGGAGGACTGGAGAAATTCCAAGGTTTGTAGAACCTACAGATTATTATGATGGTGGTTATTGGGACCATAATCAACCTTTTCAAGGTTGCGATCAACCATTTATAGACCCTAACGACCATGCACCCATGTATCAATCACCACAAGGGGAGGACGAACAATTTCACATGAGCCCTTGTATGCAATCTATAATGGAAAACATCAATCTCCTCAAACAAAACACTGCTAGTTTAGAAATGCATACATTGAATGATCATAGCAGCATTTTTATCCCTAATGAAATTAATTATCAAAATAGTGTTTTTAACCCTACTCATGATAGTCATATTGAACATGAACCTAATCTAGAGGTAAATGAGTGGAATAGAAACACTATAGTTTTTAGGGAAGGACACTCTTGTTTTGTTGAGGATGATAATAATTATGATATTATATTAGAAGAACATGTCTATACTGATGATGTTGTGGAACCTTTGGGTTCAAATACATTAGGCTTCTCTGCCCAGACCTTAATGAATGATATCTCTTCTAGTATTCCATATGATGTTTCCATTGAATTGCCGATGCATGAGGACAAATCTGTTGATGATGTTGATGATTCTGATTGTGAACTTGCTAATTTGATTGATGATTGTGAGCATGATGTGACATGTGTAGATGATTTAGGAGATTTTGATTTGATTGATAATGACGTGCCTATTCTCCTACATGAGTCACAATCTGATGGCCTTCCACCCAACCTAGATTTGGTTTGTACCAATATTGTAAAACCAATTTTTCTGAGAATGCCTAATCTAGGTTTGGAACTGTGTGCTTCCCAAGTCCTCTTGGACCATCTTGCATTTAAATATAATATCTTGGAGGAACCACAGTTGGCATGTTTGCCCGTCCATAGCAAAGTACACTTTGAGTTAGATCTTGTGCATGATGAACCCCCAAAACTGCGCGATTTTGTTTTCAAAATTATATCTTCTGTAAAATCCAGGTTTGGGGGTAGCTCATTTGGTTTCACAGCTTCACGTGCTTTTCTTTCATGTGTGAAGTTGTTGAAACCGCTACACTTTGTCTTTTGGGTTGATCCTCAACTCTTTAGACTTTTGGTGTATGGTGAATTTTTTGTATATAATCCAGTAGATAAATTTTAAAACTTTTTGGTTTCTTTTGTATATATTTTTGCTAATCCAATATTATCTAAGTTGAAAATGTTGGATTCTAGCCGGTGAATAATGAAGTTCGTTTATTTCTTTCGCCGAAATCGGGTATTCTCTTTCCTTTTTCTCTACTCAACATGATCCTCTTCATATGTTGTATTATAATTTTGTTCATATTTTGAAACATTGAGGACAATGTTTAGTTTAGGTTTGGGGGTGAAAAGTAGATACTTCTATAATATGCTATAATTGAAAACGAACTCCTTCTTTTGAAAAAAATCGAAAAAATTCAAAAAAATTAAAAAAATGAAAAATCATAAAAATGGAGCTCATTTACCTTGAAATGTTGACTCTTGTGCAAATTTGTATTTTTATTAGGAGTCTTAGTCTAGATATTTAGGCACCCTGATTCTAGCACAATTCACATTGTGATAAGAAATTTGCACGCGCACGATCTACCAATACATGTATGGCCTCGATCTTCAAGGTGTTTGATAGGAAGTTACGATTGCCAATCACTTTAGAATACTGAACGAAACTTGACTAGCTTGTTCTTTGGTTGGTTGGGATAGAAGGTGGAGGTTACATTAAGAAAGACAACCATCGAATTTAACTGGGTGCATCAAAAAGGGCTACCTCTTGCAAAGTGTCATGTAATTTTTTGTTTCCTTTTGTATATGTATCAAAAGTGTATCAGTGCTTAAAAAAAAAAAAAAAAAAAAAAAAGTCGATGTATATTCAGAAAAAAAAAATATCAAAAAAAAAAAAAAAAAATACAAAAAAAATCAAGTATTTATCAATTCCATCATCTCTTGTTCAAAAAATAAAAAGAGAATAGTCAATAAGAGTCATGTAAATAGGCATCTTTTGTTGTTTCGTTGTAATAAGCAAGGAGGGTGTATGCCATTGATGTACAACGCGAGAAATTGTGAAATACCTCCAACTCATTCACAATTCTCGTAAAGTCCGGACAGCTAGCTAGATTTCGACCTCAGTTCTTAGCCTGAGAAACTATCTCTTGGTGATTAGTAGTCATAACTTCAGATCTTTCTTTACACATGTGTAGATACACTTTACACTCTTATCACATGTCTTTTTTTTGTTATCAGTGCTAGGATTGTGCCTTCGATAGCTAGATTGACATCTCCATTTTGCTGTGAGCTTAACTGTTTTGCACATGTCACGTTTGATGGAATCTGAGCTTATATTTTGACCTAGAACTTTGTAGGTACGTTCTAAGCAAACCTTCACGAGACTTCAACTCGTCCACTAGGGACGCTTAGTGGTTTAAAAGGCTTAGTGCATACGCTAAATGCATTCGAGAGACCAGCGACAGTGGTATAGTTAGGATTTCCTTAGTTTTGTTTTACTTGAGGACAAGTAAAATTCAGGTTTGGGGGTATTTGATGAGTGCCAAATATTGTATATATTTATCCCTTTTTGTTGGCATTTTAACTCATCTTTTGTGCATTAATTCTACATTTTATCCCATATTCTGTATTTTCATCGTTTTCAAGAATAAATATTTTTCTTACTTAATTTTGCATTTTTAGGTAATAAATAAAGATTGGATGAGTTGCGGAGCAAAAAGAGCAGAAAAGTGGTGAAAAGCCGGGAGAAATTACGCAAGGAAGCCGCAAAGAATGGAGCGCACGTCCAAAAAGCTGGAAATGGGCTCAAGAAGAAGAAAGTTGTTCTTAAAGAAGAAGTGGGCTCAAGATTTCCCAAACCCATCTTCTATACCCAAAAGCCTAAAACCCAAATCCATACCCGCTTGCGTCTTCAGCCGTCAGATCAGTTCTCAGAAGCATCCGACGGTCGCTCCCTTGCTGTGCATCGAAGTTTGATATCTCCGCCTTACACTACAGCACCTAACTCCATCTTGAGCCGTCAGTTTCGTTGTATTTTTGCATCCAACGGTCGCTCACGATCTGTCTCAATTTCTCCGTTAGATCCGTTTCAGAAGTTATCATCCTACGCCTTTCATCACCGAACATCAAGGTTCGATGATCCCGCTCAACACTCAAACACCTAAGTCTATATCCCACAAACCAAACAACCCCTAGCCAGAACCTAATCGAGCTCACCCCGTCTGCAACCACCATACCCTGCCGCACCACCATCACCACCACCTTCTTCCCTGTCGTCACCAACCCTCCTGCAACAGCCACCAAACCACCACCATACCACTCTGTACAACATCACCCCATCTCCCTAGAACCTAATTGTTCCACCTAACCCCCAACTGTATCTCACTGACCTAGATTAGGGTTTGTTGGAACAACTAGGTTTAGGGCATGAGAAGCACGGAGAGGAGCAGGAGGCGAAGTACAAGCATGGGTCGAAGTGAGGGAGCAGTTATCAGAGAAATTAGGTAAAAAATTGTGTAACCCTAATTTTACTGTTTTGGGGATTTTTTGGGGAAGAACATATGGAACCCTAATTCATATTTTTGGGTATAAATAGAGGGGGTGTTGTATGTGTAGGGTTGTTCTTGGGTTAGCCAAGTTAACCCCCAATTTGGGTCTGAGTAGGTTTAATTTTAATGTCCTGTTAATTTCAGTTTAATTCCAATTTTAATTTCAGTTCAATGTTTTAGTTCAACTTCAATTCCAGTTGTTAATTAGTTTCAATATGTTCTAACTTCATATGCTAAGGCTTAGATGAAGCTCTTGAATTGTATGCTAGGATAATCCATGATCATGTTAACTGTTCTTGTAGTGCTTAAATTTAATAGGACTGATAATCTACTTGAGTGAATGCATCTGTGATCAGTTGTGCTGTAAGAAGACAACTGATTCTAGGGGTGAAAGAATGATGGTAGCTAAGAATTCAGTCCATTTGAAGGACTGTGTTTAACTGTCTTAGGGTGATAGATAGCTTCTTGAACAACAAGCCTGTGATCAGCTGTGCTGTAAGAAGACAGCTGATGCTAGGGGCAAGTGAGTAAAGATTAGCCAAGAAAATCATCCATTATGATCTTCCCTGAAATGAAACAAGAACAATGATTTGATTAGGCACTGCCTTAGCTTAGGATCAAGTAGTGGATTCAAAGGCCCTTGCATGCTACTGTTTACTGCCTCCATTCAGCTCCATTTTAGCTTAGAAAACTTCAATAGCCCCCTCCAAGTCCCTGTGGACAAACCCTTTCTTCCCATCACTAGCTACAACTGACCCTGTGCACTTGCAGGTCAGTTTGTAGGTTTCTTTCAAAACCCACCAACACGTACACGTTTGGGCACGGTTTTCACAAACCCAGTAATCGTATATCTCAAGTGTGTGTGACAAGCTAAGTTTTCGATCTAACAGTTGAGAAATATTAGCCTGAATCTAAATCAGGTTTTCATCTAACGGTGAATATTGATTGATTTGTAACTAAGGCAAAACCCTGATTTGAAGACTATATATAGACATCTAGCATTGGGCAAAACTAATCCCCACACGTCTGTGTGATACTAGTGCGCTCTCTAGAGTCGATTCTCCCCTAACCTTTGGTTTTCTTCTCTAAAACCAGGTTAACGACTTAAAGACTTTATTGGGATTGTGAAGCCAAAATGATACTACTTTTATCGTAGTTGTGTGATCTGATCTTGCATCTTCTATCGTACGAGTATAATATTTGATTTGCTTGAGATCGTGAGAGTTCTCCGATAGGCAAGATAAAGAAGTCACAAACATCTTCGTCTCACTATTTGTGATTCCTCGACGTCCTCTTGTGTATTCGAGTAAGATTGTTGAGATGTGATTGATTAATCTAGGATGTTCTTCGGGAATATAAGACCAGATTATCAATTGGTTCCTGTTCACCTTGATTTCATATCTTAAGACGGAACGAAAACCTAGGGTTTTTCTGTGGGAGACTGATTTATCCTTTGATAGACTTTTCTGTGTGAGACAGATTTGTTTATTATCAAGTCTGCGATTTTGGGTTGCAGCAACTCTTGGTTGTGGGTGAGATCAACTAAGGGAATCAAGTGCGCAATATCCTGCTGGGATCAGAGGCGTAGGAGTACAATTGTACCTTGAATTAGTGGGAGACTGATTGGGGTTCAACTATAGTCCATTCCGAAGTTAGCTTGGAGTAGGCTAGTGTCTGTAGCGGCTTAATACAGTGTGTATTCAATCTGGACTAGGTCTCGGGGTTTTTATGCATTTGCGGTTTCCTCGTTAACAAAATTTCTGGTGTCTGTGTTATTTCATTTTCCGCATTATATTGTTTATCTTTATAATTGAAATAATACAGGTTGTGCGTTAAAGGTTAATCGATTGGAGATCCGACCTTGTGGTTGTCGATTTCATTGATTAACATTTGGACATTGGTCCTTGGTAACATTCAAGTTATTCCTTGTATTTTAAAGACTCGCTATTGTTTTTAGCTCGAGTAAAAATAAAATCAAGAGAGAGATATTAACTCCTTGAGATACTTTTATCTAGATTGAGTCAGACTGTCTAGTTGATTCTCTAGCAAAATATTTCGTAGTTAGTCCATACAGATTTCTATGTGAAATATTGGGTGGTGTTGTTAAACCCCCGCTTTTTCAGGAGGTTCGCCCCTAACACGGACAATTTCATCCCGAAGAGGATGAACTGACGACACATGAAGGCGCGGAGATACCCAACCAGAACCCCTGGGAAGACTAACCCCAAGATCCCTCAACTGGTCTACAAACGAGGAAGTTGGATTATTACTCACGCTCTTAGGAGGTTGCGATGCGCTCCTCTGACGACCCTGCTGAGGTTGTAAGGACGAGATGTTAGCAGAAGAACAAAGGCGCAGAACAGACAACTTAGCTGCCTCTCGCCTAGCCTTCTTTGCAAGGCTCTTCTCAGTCCAATCACTTTCAGGCATGTTCAAGTACTCTTCCATTACATAAGAAGGGGGTTTCACCCCACGCGATTGGAATGAGGAGCTTCATGAGAAAGCAAGCCCCGCCTACTCATTTTATCGAAAAGAAAAAAGAGTGACATTAAATGATAATAGAATGTAAAACGAAGGGAACAACAAATACATGTGTTGCCATAGGATTAGCAGACAGTCTTGACACCTCTACCCGTGGGGGCTTACGATTGGAAAACGACTTCGAACCCCTTCTTTGGCTTTTTGGGCTCGTGACCCTCAGGAGGAGTCCAAGAAGTCACTAAGGGCTCCAAAGGGCAACCCTTGGTGGCTGGAACGAGACAATTGAAGCAGCTACGGCATCATCAAGCTTAATCCGACCAGACACACGAAGCACTCGAAGGTCTTGAACAGACAGGTCGCGGGGATGAGACGAATCGTGTAAAAGAAAATTCTGGGCCCGACGACGTATGAAATCATGGTACTTGTGGGCTCCCTCAGTAAATGCCAAGGGGAGCTCAGGGATAGGCTGCTTCAACGAAAAGTTAACCCCTCGGTCGGACAGATGCATCGGCCCCTTGAAGATAAAACGATCGAAGCTAGCGACGATATCCCGAATATCGGAACTTCCCCAAGGAGGGAGCTTACGAGGAATTCCTTGGTCAAACCCAACTTGCCGAGATGCACGGTCGGGATTGTAAGACTTGGCGATGAACTTTCCAGCACGGAAACTGGGGAGAAAACCAGGCAACACGGCCTTCATCGAATCAAAGTCTGCCGCCGCGAAAACCTTTGTCGAGTCCAGCTCTGTGTCAAAAGGCGCAGTAAATTCGTAATTCGCTGGACCCGACCGGATCTTGCAATCATCTCTGATCGATCAATTAGAAGCTCGAATCGCAGCTTTAGAAATGCAATCACATGAGGAATCTGTCACATCTAATTTTCTTAGGCAACCTGAAATCTATGCATGTCCCGCATGTGATGGCTTAGACCACACTATTGCGAATTGCTATATTTTCCATGAATTTAGGCGGACTGGAGAAATTCCAAGGTTTGTAGAACCTACAGATTATTATGATGGTGGTTATTGGGACCATAATCAACCTTTTCAAGGTTGCGATCAACCATTTATAGACCCTAACGACCATGCACCCATGTATCAATCACCACAAGGGGAGGACGAACAATTTCACATGAGCCCTTGTATGCAATCTATAATGGAAAACATCAATCTCCTCAAACAAAACACTGCTAGTTTAGAAATGCATACATTGAATGATCATAGCAGCATTTTTATCCCTAATGAAATTAATTATCAAAATAGTGTTTTTAACCCTACTCATGATAGTCATATTGAACATGAACCTAATCTAGAGGTAAATGAGTGGAATAGAAACACTATAGTTTTTAGGGAAGGACACTCTTGTTTTGTTGAGGATGATAATAATTATGATATTATATTAGAAGAACATGTCTATACTGATGATGTTGTGGAACCTTTGGGTTCAAATACATTAGGCTTCTCTGCCCAGACCTTAATGAATGATATCTCTTCTAGTATTCCATATGATGTTTCCATTGAATTGCCGATGCATGAGGACAAATCTGTTGATGATGTTGATGATTCTGATTGTGAACTTGCTAATTTGATTGATGATTGTGAGCATGATGTGACATGTGTAGATGATTTAGGAGATTTTGATTTGATTGATAATGACGTGCCTATTCTCCTACATGAGTCACAATCTGATGGCCTTCCACCCAACCTAGATTTGGTTTGTACCAATATTGTAAAACCAATTTTTCTGAGAATGCCTAATCTAGGTTTGGAACTGTGTGCTTCCCAAGTCCTCTTGGACCATCTTGCATTTAAATATAATATCTTGGAGGAACCACAGTTGGCATGTTTGCCCGTCCATAGCAAAGTACACTTTGAGTTAGATCTTGTGCATGATGAACCCCCAAAACTGCGCGATTTTGTTTTCAAAATTATATCTTCTGTAAAATCCAGGTTTGGGGGTAGCTCATTTGGTTTCACAGCTTCACGTGCTTTTCTTTCATGTGTGAAGTTGTTGAAACCGCTACACTTTGTCTTTTGGGTTGATCCTCAACTCTTTAGACTTTTGGTGTATGGTGAATTTTTTGTATATAATCCAGTAGATAAATTTTAAAACTTTTTGGTTTCTTTTGTATATATTTTGCTAATCCAATATTATCTAAGTTGAAAATGTTGGATTCTAGCCGGTGAATAATGAAGTTCGTTTATTTCTTTCGCCGAAATCGGGTATTCTCTTTCCTTTTTCTCTACTCAACATGATCCTCTTCATATGTTGTATTATAATTTTGTTCATATTTTGAAACATTGAGGACAATGTTTAGTTTAGGTTTGGGGGTGAAAAGTAGATACTTCTATAATATGCTATAATTGAAAACGAACTCCTTCTTTTGAAAAAAATCGAAAAAATTCAAAAAAATTAAAAAAATGAAAAATCATAAAAATGGAGCTCATTTACCTTGAAATGTTGACTCTTGTGCAAATTTGTATTTTTATTAGGAGTCTTAGTCTAGATATTTAGGCACCCTGATTCTAGCACAATTCACATTGTGATAAGAAATTTGCACGCGCACGATCTACCAATACATGTATGGCCTCGATCTTCAAGGTGTTTGATAGGAAGTTACGATTGCCAATCACTTTAGAATACTGAACGAAACTTGACTAGCTTGTTCTTTGGTTGGTTGGGATAGAAGGTGGAGGTTACATTAAGAAAGACAACCATCGAATTTAACTGGGTGCATCAAAAAGGGCTACCTCTTGCAAAGTGTCATGTAATTTTTTGTTTCCTTTTGTATATGTATCAAAAGTGTATCAGTGCTTAAAAAAAAAAAAAAAAAAAAAAAAGTCGATGTATATTCAGAAAAAAAAAATCAAAAAAAAAATACAAAAAAAAATACAAAAAAAATCAAGTATTTATCAATTCCATCATCTCTTGTTCAAAAAATAAAAGAGAATAGTCAATAAGAGTCATGTAAATAGGCATCTTTTGTTGTTTCGTTGTAATAAGCAAGGAGGGTGTATGCCATTGATGTACAACGCGAGAAATTGTGAAATACCTCCAACTCATTCACAATTCTCGTAAAGTCCGGACAGCTAGCTAGATTTCGACCTCAGTTCTTAGCCTGAGAAACTATCTCTTGGTGATTAGTAGTCATAACTTCAGATCTTTCTTTACACATGTGTAGATACACTTTACACTCTTATCACATGTCTTTTTTTTGTTATCAGTGCTAGGATTGTGCCTTCGATAGCTAGATTGACATCTCCATTTTGCTGTGAGCTTAACTGTTTTGCACATGTCACGTTTGATGGAATCTGAGCTTATATTTTGACCTAGAACTTTGTAGGTACGTTCTAAGCAAACCTTCACGAGACTTCAACTCGTCCACTAGGGACGCTTAGTGGTTTAAAAGGCTTAGTGCATACGCTAAATGCATTCGAGAGACCAGCGACAGTGGTATAGTTAGGATTTCCTTAGTTTTGTTTTACTTGAGGACAAGTAAAATTCAGGTTTGGGGGTATTTGATGAGTGCCAAATATTGTATATATTTATCCCTTTTTGTTGGCATTTTAACTCATCTTTTGTGCATTAATTCTACATTTTATCCCATATTCTGTATTTTCATCGTTTTCAAGAATAAATATTTTTCTTACTTAATTTTGCATTTTTAGGTAATAAATAAAGATTGGATGAGTTGCGGAGCAAAAAGAGCAGAAAAGTGGTGAAAAGCCGGGAGAAATTACGCAAGGAAGCCGCAAAGAATGGAGCGCACGTCCAAAAAGCTGGAAATGGGCTCAAGAAGAAGAAAGTTGTTCTTAAAGAAGAAGTGGGCTCAAGATTTCCCAAACCCATCTTCTATACCCAAAAGCCTAAAACCCAAATCCATACCCGCTTGCGTCTTCAGCCGTCAGATCAGTTCTCAGAAGCATCCGACGGTCGCTCCCTTGCTGTGCATCGAAGTTTGATATCTCCGCCTTACACTACAGCACCTAACTCCATCTTGAGCCGTCAGTTTCGTTGTATTTTTGCATCCAACGGTCGCTCACGATCTGTCTCAATTTCTCCGTTAGATCCGTTTCAGAAGTTATCATCCTACGCCTTTCATCACCGAACATCAAGGTTCGATGATCCCGCTCAACACTCAAACACCTAAGTCTATATCCCACAAACCAAACAACCCCTAGCCAGAACCTAATCGAGCTCACCCCGTCTGCAACCACCATACCCTGCCGCACCACCATCACCACCACCTTCTTCCCTGTCGTCACCAACCCTCCTGCAACAGCCACCAAACCACCACCATACCACTCTGTACAACATCACCCCATCTCCCTAGAACCTAATTGTTCCACCTAACCCCCAACTGTATCTCACTGACCTAGATTAGGGTTTGTTGGAACAACTAGGTTTAGGGCATGAGAAGCACGGAGAGGAGCAGGAGGCGAAGTACAAGCATGGGTCGAAGTGAGGGAGCAGTTATCAGAGAAATTAGGTAAAAAATTGTGTAACCCTAATTTTACTGTTTTGGGGATTTTTTGGGGAAGAACATATGGAACCCTAATTCATATTTTTGGGTATAAATAGAGGGGGTGTTGTATGTGTAGGGTTGTTCTTGGGTTAGCCAAGTTAACCCCCAATTTGGGTCTGAGTAGGTTTAATTTTAATGTCCTGTTAATTTCAGTTTAATTCCAATTTTAATTTCAGTTCAATGTTTTAGTTCAACTTCAATTCCAGTTGTTAATTAGTTTCAATATGTTCTAACTTCATATGCTAAGGCTTAGATGAAGCTCTTGAATTGTATGCTAGGATAATCCATGATCATGTTAACTGTTCTTGTAGTGCTTAAATTTAATAGGACTGATAATATCTACTTGAGTGAATGCATCTGTGATCAGTTGTGCTGTAAGAAGACAACTGATTCTAGGGGTGAAAGAATGATGGTAGCTAAGAATTCAGTCCATTTGAAGGACTGTGTTTAACTGTCTTAGGGTGATAGATAGCTTCTTGAACAACAAGCCTGTGATCAGCTGTGCTGTAAGAAGACAGCTGATGCTAGGGGCAAGTGAGTAAAGATTAGCCAAGAAAATCATCCATTATGATCTTCCCTGAAATGAAACAAGAACAATGATTTGATTAGGCACTGCCTTAGCTTAGGATCAAGTAGTGGATTCAAAGGCCCTTGCATGCTACTGTTTACTGCCTCCATTCAGCTCCATTTTAGCTTAGAAAACTTCAATAGCCCCCTCCAAGTCCCTGTGGACAAACCCTTTCTTCCCATCACTAGCTACAACTGACCCTGTGCACTTGCAGGTCAGTTTGTAGGTTTCTTTCAAAACCCACCAACACGTACACGTTTGGGCACGGTTTTCACAAACCCAGTAATCGTATATCTCAAGTGTGTGTGACAAGCTAAGTTTTCGATCTAACAGTTGAGAAATATTAGCCTGAATCTAAATCAGGTTTTCATCTAACGGTGAATATTGATTGATTTGTAACTAAGGCAAAACCCTGATTTGAAGACTATATATATGAGACATCTAGCATTGGGCAAAACTAATCCCCACACGTCTGTGTGATACTAGTGCGCTCTCTAGAGTCGATTCTCCCCTAACCTTTGGTTTTCTTCTCTAAAACCAGGTTAACGACTTAAAGACTTTATTGGGATTGTGAAGCCAAACTGATACTACTTTTATCGTAGTTGTGTGATCTGATCTTGCATCTTCTATCGTACGAGTATAATATTTGATTTGCTTGAGATCGTGAGAGTTCTCCGATAGGCAAGATAAAGAAGTCACAAACATCTTCGTCTCACTATTTGTGATTCCTCGACGTCCTCTTGTGTATTCGAGTAAGATTGTTGAGATGTGATTGATTAATCTAGGATGTTCTTCGGGAATATAAGACCAGATTATCAATTGGTTCCTGTTCACCTTGATTTCATATCTTAAGACGGAACGAAAACCTAGGGTTTTTCTGTGGGAGACTGATTTATCCTTTGATAGACTTTTCTGTGTGAGACAGATTTGTTTATTATCAAGTCTGCGATTTTGGGTTGCAGCAACTCTTGGTTGTGGGTGAGATCAACTAAGGGAATCAAGTGCGCAATATCCTGCTGGGATCAAAGGCGTAGGAGTACAATTGTACCTTGAATTAGTGGGAGACTGATTGGGGTTCAACTATAGTCCATTCTGAAGTTAGCTTGGAGTAGGCTAGTGTCTGTAGCGGCTTAATACAGTGTGTATTCAATCTGGACTAGGTCTCGGGGTTTTTATGCATTTGCGGTTTCCTCGTTAACAAAATTTCTGGTGTCTGTGTTATTTCATTTTCCGCATTATATTGTTTATCTTTATAATTGAAATAATACAGGTTGTGCGTTAAAGGTTAATCGATTGGAGATCCGACCTTGTGGTTGTCGATTTCATTGATTAACATTTGGATATTGGTCCTTGGTACCATTCAAGTTATTCCTTGTATTTTATAAAGACTCGCTATTGTTTTTAGCTCGAGTAAAAATAAAATCAAGAGAGAGATATTAACTCCTTGAGATACTTTTATCTAGATTGAGTCAGACTGTCTAGTTGATTCTCTAGCAAAATATTTCGTAGTTAGTCCATACAGATTTCTATGTGAAATATTGGGTGGTGTTGTTAAACCCCCGCTTTTTCAGGAGGTTCGCCCCTAACACGGACAATTTCATCCCGAAGAGGATGAACTGACGACACGTGAAGGCGCGGAGATACCCAACCAGAACCCCTGGGAAGACTAACCCCAAGATCCCTCAACTGGTCTACAAACGAGGAAGTTGGATTATTACTCACGCTCTTAGGAGGTTGCGATGCGCTCCTCTGACGACCCTGCTGAGGTTGTAAGGACGAGATGTTAGCAGAAGAACAAAGGCGCAGAACAGACAACTTAGCTGCCTCTCGCCTAGCCTTCTTTGCAAGGCTCTTCTCAGTCCAATCACTTTCAGGCATGTTCAAGTACTCTTCCATTACATAAGAAGGGGGCTTCACCCCACGCGATTGGAATGAGGAGCTTCATGAGAAAGCAAGCCCCGCCTACTCATTTTATCGAAAAGAAAAAAGAGTGACATTAAATGATAATAGAATGTAAAACGAAGGGAACAACAAATACATGTGTTGCCATAGGATTAGCAGACAGTCTTGACACCTCTACCCGTGGGGGCTTACGATTGGAAAACGACTTCGACCCCTTCTTTGGCTTTTTGGGCTCGTGACCCTCAGGAGGAGTCCAAGAAGTCACTAAGGGCTCCAAAGGGCAACCCTTGGTGGCTGGAACGAGACAATTGAAGCAGCTACGGCATCATCAAGCTTAATCCGACCAGACACACGAAGCACTCGAAGGTCTTGAACAGACAGGTCGCGGGGATGAGACGAATCGTGTAAAAGAAAATTCTGGGCCCGACGACGTATGAAATCATGGTACTTGTGGGCTCCCTCAGTAAATGCCAAGGGGAGATCAGGGATAGGCTGCTTCAACGAAAAGTTAACCCCTCGGTCGGACAGATGCATCGGCCCCTTGAAGATAAAACGATCGAAGCTAGCGACGATATCCCGAATATCGGAACTTCCCCAAGGAGGGAGCTTACGAGGAATTCCTTGGTCAAACCCAACTTGCCGAGATGCACGGTCGGGATTGTAAGACTTGGCGATGAACTTTCCAGCACGGAAACTGGGGAGAAAACCAGGCAACACGGCCTTCATCGAATCAAAGTCTGCCGCCGCGAAAACCTTTGTCGAGTCCAGCTCTGTGTCAAAAGGCGCAGTAAATTCGTAATTCGCTGGACCCGACCGGATCTTGATAAGGAAATGGTACAAAGTCTTTAGCCACGTCCAGATGCTTGGAAATATCTCCCTTGGGGATTTTCCCCTTGAGATGCCAAAGAGTCATCCGGAGTAACCATAAACAACTGGAACCTCTTAACCGAGCCATCATCCTGCCTGACATCTTCTTCACGGTGAATCACTAGTGCATTAGGATCAGGCGCGTATGGCGAAACATGCTCCCAAGATCATTCTTGCATAAAATAGGCTGGGATGTAAGTCTCGATCTTATGCGCTGAACCTACTGTTTGAAGGTCGTGACAGAACAAATCTAGATGACGATATAAATCACCTAAGAACATCGGCGCAAGTGGGAAAGAAACGCTGCGTGATAGCAACACCGTCATTGGAAAAAGTTCACTCTTGATGGTATCTTGGGGACTGTACTCAAATACATCATGATAGAGCCAAAACAAGATGAAAGCGTCCAACTCTGCGCGAGGGTTTTCCTCTTTTCGTTTGGGGGGAAGAACTTTACTACTAACCGCGGAGACCAATACTTGATCCAAAGAAGGAAAGAAGCGGTGCGGTTAGTCTTGGTAACCCATTCAGGACCGACCCCTGCTGAAGGAGATGACGCACCATGGATCGCCTCATGTACACAGAAAGAGCTAACAAGCAGTCGCTCACCTGCTGGACGCGCCGAAGGAGTCTTCTTCTCATTAACCCATCTAGCCTTCCCCTTTGTGGCGGACGACAACGCCTCTTTCTTGCTCATGCCGGTAATCTTCTTGTCCTCGCCTTGCTTTGATGATGCCCGGTCCTTCCGCACCAACTCATTACTGGAAGCATCTTTACAGTTCAAAAAATAAGTGCACAACGTTTTATCCTCATCATCCAGTGCTCTGTAGACAGCCGCCTCGTCATACGAATAACTACCATGGACAGGTAACCCTGTAAGGGCGAATACATCCTCCAGAATAATGGTTGCTTCCCCACATGCCGTGAGAAGGGTATGAACAGGAGGGGCCCAACGACAAAAGAGCCGTGTTAGGTCGCGCCTACTCTTTTTCACTTCCCGCTTGAGAGACGTATTTATAGCTTCATCGATGCCCGCTTCACGAAGGATGGCCGCTTGACCAGGTGTGGAACGTATATAAGATGCCCAGTGTGGCCATATCGGATGAGTCTTTGACTTGGAGTGAATATCAATGATGGGAAGATCGTAGTCACCACGGTGAATAGCCATCGCGACATTGTTTTAAGCGCAAAAGCGTCCATGGTCTCCGATTCGGGTTGCATAAGCCACCCGGGGGCAGAAGGGTAAGGTAATACTGGAGGATTTAGAAGGCGAGAGACCAAGACATCATCAAGAGGAAAAACGCGCTTACCTCCGCGGAACTCCCTCAGCTTTAGCGCACGGGTTAGGGCGGACCCGCTAGTAAACTCCGCTATTGTATACGACTTTCCATCCGCCGGAGGAGGTAGGAGAATTTCATCCTGTCCCGAGTATTCGGTCTCCTCGGAACCCCTGCTCATGGCTCCTTCAGACTCGTCAGACTCCTCAGATGAACTACTATTGGTGGAACTACTAGACATGGCGAGTGTATGCGTGTGTTCAAAAGGAAGGGAGAAGATAAAAAGATAAGGGGGAACACAAACTAACTAGTCTATATACATGGAGCCTCACACCTTGAGTGTGGCGGTTATGCAGAGGGAATAGTAACCGGCAAAAACTGAAAAGAAGAGGTAAAGTTTGCACAATAAAAGAAGGTTAAGCGTCGCTCGTGGTCGTGGAAACAATAAAGTGGAAGGTGATCGAAAATGACTTGACTACTGGGTCATTTAACAATTGACCCATAGTCATGGGACTAATGTTGATACCTGAAAAATAATATCCCTTAACGGGTATAGGGTGCCCATAAGAGAGGGTGGGGTGGGGGTGTAAGCCTAGGATTTGGGGACTAAACCCAAGCCCAACGAGAAAAATACCCACAAGATAGGAGGGACAAAGGGGGATTAAGAGATAACGAAGAGGTTATATTAAGGAATGACATTAGAAGTAATTAAAGAGATTTAGGACATGTGTCATGATGTCATCAAAGGAGGAACTTTTAGGAAAGTCTATATAAGGAAGGACAAAGTACAATGAAAGGTAAACTCTCTCTCTTACCATTCCTAGTAAAGTGAGGTCACTTGGTGAGACTAGGACGGGTAGAACCAAAACTAAAATCACCCCTCAACAGTGTCCACACCCTTCTATAACTTGAGGGTACAATACTGAGAGGGATTTGTTCAATCTTCTTTTAATCAAACACATCACTTAACTTTGTTGTATCATAAGTTCTAGAATGATGATTTATCAAATCATTTGCTCTAAGATTTTGATTAGGACTAGTATTGACTTTCGGTGTGGCAGCCTATTTTCCAGGGATCCAATTGTCACACCAAAGGTCAATAAAGTTTCCTTCCCCCACTACCGATGAGATAAAAGGTCTAATCTTAATCATGGTACAGTAGAGGAACTTCCAAGCCCAATAGGCTTTGCCAAGGCATTAGAGTTAAGCACATCCATGCTAGGGTAATATTTTGCTTTCAACACCGGGGAAAGGAGGGAGTTTGGGTTTTCCACCAGTCTCCAAACACTTTTTTCCATCATGGTCCAGTTATTGATCTCACTGATTCTAAACCCAGGTCCCCCTTCTTCTTTTGTCTTACAAATGTTCTCCAAAGCAATCAGATGAAGTTTTCTATTTTTTGATTTAGGGTCTTCACCCCACCAGTACATGTTCAAATGAGAGTCACTTTTATGGAAAATACTCTTCGGGATCAAGAATATTGTCATTTGAAAAGAGACATTACTTGATCCACGTGCTTAACCAAAGTGGTTCTTCTTGCTTGAGACAGAAATTGAACCAACCAACTATTGATTCTCTTCTCAACAATATTTATAAGTGGTAAGTGAGTTTGAATTTTAGACCTTAGAAAATAAATTAGGCACCCAAATACTCCTCCCCAAGGCTAAGATTAGAGATATTGAGGATTTTTGCAAGGATTCTTATATACTTTGGATGGAACTTACTGCTAAAAAACAGTCCATGCTTTGCAAAATTTATTTGTTGACAACTTGCATTGCAATACTTTTGCAGGTAGTCTTTTATAGAATGAAAATCGGGGATAGTGGCTTTGGTGAATAACAAGCTATCTGTTTGTACCATGAATAAAATACACGGAAGGCCCATTAACCAAGCCCGCGAAGGAAGGTTCCAGAAGTTTCCAGAGAAGTCTTGTTGCCAAAGTTGCTTGCACATCAAGTTTGTATTAGAATTAGGGTTACATAAACACTATAAATATATGTATCCTAAACCCTAAGAGGAGATGGAATCCTAGGTTATCTAACCATACAATATCTATTGTAACTCGTATCAATGGAATACAATCTCCCTATGTGTGATACCCGGTATTTTCAGTTACGGTTTTGGGTCGGGTTATATCGAAATTAGTTAACCTTGTGTCTTAGGTTGTTGTTCCTTGGCCTTAGCCTAGGTGGGTTGATTGAACTAGAAAGGCTACAAGATATGGTGGAAATAGAATAATTAATAATAAATAAAATTAGGATAAAATGAATAGACAATAAAAAGAAATAAACATTAGTAATATTAAGATTTTATAACAAAAAGTTTTGGAAAAAGAATTTTAGAGATTAGAAAACTAAGAATGAGGAGAAGAAGGAGATGAAGCTAATGTTTCTTTTAGAGAAGAAGGTTATGAAAAACAGTAGAGGATCAATCTAATTGAGGTATAATATTTAATCCCTTTCTCTTTGTGTTTCTCTGTTATACTTTGATTTTTATTTTGTTTAATCTTATATCATTAGGGTTATGAAATTTATCGGTATAATTAGATGCATTTGATTGATGATCAGACTTTGATTATTGGTAGAGAACATAATTGGGTATCACTAGTTAAATTTTGAGAATAATCCATCGTAAATTCACCGTTGAATTGTTGTTTGAATTTGGGTGATAGTTTCTGAAATTATGGACAGTTCCGTTTTGCTGTGTTTTTGACATTCTTAGGAAGTCTTAATGATGATAAAATGATTTTATTTCTAAACAAAAGTTGTATCTTTGAGATTTATCTATCAACGTGCTTTGGATTGGGTTAATTTCAGATTATTATGAATTTACCATGAATTGTTTTCTAATAACATGTAATCTGTCCATATTTTAAATTGATAATATAAAATCATTATCTTGTGATTAGCCGTTAGTTTACAGTGAAATTTTGATATGTGTTTGTTTATTGAACTATGTATGTTTTCCTAAAATTTCAATAAGATCAGATAAAGAAATCATCCTGAGATGTATGATGCAGTTAGCTTGTTTGCATAAATGCCCAAAAGAAACTCTTGTTGTTTATCATATGATGTAAGCCATGGTTGCTTGTTTGTACAAAAAATGATTTTTAAAAAGGAAATGAGTTCATGTTTTTCCGTTAGATGGAATATGGTTTCATGCTAATGGCGGATAATGATCCCCGAGAATTAAATGGGTAATGATCCCTCCGACCATCGATGACGGCTGTCCGTACCGATAAACGATAGATGGTGTACGAACCAAGGTTTTCGTACTGTGAATGAAACAGATAATGATCCCCGATAGCAGATGGGTATGATCCCCATAGGAACTTTTGTTCCTGACCATCGATGGAGGCTGTCCGTGCCGATAAAGGATAGGCGGGTGTACGAACCAAGGTTTTCGTACCGTGAACTCAAGGTTTGTTGGTGAGATGTGTGAAATATAATTGAATGAATTATTGAACTTAAGTGGATAAATTGTGAATTTATGTGCTAAATCCCAAATGGATGATTAGTGGACTCATGGTTTGTCTGTGACTATATTAATATGTGAATAATATGTTGGAATCTAGATTGAATTATTTGTTGAAAAACATAATTGGTGTGATGAAATCATGGTTACTTGTTGTGATGACAATACTAAGTTTTGAACCGTGTGTTGAAATCTCTATTGAATGATTTGTGGAAACCTTATTGGTTTAATGAACTCAAGCACTGAATACGAATTGAAGTATTTGTAGGAAACATTAATAGTGTTGTGAACTCATGCCTAGAATCTAATTGAATAAAATGTTGAAATAATATTAATATTGTGTAGTCTTATTTTGAGATCTTAAGATGATTTATAGAAACAATATTTGTATTGTGAATTCATGATTAAACAAATGTACTTCTGTAGTGATCATGTTGGGCAAGTATCTATATTAGTGATTTTCTCAAAATTATGTCGTATGCTCATGTTGTATGTTATTTGACTCATTGACATTGTTATGCATGTTTTGTGATTGAGAATGCATTCTATTGAGCTGTCATCTCACCCTAATTGACATCCTTGCAGATTTATCAGAGTGGCGCATCGAAAGCTAGGAATGAGTAGCTTAGTGATTGAATTGCTTAATTGTGTTGCTTGAAATGTAATTTGAAATAATATGTTTGGTTGAAATTGTTGTTAAAGATAATTAGTTGATTTATATGCTTAAATTCATTTTATATAAAGTTTCAATTATGTTTATGTAAAAGAAAATCTGCAATAATAACGAAAAAAAATGCACAAGTTTCTTTCCGACCCGTAACGCTTCGAGTTCGGATCTTCATACGGGTTTGACCCTGGTCCGGAACTCGGGGTGTTACAAGTTGGTATCAGAGCTCTAAGATTTAGATCTTGAATGGGACCGTAAAACAAAATATTTGTGTTATATGTTTATATGCATGCCTGTTTGGTTTGATTGGTCTATTACTCGTTCCATGTTTTAAGTTATATTCTTGCTTTTGTGGAAACTCATGCGAATAGCTAATGGTGTGCTGGATTGAATTTTCATGTTTTTTTTTGTGATATACGTATATTATGTAGAATTTTTAGATTATAAGTATGTTCTTAATTTCGGGACGAAATTTCTTTTAAGGGTGGTAGAATGTGATACCCGGTATTTTCAGTTACGGTTTTGGGTCGGATTATATTGAAATT
Organism: Papaver somniferum; assembly: GCF_003573695.1. NCBI lineage: Eukaryota > Viridiplantae > Streptophyta > Magnoliopsida > Ranunculales > Papaveraceae > Papaver > Papaver somniferum. The sequence continues at coordinate 112,734,357 of NC_039360.1, forward strand.
AGTTAACCTTGTGTCTTAGGTTGTTGCTCCTTGGCCAAAGCCTAGGTGGGTTGATTGAACTAGAAAGGTTACAAAATAGGGTGAAAATAGAATAATTAATAATAAATAAAATTAGGAGAAAAATGAATAGACAATAAAAAGAAATAAACATTAGTATTATTAAGATTTTATAACAAAAAGTTTTGGAAAAAGAATTTTAGAGATTAGAAAACTAAGAATGAGGAGAAGAAGGAGATGAAGCTAATGTTTCTTTTAGAGAATAAGGTTATGAAAAACAGTAGAGGATCAATCTAATTGAGGTAGAATGTTTAATCCCTTTCTCTTTATGTTTCTTTGTTATACTTTGATTTTTATTTTGTTTAATCTTATATCATTAGGGTTCTGAAATTTATCGGTATAATTAGATGCATTTGATTGATGATCAGCCTTTGATTATTGGTGGAGAACATAATTGGGTATCACTATTTAAAATTTGAGAATAATTCATCGTAAATTCACCGTTGAATTCTTGTTTGAATTTGGGTGATAGTTTCTGAAATTCTGGACAGTTCCGCTTTGCTGTGTTTTTGACATTCTTAGGAAGTATTAATGATGTTAAAATGATTTGATTTATAAACAAAAGTTGTAGCTTTGAGATTTATCTATCAGCGTGCTTTGGATTGGGTTAATTTCAGATTATTATGAATTTACCATGAATTGTTTTCTAATAACATGTAATATGTCCAGATTTTAAATTGATAATATAAAATCATTATCTTATGATTAGCCGTTAGTATATGTGTTTGTTTATTGAACTATGTATGTTGTCCTAAAATTTCAATAAATTCAGATAAAGAAATCATCCTGAGATGTATGATGCAGTTAGCTTGTTTGCATAAATGCCAAAAGAAACTCTTGTTGTTTGTCATATGCTGTAAGTCATGGTTGCTTGTTTGTACAAAAAATGATTTTTAAAAAGGAAATGAGTTCATGTTTTTCCGTTAGATGGAATATGGTTTCATGCTAACGGCGGGTAATGATCCCCGTGAATTAAATGGGTAATGATCCCTCCGACCATCGATGGCGACTGTCTGTGCCGATAAACGATAGGTGGTGTACGAACCAAGGTTTTAGTACTGTGAATGAAACGGATAATGATCCCCGATAGCAGATGGGTATGATCCCCATAGGAACTTTTGTTCCTGACCATCGATGGAGGCTGTCCGTGCCGATAAAGGATAGGCGGGTGTACGAACCAAGGTTTTCGTACCGTGAACTCAAGGTTTGTTGGTGAGATGTGTGAAATATAATTGAATGAATTATTGAACTTAAGTGGATAAATTGTGAATTTATGTGCTAAATCCCAAATGGATGATTAGTGGACTCATGGTTTGTCTGTGACTATATTAATATGTGAATAATATGTTGGAATCTAGATTGAATTATTTGTTGAAAAACATAATTGGTGTAATGAAATCATGGTTACTTGTTGTGATGACAATACTAAGTTTTGAACCGTGTGTTGAAATCTCTATTGAATGATTTGTGGAAACCTTATTGGTTTAATGAACTCAAGCACTGAATACGAATTGAAGTATTTGTAGGAAACATTAATAGTGTTGTGAACTCATGCCTAGAATCTAATTGAATAAAATGTTGAAATAATATTAATATTGTGTAGTCTTATTTTGAGATCTTAAGATGATTTATAGAAACAATATTTGTATTGTGAATTCATGATTAAACAAATGTACTTCTGTAGTGATCATGTTGGGCAAGTATCTATATTAGTGATTTTCTCAAAATTATGTCGTATGCTCATGTTGTATGTTATTTGACTCATTGACATTGTTATGCATGTTTTGTGATTGAGAATGCATTCTATTGAGCTGTCATCTCACCCTAATTGACATCCTTGCAGATTTATCAGAGTGGCGCATCGAAAGCTAGGAATGAGTAGCTTAGTGATTGAATTGCTTAATTGTGTTGCTTGAAATGTAATTTGAAATAATATGTTTGGTTGAAATTGTTGTTAAAGATAATTAGTTGATTTATATGCTTAAATTCATTTTATATAAAGTTTCAATTATGTTTATGTAAAAGAAAATCTGCAATAATAACGAAAAAAAATGCACAAGTTTCTTTCCGACCCGTAACGCTTCGAGTTCGGATCTTCATACGGGTTTGACCCTGGTCCGGAACTCGGGGTGTTACACTATGGGATTCCTCCGTGGATGTAGGCAACACTTGCCGAACCACGTTAAATTCTTTGTCTACTTTATTTATCGTTTTTTAGCCCTAATTTCACATCAAATCATCAATTTCATCGTGTTTAGTGCCTAAAAGTAATTTTGGGTACAAACATTGGCGCCGACTAAGGGGATTCGTGAAAACAATCGTGTTTTACCATTGAGAAAAGTACTGAATACAATCTACACGCTGCCATGCAAATTTCAGAGAAAGGAAATAAAAAAATTTAGGGTTACAAAGAAGAAATCACGAAACTTTTGTGAACAGACGAAAAACCGTTGCGAAAGCGTTACAGAAAGGTTAAACAATAGTTGCACCGAGATCCACTGTAACAGTAACAATTATAAGTGTTACAGAAAGAGTGGGACTCAGTCAAATCCAAGTCGAGCCGAGCTGTTCGATCCGCTCAGAGCCTACCAATTCCAACCCATGCAGCCGGTCAACTGGTTCAGTCTTGGCCCAATCTGGTTCAGCTAACTGGTTCAGTCATGGTCCAACCCGGTTATGTTGGTCTGGTTCTTTACCAGTTCAAATTGGTTCAGCACGTTCGGTCCAACAATTTTCCGCATCAGCTCAACCGAACCAGTCAGTGTTCGACACGTCAGCTGCACGATAAAGTCAACATCCTACATGTCAGCAAAGACTACTGCTACGTCATCTCAACCTAACCAGACAGCGTTCGACACGTCAGTTGCACGATACAGTCAGCGCCCTACATGTCAGCAAGGACTACTGCCACTTCAGCACCATCAGTCCAGTCAGTGACCGCCACGTCAGCAGTTGATCCCGTCGGCAGTGCCACGCCATCCTGTTGATCCAGTCAGCAATGTCATGTATGCAACAACACGCGTGGTTCGTTCAAATCTTGTTTCGTTAATAACTTCTTTATTTTAATTCCGAATTGAGTGATTTTTGGCTCGTTAGAATCCTATTTCAATTCCCTACAACATGGATGCAAAATTTCCAGTGTTCGAGAAACTGATAGACTTAACTTTTGAGCAAATATGGGACAATCATAATTCACGAACGGAAACACACATATCTCATAAAAAGTTGCAATATATTAAACCATAAAGATTAATACTGCAAAATCATCTTCCAAATAAACTTTAGAATTTAAATAAATAAATGTAAAAACATTGCAAGATGAAAACGTTGGAAATAACTACGTGTACTCACAATAATTGCTATTCCAAACCCTAGTTATACTTCTTAAAACACAAGAATAAATTCTCATAAGAAGTTTCCTAGACATTAAGGCCTCTGAAAAATTATTTATCGTCTCCGAACTCCTTGTCGTCAACATTCATGGGAACATAAGGTTCATGAAGAAAGGAGTCAATTCCAACAAACCTTTTAGACTGATGCCGAACCAAGGCCTTCTGAATTTCGAGAGTCCTTAAAACAATAACCTTTATTTATTGAATCTCTTTTCTTGTTTCCTTCAACTCTTCAAGAACCCCAGAAAACTTCTGTAGATTAGAAGGAACAACTCTTGGTTTCCTCACTTTCCTCCTTTTTCTTTTCAAAGTTGAAGGTACATGAGATTTATCTTTTTCCTGCATGATTGATGGCTTAACAATTATATTACATATTTTCCATCAGAAGACATAATGCTTGGATTTTCAATACCAATATCAGATTGTGAGAGGAATTCATAAATCAGACTCAACAAGCAATCTTGTGATCAAAAGAGTTTTCAGAGAAGGAAAAAGGAATGTAGGGTTACAAAACCTTTATACACTAAAGGATTCACGTACGCACAACTCACATCCCTAAAGAAGGCAGAATTGTCGATTTTAACCCCCTTTTATTGCTCAAACAGAGTAAAGTCCTTTCAATATCAATTAGATATGAAAAGATGGAAGAATTCCAAAAAGGTGAAAACAAGAGCAAAAAGAAGGGGAAAAAAATCCTTTTCTCTTTTCCTAAAGCCTGAAGTGTGCAAATTCTTGTCTCTTTTTAAACCAGGAACATGAGACAAGATACATGTTTGTACCATGAGTAAAAATACCACGTATTGGGCCAGAATATTGTTTTGGGCCACTATTCAGCTGCCACCAGCCTACCCACTGAAGTAGCTACCAGCCATGAAGTCAACGCTAGGTCAATGGTCAAAGTCAACCATCAGTCAACTATCGAAGTCAAGTTTCCAGTCGCGCTTCTAGGAATTCGGAAAGAGGCCAATGCCGGCAGCCTATGTCGGCGGCCAATGTCGCATTGCCAGCCAGTATCTACCCATGCTGTCAGCTGTGCTGCCAGACAACATCTATCCATACTGCCATCCCGTTATGCCAGTCAAGCAAGTCTGCCAACAGGGAAAATCAATACAAGGAGGTGTTGATGGTGGATTTTCAAAAAAGGACAAAACCGTAAAATCATGATACTGCATGTTTCTGAGTTGGCTTCAGGCATGTGACGATTCATATTTTACGAAGTCATGATGAATATGTTTCCTGAAAGGCCTCCACTAGTTGAGCGTTCAGTGCCACGCATTTCATCATGTCCTCTATGTAGAATAACGTAATTGGGCGGTTCTCCGTAAGATTGAGAGAAACAACGCCTTCAGGACGTCGGTGACACTCACTGTTCCCTGACTACATGAGAGAGACCCGCCTCTACATAGAAGAACGATTGGGCGGTTCTCCGTAGATTGAGAGCAACAACGCCTTCAGGACGTCGGTGACACTCACTGTTCCCTGACCATGTAGAGAGACCGTGTATAGATCCAGGCGGTTCTCCGTAGATTGAGAGCAACAACGTCTTCAGGACTTCGGCAACTCGCTTACTTCTGACTATGCACCTTCAGAATAGGTATGAAGCTTTAACTGGCTAATATCCCTTACGTAATAGATTAATTCTGCCGTGACATTTACCGCTGAATTTCTAGAATGATCTATTATTGCTCCTATTCCATGGTCGAATCCACGGACCGATCTCATGGAATGGCAATAACTATTGCTCCTATTCCATGGTCGAATCCACGGCCTGATCCCATGGAATGGAAATAACTATTGCTCCTATTCCATGGTCGAATCCACGACCTGATCCCATGGAATGGTAATAACAATTGCTCTTATTCCATGGTCGAATCCACGGCCTGATCCCATGGAATGGCAATAAACAATTGTATCATCTCATTATTCCGATTTCATGATCGAATTCACGGCTAATCTCATGGAATGATAATAGATAATTTTATTACTCCGATTTCATGATCGAATCCACGGCTGGTCTCATGAAATGGTAATATTTAATTACTCCGATTCTATGGTCGAATCCACGATCCCATGGAATGGTAATATTCGATTCTATTATTCTGAATTCATGGTCGAATACACGGCTGATCCTATGGATTGATAATAAACAACTACTCACTTTTATTACTCTGTTTCATGAATCATTCTCTACCGAATTTCATAAATTAGTAATAAATACTCAATAATCGGGCATCTGGATCATCACCGAGTAAGCCCCAAAAAAATGGTGCAAGTGTACTCGACAATGATGCACGACTGAGCACCCGGATGCACAAACGAGCATTCAAAAATATGGACAGATGAGGAATCCTACGCAAAACAGGAGAAAAACAATAAATAATAATAAAATAATAAGAGGCGCTCAGGGTCCAGGCCCACCGGCCGGCCGGTCGTGCCCTGGCCGGCCGGTCCCATGCCTCTTCCATTATTTTTCCTATTTTGTTATTTTCATGAACTCATGAAAACTCCTTGATTTTAGCAATTTTCCTTGTTTGAGCAAAACTCATGAATTCTCCATAACTTCATGGATTCGTGAAAAATAATATTATAAAATAGAGAAAGGTGTGCGGGACCGGGCAACCTAGCCGGCCAGCCATGCCCAAGCCGTGGCCGGTCTCACACCTCACGATCCCTAGTTTTTTATAATTATTATTCCCTAAACTCATGAAACTTCTTTGTTTCAACGAAAACTCATGGATTCTCTATAATATCACGGTTTCATGAAAAAATAATAATATAAAATTAAGAAAAGGCGTGCGGGACCGGGAAACATAGCCGGACGGCCATGTCCTAGCCGTGGCCGGCCCCACACCTTTCAATCCCTAGTCTTTTATAATTATTATTTTCCTCAATTCATGAAACTCCTTGGTTTGAGCAAAATTCATGATTCCTTCATATTTTCTCAAATTTTGCTCGAATCATGAAAAACTAAAAGCCAACATGGTCACATGACCGGCTATCCTTTCACGGCAATATTAAATGTTAAAATGTCCTTATTTTAATATTTACAAAATATTGATCAATTGAGCATACATGCTCATTCCAACAAAAATCAAGAATTTCAGTCAGGATGAAACTCTTCTGAAAATTCGCAATGTTGCTCGAATGCACGTCAGGAAATACTAAAACTCTCAGTATGGAGACACGGACACCGCGGCAACACGTATATGCCTTAACCAGAGTCATCCCTAGGGCTTGCACAAAGCCGGTCCCACATAATTTCATAATTCTGACCTAATTTGCTCAATTGCTCATACTGGGCCCAAATTTTCTCCAACTAACCTGGGGATTTGCTCAATCGAGCACCAGCTGGTCCCACACCCCTAAGGGCCGGTTTCATGCCTTCTTGGCCGGTCCCTCACTTCTCCATGTATTAGTTTTTATCACCTAATGCTCAATCGAGCAACTATTTTCAATAAATGATGAAACCGGCATTTTATCATCATTCCTTCACCAACAGTCCAACTGAGGACCCTGGTGCGTGCTTACTCGAGCACTTGGGCATCACATGAATGTCCATAATCTCGTGTGGTCGGTCTCTCCCTTACTCATGACCAATTTCAGAAATTCGTCAATTGATGAAGGATTGATCAAAAATTAGGGTTTTGAACAAACGCACCACGAATTACTTTCTGAGCAAGTTCAAACACTAAATTATATTAATCCAGCGATCAACATCTGAATTAATTATACAATATTCGGTAATCTACCAATATTTTAATTAATATTTTATTGGGTCACGTCACCAGTAAATAATATGTCGAATTGAGCAATACTTGCTCAGTTGCTCGGATATTGATCTCATTATCAATATTCAGTAATTTATCAGTAACTCGTCGAATCGAGCAATACTTGCTCAGTTGCTCGAATAACCCACATATATTCAGTAACTCATCAATATTCAACAACTCGTCGAATTTACAATATTTGCTCAGACGAGCAACATTAACATATATTCATGAATCGCTGAGCATTTGTCAAAAGTGCTCGATTCAACAAAACCTAGACTCATTGTCTGATCAGTCAACAACTGACTAACTAAGACACATTTGTCATACAGACTCCATGATTCGTGATACATCAATCACGTTACAAATGGGAGGATATCACTTAGGGTTTTGGTCTGGCGGTCTACGGCACGTGAATTCATCCACGACGAGAAATGTGAGTAAGTCGTGCAAGCGGTTGAAGGAGTTAGCAAACTAGTGGGTGCACAATCAGTCAAGTCTCCACACGACGTGGAACTGACTTAACACGATCTCCCACTTTCCCACTCTTTCACTCAAGAAGCCGTCACACTTACAGGGATCAGTGTGTTCACAACTCTGACAATATAAATAAGTCTCTGAATCCATGATGGAAGGACATCATCAGTAATCGTTCATCCAGAATTTCTCGAGTAACTACTCTCAAGAATTCATCAATCTATCAGAACTTATTCGAACTTACCACTTCACCAATTATTGCAGAAACCTTCAACACATCCACAATCCTTGATCATCATTGATCCCACACAATTCTCAGCTTCCCTCCTACAGACCAACCCATCTCCCTCTTTGTGACCGAATTGACTCTGGAACGGCCATTGACTTGGTTTAAGTCGGGGTCCTACAGATTGATCTCTCGAACTAAGCACTCCCTTTGCAGTGCATCTGTGTGAGGTTCAGCAGTTTTCTCGGTTGAGGAGTCTCGACAACACGCTCGATTCTTTACTTTCCTAAAAAACCAGCAAACCGTTTTCCCCCATCTATAGATTGGCGACCACAGTGGGAGATTAATATATCGGTTGCAATCTCGCATTTTCACAATATGGTTGATCTTAGGTCAGGTTCAATTACAAATCCTAACCCGAACAATACTATCACTAGCAACACAGGTGGTATTCCAGAAACTATTCCTTCTTCCAACAACGGTGCTGGTGATACCACTCCCCCTCAAACCAACATCGACAACCATCCTCTCTTCGGCCGGTCTCCCGAGGAATTCAGAGAGAATCCGCCTACCATAGCTGATCTCATGAAGGCGCAAGAGACTCTTGCCAAAAACCAAACTGACATGGATGCAACACAGAAGGAGCTATGCAATTATCTCAAAACTCTCACTGACAAGATGTCAGAAAAAACTCAGGAGAAGGGAAAAGGCCAAGAAGCAGCTTCAACCGTCAATCCAAAAGTTGTCCCAGTCCATGTAGTCGGCGATGATGAAGTCCACAAAGCTGCGGAGAAACCGACATCAAAGGAGCCCGCTGGTTTCATCACTCGTGAAGATCTGGAACGTTTCATGGAGGACCGTGGGAAAGGAACTACACCAACTGTCTACCGTCATCAACCTCCGTACCATGCTGCTACACAAAAGATCCCTCTCCCAAAAGGCTACACTTCTCCAACATTCACGTTGTACAACGGAACGGGCAACGCTCGAGAACATGTATCTTGATTCCTAGAAGCGCTAGGAGAACATGAGCACAACCATGTCGTCCGTTTGAAAGAATTTTCAAAATCTTTGATGGGACGAGCGTACACATAGAGCTGCACATGAGCCGGTACAGTCCAGTGTTCTGTTGGAACCAGTACCTGTACACGAAGTTGACCGGTTCTTCAATTTGAAGACCTGTACCTGTCCCGGTAAGACCAGTCCGGTTCCACTCTGGTACCGGTTTTTTACCTGAATTTTGAATCACACAGTAATATAGTATGTATGACAGTAAAGTAACAACCTAAGAGTCTAAGACTAAGTTCAACATTACAAAGTTCAAAATAACAAAGGTTTAAAACATCACAGTATCAGTGTATCACACTTTAAGTTCAAAGTTCAACATTAAAACATAGTATTAAAAACAACATTTCCATAAGTCTGCGATAATAAATGAAATGCAATCCTTGCAAAGGATGGGTGACTTCTCGAACAATGGCACTGGCTGCACTGACACGGAGTTTACATCAAGATTCTTTTAGCAGAGAATCCCATATGGCTGCAACATGGAACAAAAAAGTAAAACAAGAAAGTAAGCAAGCAATACAAGAAAACTTGAAAAGTAAGTTCTATTAAATAGAAGAAAACCTAATATATTACCTGCCTCATCTTCAACAGCATCATCAGGTACATAGTCACATAGAAGATCAAGAGCAATGGGCTTTTGAAGAAAGCTTTGTGTACAGAGCAATGCTTCGACTGTCCTTGTAGACATAGAATCTCTCCATGGAGTCAGCACGCGCTTCCCGGTGCTAAAAGCTGATTCATAGGCCATTGAAGACACATGCATGGCTAATATATCTCTTTCCATGTATGAAAGTATCTTACACCTGCTTGCATTAGCCTGCCACCAAGCCAATATGTCAAGCTGGTCAGGTTGACCTATTTCACGCATTCCACCTTCAATCACATCCGTCAAATACTGTCGAGCTCAGTTGTTCTTGCCTCTTCAACACAACTTGGGGTGTCCCAATGTTGTTTCCTCCTTGATTGAATTCTAGCAAACAGACCAATAGATTGCACACTAACTGGATTGGCAACAGTATGAGCATCACTACTTGACCCCTCCTCATGAACTGAATACAAGGACTTATAATCTTCAAACAGTTCCTCAAATTCTAATTTCACCTTTCTCATAACTCTTTGAACCTCCCATGTATTATTCTCATACAAACAAGAGTGAATTACTTGCAATAACAATTCATCCGAAACAGAAATAAGAAAATTAAAATGCAAGAGAGATTTTCTTCACTATTCTATGGAATTTCAATCAAAGACTATACTAGTACTAATTACAAAACAAAACAAAACAAAAAAAAGAGACCCTCTGCAAGACTGCAACTAAATATAGAGATAAAAACAAGACATTTAAACAACAGAAACAACAAAGGAAATCCAAAGTCAAGCAAAATTCATTTCATTAATTCATAATTCAATATCAAATTCCATATCAACTAAATATAAATATACAGAGCAAACAAATTACAAATCCCAAATTCAGTAAATAGTACACTAACAAGCAACAATCGAATTAATCTTAAAACTCCAATTGATTCATACTCTATATTAGTAAAACCCAATAAGATCACAAAGCATTCATGATTAAACAAGAACCCAAGATTCAGTTAGGGTTTCATCATCCTTGTTAATTCTTTCATTCAAACTACGTAATTACAGAAACCATAAGAAACCCAGAAAAGATCTATCACTTTATAGAGATTCAGTAGAAAAAAAACAAAGAAAATTTCTAAATTTTCTAATCACCAGATTATGTAAACAAACAGAACCAAAATTGAGATTCAAACCAGGACTAACCTTGAATCTGTGGGGGAGTGAAAATTGATACCTATGAACAAAGAGATTTGACGATCTGTGGAGATTGAGTGAAAACCCTAAGTGAGACTGTTGTTGTTCTCTTTCAGACAGAGAAAGAAAAAAATAAAATGAAATTGGCTCGAAGTCGAAGATAGATGCTAGATAGACTAAACCTATGAGGGGCGGCTAGGATCTAATATTATAGAAAATATCAACGGCTTTAATTTACCGGGATTTTGGGTCCGGTACAGGCCAGGACTACCCCAAGAACCAATACCTGTGCCGGCCTACTCCGGGTATCAACTTTCAGAACCGGTACATGTACCGGTAACTCCGGGTCCGGTTCGGTTCAACTCCGGTTCTTTCGGTTCCGGACCGGTACCGGTAAAATGGACCGGGTCTTGTGCAGCTCTACGTACACATGGTACAATAACATTGCACCAGAAAGCATCGCAAGTTGGAGAGAAATGGTCAATGCCTTCTACAGTAAATACTTCTTCGTCTTGGAGCAGATTACTCTTTCTGACTTAGGAAGGATGACTCAGAAGAACGCAGAAAATCCCAATGACTATGTGTAGAGGTTCAGAATTCAGGCTTTGGATTGCCATGATCCCAACATTACTGAACAATAACTGGTGTACTTGTGCATCACTGGGATGATCCCTATCTACGGAGCCCTACTGGAAAACCTCCGGTTCCATACTTTCTCAGAACTCCATGAAGCAGCCAAGCGATCGGCAACTACCGCGCATACTTTACTGAAAGAGAAAGACCTAGTCTGAGAACCTCGTGATACTCGGTGTCTCTTCAACAGACAATACAACCTCCAACCTTCCATGAACGTTGTTGCTGGACTGAGCAAAAGGAAAGCCGAGCCACCACAGCACAAGCATACTTCTCAAATCTCTCAGGTTCCTCCGGAAGTGCAAAGAGAGGATGAAAAATCCTGAAATGTACAAACTTCAACCCTACATCAAAAAATGGGAAATGATCAGACAGACTCAAACTTTTCTTTTCTCATCCAAGAAGTGATCGAGTTACTGGAAGTCTAGATTCAAGATGATGCAACCAAATTTCCATTCACCAGGAGAGAGCCGGCCGAAGAAGAAATAAATAATCATAGAACTTTAATCTCTCCGAGCAACCTTCCGACGAAGCAGTTCAGTCACTGATCGAGAACATCTGCGAATTGCTTTATCTGTCAAGATCTCAAAAGAAAGACATGCTCACGGCTCTGAATCACATCGTGTCAGCAAATCCATTCCGGAAATACTTCCTGAGCCTTTAGCCACAGACAAAGAGATGTACGACTGGGGAATACTTACCGCAGCCAATTTCCAAGGAAATGAATTTGAGAGAACGTTGATCGATGATGCCACTTCTATCAACACTATTCCACTGAAAATCCTCAGAGCCGCAGGCATCACTCGAAAAGAAGCTACTCGTCATCCCATCATCAGAACACTTGGAGAAATTTCGAACTTTGACGAGGTTGAAGCAAGAACTTGCAAAAGATGCATAGACATTCATCAAGAGATTCCTCACTCAAGCAAGTCTCATTCCTTCCATGTCTATGTCATTTATTTCCTCATATGCTATCCTAGCATGGGGAGTCAATTCTGCTAGCAACTCTGCAATACATTATAAATGGTAGATTCACCGCATTAGTATTTCACCAAGTGGTTGAATCTGACATCGCTTCGAATCGAGCATCTCATCGAGACATTCACTACTGAGAGATGAAGAATCATGGAAAAGAACACTTTGGGCATTTCTTCATAGACTTGTAGGAATGTACACGAGTATCAGAAATCTCTGATGTCTGCACAAGTGTTGAATCTCGCTATCGCAACGGAATTCCGAATCAACAGAAGATACACGGGCCAATACGATCAAGCATAAGACATTAGACGCTTCAGCGCTCAAGCATATAAGAAGCCTTAGAATTATACTCCCAATCAAAGAGTACACCTTTGATAATAGCGCCTCTAGCTTCAGCACAATATCTTGATGGTGACACACTGGTTCAACACCGACACGATCAAAGTGCAGCTGACTTACAGTCGATAAGTCTTCACTATCCAATGGTAAGACTTCTGAAGAAGATGCAACATCATTCATTAATGGACGCTACAAACTCCTTCAACTCTGCTAAGTGGATGAAGGATGCACTGGGGGCCTGATTTTATTGGAAATACCAATTCAATATATTTCAATAAATGTTATCCACATAACAAGTCATCACAACCTGATGTGATTACATGAAACATCATCAAACGAAACCTCTCTACATCACAATACCCTGCACGACTGGGGAACTTCCTCTCTTCACCAATCATATCCAGACTGAAGACTGCTGCTTCCATCTACCGCGCAACAACGTATATTCCATGACGAAGCCACTTCACAGTAAAGTCATATTCAGGAGAATTTGGGTTGAAATCCTAGTACACCTTCATCTTAGGAATGCTCAACTCACCAATTAGTTCGTGCATGTAAAGGCTCACTGGATGGAAGACCAAAGACTATCATCTTCGGTCTCTGTAGCAACTCCAACCATAGTATCGGCATCAACAAGGATATGTGTATGAAATCCATTCATGGTCTCAGCATCAGCAAGAATTTCTGGAGAAAATTTGATTGTGATCTCAACATCAGTCTCAGGCGCAATATCCGGCTCCATCAACTATCCATTCTCTGAAGCGTTCAAGCCCTAATGATTCATATCAAGATGTGTAAACATGAAAACATGCTAACATGAATATCTTCCCAAAGCTTACACGACAGACGGCCACAAACCAAAGTCTTCTACAAGATGTTTTCATCACTTCTACAAATGAGACACAACACACTTCAGGCCATGGGTTTACAAAAACGTATCAATGGGTGAGGAATGAAATAATACTTCCTCAATGAAAGATGTTCGTATATGTCTCTTCTAAAACATACCAAAAGGGTGCATCAATCGGACATACTGAAAGATATGGTCTTTACCGTCAGGTCTATGAAATCCGGAAAAATTTGTACGGGATTACAAATTACAAATGTGCACGCTTCTTTGTCTGACCTCTGCAACTCCAAATTGAGTGATTCTTTAATCATGTGATAACTCAGTCTCTTAGATTCAAAAGTTGGGTTCAAGCATCGAATTCCGACGTCGTATGAGGTTCCTACAGCTTCAAGAGCATACAACATGCAAGCAGCAATTCTTAGACGGGATTCATAACCTCCACAGTCGATCGATGTCCACCAGGTCCTTCCGCTAAGTCCTTCATCAAGGTACCTCCAACTTCGACCACCTAGGTCTTTACATCAATTTTTCTACCTGGGTCTTCTATCTAGGTCTTGCCAGAAGAAGGGAAAACGAAAAGAGACATTTAACAAAATACTGGGGACTGACGGTCCACTGATCATGGCGATAAGTCTCACAGTCTAAGACTCGTGACACCAAACTCTCATGTGCTGATCATTCATCATAAAAGGAATGCTACCACCGGGACATGCAACCATGGTCATTACATCACCCCCTCTTGAGAGAAACCTCAGTTATGGTCCCGTGACCAGGGTTTCAGAAGTGATGTTTCTATGACTGACGGAAACAATATGGCACTGCAAGCACCATGCTCCTGTATCAATCAAGGGGTCCTGATATCAAATGAATCTATGACATTAAAATCCTTCACCAACCGTTCCAGACACAAGCGAGTGGTCTAAAGACACAACATGAGTGTTTTACAACAAGCTCACCTGAGATGATTTTACACTGTCATGTACAAACCGATGAGCTGGGAGAAATTGGTGAAGAATCTAGGGATGGGTCATATACCACCCTCTTCGTATGAATTTCCTCTACAACATATCCAAAATTCACATCAATTGGAGAAACGAGCAAAACGATGTGTCCAAAACTTTGGACTGCATGGCAGCTGTAAATTTCCTGAAAACCTCCTGGAAGTTTACTGTTTCGCTAATTTCGTCCCTTAAACGTGCTCAAAAGACGAAAATCTTCTTTGCTAAATCTTGGAAATTTCCTGGGAATGAGGATACATGGGTAGATCGCGAAAATCCGACAACGGACGAAGATTCTACAACAATTTCAATGAAGACCTAAATTCTGAATTTTCTGATGACGAATTATGACGAAATTCTTCATTCATCCACGTCAGGAGCTACGCCATCAACGCAAGGCCGCACTTTATCTTGAGTTGATAGTCTCACTTACTGAAGTTGACAGTGTTTCTGCTGCACGGACGCCTCCCAGATGATCGAGAGACATACAATGCATCAACTTTCCAGCGTCTCTGAAAGGTTGATTCACCTCGGTTGGCAGAAGTCTTCATCTTTCACTTGATATTTGTGGAGCTTTCCCGGAAGATCCTGAAGACTGGTTGTAACCAGAAGTCACCACTATCTGAGGCGAAAGACAAGGAGTCATGGATATACAAATAACAATACGTGTTAAAATGGTAATCCTCAACTCTTACCTATTTACGGTTTCACGAACTTAGTGATAATAACGTAAAAACTTCGAAAAACTTGCTCGCTTTCTCAAACCTGCTCGCTTTCTCAAACCTGCCAAGACGAGCAAAATTCATTATTTAAAGTCAACATTTGACTTTTCATGAAATTATGAATAATTCACATAACCTTTCATGTGAACATTCGCTGATTTTCTACATGTGTGCATACACTAAAAAACCATCAAACTCATACATACATTATTTCATCACATATACAATTGTTTGCTTTCAGCAATTTCTCAAAAATCATAAATTGATTTTCATAAAACCGTGAACAACCCACGTAAATTTTTACTGTGTGAACATCCACTGATTTTCCAAAAATTGGACAGACGTCCATTCTACAATTGTGAAAACTCAGACATTATTTCACCATGTATGATTCTCTACTTTCAACAGTTGTTCAAAATCAAAACATTGATTTTACAGAAAATATTTTTAACGTGAAACTCACGTAAATTTGAAAATATATATTTTGCTCCCTCGTGCGAGCATCCTTCTTTGAAACAAGAGCATATTTTCAAAAATAATTTTTTTTCATGAAAGCTCATGGACAAAATTTTATTACTAACAGACACGTCTAAAAAAAATAAATTTTTTTCTCTCGTACGAGCATCCACCTTTGAACGAGAGTTTATTCCATTTTGTGAAATCTCACATTTTAAAAATAAAATAAAATTTTGGCTTCCGTGAAAGCGCATAGACAAATTTTTTATCATTAGACTCAGGTCTATTTTGCTTGTTTCTTAAACTAACAAACGAACGAACGTCTGTTCCTAAAACAAAGATTTCTTTTTTGGGATCCGACCCGCAAACCCTAAACCAACCAGAACTGAGCCACCGGGCGTCCAAATCAACGGTGACTCATCTCTTCGTGCTCATGATATGACACTCTATCTTGCTATCAGGGTCCTTATCTATGCATTTGCTCGTACATGACACCATTGGGGAAAATCGAGGATTCTGAAGCTACCTTTGTACGACTGAGTTCAACCACCGATCTCGTCGACTGAAAATAACCATCTAATGCTTACTGCGGAACATGACTGTCCCTCACTAAGCAGGGGACTTAATGTTGATGGTGGATTTTCATCAAAGGACAAAACCGTAAAATCATGATACTGCATGTTTCTGAGTTGGCTTCAGGCATGTGACGATTCATATTTTACGAAGCCATGATGAATATGTTTCCTGAAAAGCCTCCACTAGCTGAGCGTTCAGTGCCACGCATTTTATCATGTCCTCTATGTAGAATAACGTAATTGGGCGGTTCTCCATAAGATTGAGAGCAACAATGCCTTCAGGACGTCGGTGACACTCATTGTTCCCTGACTAAATGAGAGAGACCCGCCTCTACATAGAAGAACGATTGGGCGGTTCTCCGTAGATTGAGAGCAACAACGCCTTCAGGACGTCGGTGACACTCATTGTTCCCTGACTATGTAGAGAGACCGTATATAGATCCAGGCGGTTCTCCGTAGATTGAGAGAAACAACGTCTTCAGGATTTCGGCAACTCGCTGTCTTCTGACTATGCACCTTCGGAATGGGTGTGACGCTTTAACTGTCTAATATCCCTTCTGTAATAGATTAATTATGCCGTGACATTTACCACTGAATTCCCAGAATGATCTATTATTGCTCCTATTCCATGGTCGAATCCACGGCCTGATCCCATGGAATGGTAATAACTATTTCTTCTATTCCATGGTCGAATCCACGGCCTGATCCCATGGAATGGCAATAACTATTGCTCTTATTCCATGGTCGAATCCACGGCCTGATCCCATGGAATGGCAATAACAATTGCTCTTATTCCATGGTCGAATCCACGGCCTGATCCCATGGAATGGCAATAAACAATTGTATCATCTTATTATTACGATTTCATGATCGAATTCACGGCTAATCTCATGGAATGATAATAGATAATTTTATTACTCCGATTTCATGATCGAATCCACGGTTGGTCTCATGAAATGGTAATATTTAATTACTCTGATTCTATGGTCGAATCCACGATCCCATGGAATGGTAATATTCGACTCTATTATTCTGAATTCATGGTCGAATACACGGCTGATCCTATGGATTGATAATAAACAACTACTCGCTTTTATTAGTCTGTTTCATGAATCATTCTCCACCGAATTTCATAAATTAGTAATAAATACTCAACAATCGGGCATCTGGATCATCACCGAGTAAGCCCCACAAAAATGGTGCAAGTGTACTCGACAATGATGCATGACTGAGCACCCGGATGCACAAAACGATCATTCAAAAATATGGGCAGATGAGGAATCCTACGCAAAACAGGAGAAAAACAACAAATAATAATAAAATAATAAGAGGCGCTCAGGGGCCGGGCCCACCGGCCGGCCGGCCGTGGCCGGTCCTATGCCTCTTCCATTATTTTTCCTATTATAGATGGTGGATTTTCGACAAAGGCTAAAATCATAAACCCATAATTATACGAACTCCTGATCCAGCAATCAGATGTGAGTATTGAGACACAGGTCTCTCATCGAATCCTCTGACTGAGAATACTTTCTCTCAGAGTACATGCAGATATGTAGTCTCTCGGCTGGACAACGACATATCTCATGAATACTGAACACTTCAGTAATTATTTCTATATAGAATCACGAGATTGACGGCTCCTAGACAGCTTGCTCTGCTAGTATAGAGCGATAACGTCTTCAGGATACAAACAACGAGATTCCCTGACTATATAAAGGATATGAAGCTCCAGCAAGCTCATGTCAGAATAATTAATGCTCCTAGACAGCTTGCTCTGCTAGTATAGAGCCATAAGTTAATTAATCCTAAAATTCTTGGATTCATCCACTGAATTTCCGAAAATATTCAAATATTTTCGCAGTATTTCGTTACTTCAATCTATGGTTCTTTCCAGCAGAATTCCATGGGTTAGTAATAAATATTCAACGCACGGGCATCTGAGCTACCTCTGAGTAAGCCCCGGCTCAAAAGGTGCAAGTGTACTCAACGATGATACACTAACAATCACCAACGAGTATTTCAAAATACGACGAAACGATGAATCTATGCAAAATAGGAAAGAAAATAATAAATAATTAAAATATGGACCAAGGCGCCAAGGGATTGGGCTCATCGACCGGTCGGTCGTGTCGTGGCCAATCCCACGCCAGTTTTATATTTTATCATATTTTTTGTTATTTTCCTTGATCTTGTGAAAATCCTTTCATTTGAACAAATATCCTTCGTTTTGAGGAAACTCCTCAGTTTCATGGTGTTTCCTTCGCACCAAGGAAATAATATAAAATTAGGAAAAACATTGTGGGGCCGTAATTATTAGCCAACCGGCTATGCCTTGATCCCGTCCGGCCGCACACTTCATGGTTCCTCATTATTTTATTATTATTTCCCTAATCTCATGAAAACTCCTCAATCTCATGGTATTTTCACAAAACCATGAAAATATAATATAAAATTAGGGAAACTCGTGGGACCGGGCCCCAGCTGGACGGCCATGCCTCAGCCGGTCCCACATGCTCCTTATTTTATTATTATTATTTTAAGATTTCCTTGATCCCATGAAATTCCTTGATTTCATGGTATTTCTTTCAAATTATGAAAATTCCTTCAAATCATGGAAAATAATACACAAAAATTACATAAAATTAGGGAAACTTGTGGGACCGGGCCCAAGACGGCCGACCATGCCCTAGCCGGCCCCACACGCCCTTATTTTATATTTTAATATAATTTGCTTCCTTGATCCCATGGAAACTCTTTCACTTCAAGGAAACTCCTTAATTTCAACAAATTCTTTTATTTCATGATATTTTCATAAAATCATGAAAAATAATATAAAATTAGGAAAAGGCACCATGGGACCGTGGTCACTGGCCGGCCGGACATGCCTTGGCTTCAGCGGTCCCACACTTCATCATTCCTTCATTTTATAATTATTTTCCTTCATCTCATGAAGTTTCCTCAGTTTCAGCAAAACCCTGATTTTATTGTATTTTCTCAAATGGTTGCTCAAACGCACGCTAGAAAATATCAAAAAATTCTCAGGACTGAGACGCAGACGTGTCGACGACGTGAGCATGTTACCTTGACCGACCAAGGTTGGCTCTTTGGTTCGCAATGAGCCGGTCCCACGTATTTTTCATGGTTTGACCTAATTTGGAAATTACACGTATTAGGTCCAAGACTCTTCCATATAATTTTGGAATTTCATGAAGTGATCGTCATTCGATCCCACGACCATCCACGGTTGGTTTCATGACCCCTTGGTCGGTCTCTCACCTCTCCATAATTAATTAGGTTTTATCACCTAAGGCTCAGACGAGCATTATATGAAAAATGATTGAACTGGCATTTGATCATCTTTTCACCAACTCTTCAAGGGGTCTTGGTATTTGCTCACGCGAGCATATGGACGCTTCATGGTCGACCCACAGTCTCATGTACCTCCTTCATTCCATGGTTAAATTTTCAATAAACTATCACTCGGTCATCAATTGATCAAATTAGGGTTTCTGAGTCCAAGGATCATAATTCCAGATTCGAACGCTAATAATTTTACGACGATCTCATGATCACCATTTTATTATACTCGGTTCAACTACCAGTATTCTAATTAATGTTTTATTTCGGTCACGCTGCCAATAATTCATCAGACGAGCAACACTTGCTCAGATGAGCAATATTTGCTAAAACCAAGGAATATTGGTTCAACTATCAATATTAAACAATTCATAGAATGAGCAATACTTGCTCACCTCAACGTGAGAATTACACCTCTGTCTCAACGGACAAGTTCAATTCGTGAGTTTCAGAATATTTTGCAGAATCATGTTCAACTCAGCAAATACATGGACTCATCGTCCCATAAAGTCATGAAGTCAACAACTGACTAATTAACCACGAGACATCAATCGTGTCACTTGGGGGGATATCAACTAGGGTTTTGGTCTGGCGGTCTACGGCACGTGTGTTCATACACACGATGGAATGTGAGCAAGTCGTGCAATCAGCTGAAGGAGTTAACAAAGTAGTGGATGGAAATAAGTCTCCTCACGATGAGAAAACTGGTTTCAAACACGATTTTCATTTCCCCACTCTTTGATTCCATCAACTGTCACACTTCATGAGATCATGGTGTCTATGATTCCAGCAATATAAATAAGTCTCTGAAATCATGATTGAATATACAAGAATCTCACGTAAAATAGACAACACGAGATTAGCAACTCAACATCTGAGTAATCACTTTCAAGAGGGATTCAATCATTCATAACTTATCTTATTCAGAATACATAACACACCTACAATCTTTGATTATCATTGATTCCACACATTTCT
The DNA here is from genome assembly GCF_003573695.1 of Papaver somniferum. Classification (NCBI taxonomy): domain Eukaryota; kingdom Viridiplantae; phylum Streptophyta; class Magnoliopsida; order Ranunculales; family Papaveraceae; genus Papaver; species Papaver somniferum. Next base: position 112,755,009 of record NC_039360.1, read on the forward strand.
CAGCTTCCCTCCTACAGATCGACCCATCCTCTCTTGTGACCGAATTTACTCTGGAACGACCATTGTCTTGGTTTAGGTCGGAGTACTACAGATTGATCTCTCGAATTCAAAGCACTCCCTTCTTGCAGTGCATCTGTGTGAGGTTGAACATTTCGCTCGGTTCAAGGAGTCTCCTCCGCACGGTCGTCTCTTCAATTCTGTAAAAACCAGCAAATTGGTTTGCCCCATCTACAGATTGGCGACCGCAGTGGGAGATTAATCTCTCGGTTGCAATCTCAATTCTCACAAAGATGGTCGGTCTTAGGTCTTCATCAGAAACTCTAGATCCTAACCAGAGTATTTGAAATGACGACACTCCTCATGCTCGATCGAACGACTCTGGTAATATTCGTCACTCCTACTTTACTACTCCTTTTCCCTCTATTGATGCGTCCGACGGAGAAATCCCATCATTAGATGAATTGGCACGGAGGCAAGAAATTCTGATTAGGAGCATCAATCGATTGAAGGAGGCAATCGATGAACTATTCAACTATATGGTAGAGTTGACAAGACTTTTGGAAGCAGAACTGGTAGATCATCCCGGCTCTACTGCCATCAATACCCCTCAAACCAACAGCTTCACTACTTATGAAAAGCCGGTGGACCAAGAAGTTGCACATCTGATCGAAAGTTTATGTGAGCTTCTAGACTTCTCCAAAGATAAACATACGAGTACATTCGCTGCACTCAACCAGATATCGTCAGACATACCTCTGACTCCGTCGTGCCTAACAGCTGAGGAAACACCCGTGATGTCTGACCATTCAATCAACAACATCACTTTTGGAGAAGAAGACCGCATGGCAGACGAATGACACAATCGAGCGTTGTACGTGACTGGCTTCATCAGAGACTACGAATTCAAGAGAACCCTCGTTGATACAGGTGATTCTACAAATATTGTCACTATGAAGACTCTCAAGACGGCCAGATTCCCACAGCACAATATTTTCCGGCACCCTATCCTGATGATAGGCTTTGAAGGAAGTCAGATCCATACATATGGGTATGCATACATCGATTTGAAGGTAGGGACTATTCAGTCAAAAGTCAAGTTCCATGTGATCGAACAAGAGCCCGACTATCACATGATACTTGGGCGCCCATGGCTCCATGATAACAAGGTGGTCCCTTCCACGTACCATCAATGCATGAAGGCACTACTCAACAACAAGATCGTTCGCATCCCAGCTTCGTCATCTCTTTATGCTCTTGTCTACGATGCTGAGTTCCTTGAATCTCAAAAGAGAATTCCGGAGCCTCCAAGCAAGGTTTGCAGCATCCCACTTCCACGTTGGAAGGCTTTTAAAAAGGTCGCTGACAATCCATCATCCTCAGATGCTAAGGCGATTAAGTCATCTAATATGCCGGTTAAACACCGTAATGATCAGGTTTCAACTCCAGGATCAAAATTCAAAACCAGCCGTGAAGCGGAGGGGAGGATCGTTTATCGCCGACGGGAAGATTAGCAATTAATCGAGGAGAACAATGAAAAGTCTCCCCACCCTGAAGAATCATGTCAGAATGAACCGTCACTCGAAGAATAGGTTCAAGACGCCCCACGACAATTACAAGATGGCACTGACTCTACCACCGATGATCTCGAGACAATCAATATTGGTACTGAGGATGGTCCAAGGCCGATCCTGATTAGTTCAGCACTGTCATCAGAGGAGCAGGCGGAGTTGATAAAGTTGTTGAAAGAATATCAAGATGTTTTCGTCTGGACGTATGAGGAAATGCCTGGTCTAGACGACAAAATGGTCACCCACCACCTGCACATTGTTCCTGGCTCCAAAGCTGTCAAACAACCACCTAGGCAATTTAGACACGAAGTCGAGGAGCTAATCAAAGTCGAGATCCAGAAACTACTAGCAGCAGGATTCATCAAGCCTATCAACATCCAACATGGCTGGCAAATGTTGTTCCTGTCAAGAAGAAAAATGGTCAAATCAGATGTTGCGTCGATTTCAGGAACCTGAATAAATATTTTCCAAAGGATGATTTTTCTCTACCCAACATTGATATGCTCGTCGACGCAACTAGTGGCCACTGTATGTTATCATTCATGGATGGTTACAGCAGATACAACCAGATCAAGATGTATGAGCATAACGCCAACAAGACTGCCTTCCGTACTCCCATTGGGAACTTCCACTACACTGTGATGCCCTTTGGATTAAAGAATGCAGGTGCCACTTATCAACGATCCATGACTGCCATATTCCACGACATGATGCACAAACAAGTGGAAGACTACGCCGATGATGTGGTGGTAAAATCGAAGACTCGAACGTCTTACCTCGAAGTCTTGAGACAAGTATTCGAGAGATGCAGAAAATACAGATTAAAGATGAATCCTTTGAAGTGCGCTTTTGGTGTTTCCTCTGGAAAGTTTTTAGGATTCCTAGTCACAGCCGAAGGAATCAAAGTCGATCCGGACAAGACGAAAGCTATCACCACCATGCCTCCTCCACGCACCGTGAAGGAACAACAGAGTTTTATGGGCAAGGTAAATTATATTCGACGCTTTATTCCTAGATTGGCTCAACTCATTGCCTCATTCACCCCTCTACTGAAGAAAGGAGCAAGTTTCACCTGGACAATCGTTCAACAAGTAGCCTTCCATAAGATACAATAAATACTATTGTCACCTGTTGTCATGAAGTCTTCAGTACAGGGACGACCCCTGATTCTTTACACAACCTCTAGTGACGTTGCTATCGGAGCACTCCTTGCTCAGGAAGACGACGAAGGCATCAAACGACTAATCTACTACTTCAGCCGCACAATGAGAGACGCTCAATTCCGATATCCAAAGGCTGAAAGGGCATGTCTAGCATTAGTACATGCAATCCAGAAGTTCAGGCACTATTTATTGTCCAACAGGGTCGTACTCGTCTCCAAATCTGATCCTATAAAGTTCTTGCTATCAAAGCCAGCCTTGATAGGGAGACCAGCGAAGTGGCTACTCCAGATGTCAGAATTTGACATAGCTTGCACGTCGCCAAAAGCTATCAAAGGCCAAGCAGTTGCAGACTTGCTCGCTGCTTTTCCAGGAGAAGATACGACAACATTACACGAGGATGTACCCGGTGAATTTCCAGGTATCTTAGTTATCAAAGAAGAAACATGGCTTCTATACTTTGATGGATCCGCCATGCCTAGAAATGACGCCGGAGGAGCGGGCATAGTGCTGGTGTCCCCATCTGGTGAAGTTTTCTCACATTCGTTCAAGTTGGATTTCCACTGCACCAACAATTCAGCAGAATATGAAGCCTTCTTATTAGGATTGTCCCTGGCCAAGCAAGCAGGAGCGACACACCTTGAAATAAGAGGAGATTCAAAGTTACTGGTCAATCAGATGAATGGAGCATACTCTCTCAAGGAAATCACGCTTGCTCCATTCCGAACCGAAGCTCAGCGACTATTAACTCATTTTGCTGATGCCACGATCGTCCATACTGGACGGACCAACAACAGGCATGCCGACTGCCTAGCAACTCTCGCTTCTAAGCTGCAGTTCAAAGGGGCAGAGAAAACAATCACTGTACAGAGGCGTACTGTGTTGTCTACCTGGCTCACTCAAGTCGAAGACATCTCAACAGACGATTGGAGAGCACCTATCATTCATGAATTGAGCAGCTCTAATTCAAAAGGCAAAATCATCCTCAAAGAATTGAAGAATTTTTTCTTGCTTCACGGGGCGCTGTATTACCGAAACCCTGATGGATCCCTATCACGGTGCCTTGGAAACAATGAAGCGGAAGAACAACTCAAGCGCATACATGAAGAAATCTGCGGACAAAAACTAGTAGTAACACTTTACAGAAGGCTTCAGAGGGTATGATACTACTGGCCTTCCATGGAAGCTCAAGCAAGGGCTCTACAAGGATCTTGTCCCAATTGTCAGACACCTCCCCATCACTTAGAGGTTTTGACAGTCCACAACAATGGGGACTGGAGGGAGCCTTACATCAAACATCTCCGGGACAATGAACTACCAACAGAAAAGAAGCAAGCAGTCAAACTCATTCATAGAGCTAAGAGATTTGTTTTTCTTGGCGGGATCTTATACCGCAAAAGCTTTGGTGGGAATTTACTGAGATGTTTTGCTGAACATGAAATCCCAACAATTCTGAAGGAAATGCACGATGGAGAACATCAAGAAAAGAGAAAATTATTTCTTCAAGTCCATGAGAAATATTACTAGCCGACCATGGAAGATGATGCAGCTGCATACGTTCAGAGGTGCCACCAATGCCAAATCCATGGTAATCTTATCCACACTCCTTGTCTCCCGTTGAATTCTGTGAATAGTCCATGGCCCTTCTACAGCTGAGGACTGGATATCATCGGGAAGATCAATCCAGCATCTTCAAAGCAGTATGAATACATCATCACTGCAACTGAGTATTTCACCAAGTGGGTTGAAGCGATTCCTCTTCGAAGCACCACCGGAGTCACGATTGCAGCCTTCATCAAAGAGCACATAATATGTAGATTCGGTGTTCCTAAAAATATTGTTACTGATAATGGAACTCCTGTCGCCAATAAACATGTGACTGAACTACTCGAGGAATACGGCATCAAACAAGTCTTCTCCACACCATATTATCCCCAAGGAAACGAACAAGCGGAGAGCACCAACAAAACTTTGATCTGAATTCTCAGTCGGACAATTCATGACAATCCTCAAACGTGGCATGAACAACTGCCTATTGATAAGCACGTTAGTGCTACATTTTATACCCATATTTATGTTAGCTAGGCTTCGATATTTTGACTAATACCACTATTTTAGTGCTTTTGTAGAAAGTACAAGTGAATTCAACCATCTGAAAATAAATGGCTTAACTAGAAGATAAATTGGTGTTTGCCGCAGAATATTGCCAAAACTACTGCTTGCACCTCCGAAGGCACTTAATTTGTGGCTGGCCTGGTATATATATATATCAGCAGCATGGTTGTCATTTCACGGCCAGAGAACCAAATAAGAAGGCATGGGGACGTGGCTTCATTTCAACCACAATCTTGTGTGGTATTTCTTAAGTACTGAACAACATACTCTTCTGTTTGTCAAAACAAGACGAGAATCTCATTTCCATGTTAAGCAGAGAAGAGATACAAGTGGTAAACGAACTGGAGTATGGATCGTGAATTGCAGTTGGTAGTTCTCTAGGATTTCATCGCAACACCAACATATGGAGTGCAGCGATGAGACAAGAGTAACTGGTGCTGCTGCCATTGTTTCATGGCTACAGAATGGTATTATAAGCAGCGATAGGTGGAGTTCGACAATGAAGTGGCGGAGAATTATGTTAGCTGAATTTTTTTTAGGGCTGCAAACAAGAAGGCACTAGTTCTGCAACGGAGTGTGGCCAAGTGACAAGATGCTGACACGGAGTAACGAATGGCAGTGATGGATTGAGGTTCTCAAAATAGTGGCAGTGCTGATTTGTATGAGCTGTTGATTTTATTGTGGTCGACAGTGCAGGAAGGTGCTTAGTTGGTCATGGAATGGTAGTCGGCTGAGATTGGTTTGCAAACGGAGGTGGTGACCAGATGGTGACGAGATGGAGATCTGAGATAAACCAGGTTCATGCAACGTAGAGGTGTTGTCTGATCCTGGGGTTAATTCATATATACAAAGGTGATGAAGTTCAGTTGGTGGACCGAATATTTAGAGAAGATGGAGCTTTGGCTGCTGCCATTAATGGTGGTGGTTTATCTCGGGGATGGTCTGGCTGCTTCTGTCGTAGACAAGCTCGAGTAAACAGAGTCAGGGACGATGATGAGAGTTAGCACGGGTTAAAGGGATCTCAGTGAGGGAATTTTTATTTGATCGGAGCTCAGGGTTTGCCTGAGATGCTCTTAGGTTGATGGTGGTAAGGTGATGTTGTTGCTGCTCTGAAGAAGACCATGAATCTGCCAGTAATGACGGGATGTTGTCGAACTTGGTTGAACTATTTTACAACTAGTGAGTGGCCAAGAATTGAAGTTGGTGCAGTTTCCGGAGTTAAGAAGATGATGCTTTTGTCCGTGGACATAAGCGGAAGTTCTGTGAATAAGTAAGGTGTTGTGCTCGAGCTGTTGCTGTTGCATGCCATTGGTTCAGTATCTGCACGAATTTGGGTTCGATTGGTGGTTGTGTAGATCGCAGACGGGAGTGAGGATGGAATCAAGTTTCTACTCTAAATGAAGCAGCGACGTCGCTGGATTCATGGGGCTCATTTGTGAATTGCGAGAAGAGGACTGCACCAAATCAAGTTGGGATGGAGATGGCAGAAGTGGATGTTTCAATTGGAGGCAGTGGTGAAGTGATTGGCTGAGCGCATGGATCAAATCAATGGAGTCTTCGTGGTTTCGTATTGCAGACTAGTCTGATGCTGCTGGTTTTCGATGGGATCGATAGTTTAGAATCTTGGTGGAATTGATGCCATAGTCAAACGGAGAATGTATGGGAGTTGTGGCAGCGAGACAAGGAGATGTTCGTTGACAGAGGTGAATGAAGAATGCCGAGTTGGAGAATGAATTGGCAACAACCATGAGTGCTAGTATTGGTTGGATGCATTGAATGGAGACTGTTGCTGTGGGCTTAATTTGGTATGGTCTTCGGACTGGGCTTTGATGGGCACTGTGTTGAAGCTGTTAACAGTTTGCTGCCGTGAAGAAGTGCAGGTCCGGTTCAATCACATGTTCTTCTTCACCAAGATTTCCTTCCTGTTTTCATTTATTTCGATGACGACATAATCCAAGAGAATATATTGCGACAACAAATCAAATTAAGGGAGAATATTATGATGTTTTTGATATGGAAAGTATTAAAGGAAATCAGCGTTTAATTGGAAAGAATGGATTTTGGCTTTAGCCGAGAATAAGGAAGAAGGGGGCTGCGGCTACAGAGCGGTAAGAAGAATAATAGGGTTTTGGGTTTTGTTTTGATTTTCCATTTTTTTTGGGATGGCTATAGTTTGATTTAGATATGTTTGTGGCTTTTGAGAAAGCCATGTTAGGGTCTAGATAAAAGCCAATTTAGTTTTATAAACTCTACGATGATATTTCTAATAATTATTCATTGATTAGTGATTTCTCTTCATATAGCTTAGTGTTTTATCGTTCATGTGATTTTCTAGATTATTTATGCTTTTGAATTGATATTTCGTGCTTCGGTTAAATCCCTAGACGAGGTATGCAAGGATAGATAGGTAATGCTTTAGGATCGCTACATACGAAGCGAAGGAAGTTACAGCGGAGAAACTATATTTTAGAATTTAATATAACATCTTCCGGGACATGAGATTGATTTCGAATTTTGTCTTGAGTGATAAATAGAGATGAGTAGAGTTTTATATGATTGAATTGGTGGAAATCGAAAACCCTCACAACCCTTTCTCATTTTTGTTACGTCTTTGTTATTTATTATTTCATTTTGTACGAATTTCTGAAAACTCTCAAAAACATCATATTACGATTACTTAGTTATATGGTATTAGTTGGTAGAGTATTTCACACTCCCTGTGGGAACGAACCGCAGTTGCTATCTATATTACTATTGACCTGTGCGCTTGCGGATTTAACTGGGTTTCATTTAATCATTAATTTTGGTTATCTAAAATCAATAACAAGTTTTTGGCGCCGCTGCCGGGGAGTGGTAGCAAATTACTCGCTAGTTGATATCATTGTATATAGCTTATTTTTATTTTTTGTAAATAATTTATTTTTATTGTTCTTTTAGTTCTTTTTACGCAGTTTGTTTGATTTTTTTTAGGTACTTTAGTCTGAAGTGCGGGCGAAAAGAAAGTATGCACTCGCAAGATATTTGCAAGAGCCACTTGGGAGATCCATTAGAGGTTTGCTTAGATCATTTTGGGTATGCTTTTTATGACGATAGTGTTATTTGTGAAGTCAATGCCTTGTTAGACTCCACACCGCTGTTAGACACTAGTAAATGGAAATCCAAACTTGAACCTCTAGTTTTGTCCGAGTCTCGACTAGTTCCATCAGTCGAGGATGCTCCGACCTTGACCTATAAGCCATTAAGTTCTGAATTTTTTCGTCTTGATGATATTGATAATGAAACCGTTTTAGATGATAATGGGTCTATAAGTCGTGATATTATTACTCCATTGAGGCCTTGTTCAGAGAGTGCATTTGAACCAACATATGTTTGTGTCCCCGACTTAGCTGAATTTGAACCAATATCAGTCGTGGAAGTTATTTCCGCTGACTTAGAACCTGATTTAGGGAGTATAAAAACTGTTCAATTCTTTAAACAATCTTTACTAATTATCTGCGAACCTGATTTACTTCATATTCAAGGTTCGAATTATGTTTTAAATAAGATTGAATTCAGTTTTATCTATCTGGGTACTAATATTTCTTACTGCAGGTTCATGTTTATAACTAATCATATTAGTTGGGTTGATCCCCAACTCTTCAGGCTTTATATATATGATTCGCAGCTTACCTTGGGGTACCAACTCCACATTGTTTGAGACTAAGTGCTAATGGCAAGCAGTGAAACAAATACCTTTCGCTTCATGGGAGTCAACCCATCAGATTTGTTCCATGCAATCTATCTTTTACTTTTATTGTATTCTAAAATTTCCCGCCTTAATTTTTATGTTGGATGACTCAATTACATTGAGGACAATGTAATGTTTAAGTGTGGGGGTCTGGCACTTTCGTTAGGAATTTTTAATAATAATAAAATAATGTTATGACCAGCTGTGTAGCGGGTTTAAAAAAAATCATTATGTTTTTAGGGTAATGACCAGCTGTGTAGCGGGTCTTGTGTATGGTATTTGTCATGACCAGCTGTGTATCGGGTCTTGGTTTGGTATTTCAAATTTTGATTTTATGACCAGCTGTGTAGCGGGTCTAACTCTCTTTTATGATATGACCAGCTGTGTAGCGGGTCAATTCTTTGTTTTGCTCGAGGACTAGCAAAATATAAGTGTGGGGTGTTGATAAGCACGTTAGTGCTACATTTTATACCCATATTTATATTAGCTAGGCTTCGATATTTTAACTAATACCACTACTTTAGTGCTTTTGTAGAAAGTACAAGTGAATTCAACCATCTGAAATTAAATGGCTTAACTAGAAGCTAAATTGGTGTTTGCCACGGAATATTGCCAAAACTACTGCTTGCACCTCGGAAGGCACTTAATTTATGGCTGGCCTGGTATATATATCAGCACCATGGTTGTCAATTCACGGCCAGAGAACCAAATAAGAAGGCATGGGGACGTGGCTTCATTTCAACCACAATCTTGTGTGGTATTTCTTAAGTACTGAACAACATACTCTTCTGTTTGTCAAAACAAGACGAGAATCTCATTTCCATGTTAAGCAGAGAAGAGATACAAGTGGTAAACGAACTGGAGTATGGATCGTGAATTGCAGTTGGTAGTTCTCTAGCATTTCATCGCAACACCAACAGATGGAGTGCAGCGAGGAGACAAGAGTAACTGGTGCTGCTGCCATTGTTTCATGGCCACAGAATGGTATTATAAGCAGCGATAGGTGGAGTTCGACAATGAAGTGGCGGAGAATAATGTTAGCTGAATTTGTTTTAGGGCTGCAAACAAGAAGGCACTAGTTCTGCAACGGAGTGTGGCCAAGTGAGAAGATGCTGACACGGAGTAACGAATGGCAGTGATGGATTGAGGTTCTCAAAATAGTGGCAGTGCTGATTTGTATGAGTTGTTGATTTTGGTGTGGTCGACAGTGCAGGAAGGTGCTTAGTTGGTCATGGAATGGTAGTCGGCTGAGATTGGTTTGCAAACGGAGGTGGTGACCAGATGGTGACGAGATGGAGAGCTGAGATAAACCAGGTTCATGCAACGTAGAAGTGTAATGGGAAGTATGGTCTGATTTGTGAACTCGGTTTGCTTAAGCATTAATCGGCAGTGAACTGGGTATCAATACATGGAGGTGTTGTTGCAAGGCGTCGATGCTCTCAGTCGATTTGAAATTAGGAGATGGTGGTGTTGTCTGATCCTGGGGTTAATTCATATATACAAAGGTGATGAAGTTCAGTTGGTGGACCGAATATTTAGAGAAGATGGAGCTTTGGCTGCTGCCGTTAATGGTGGTGGTTTATCTCGGGGATGGTCTGACTGCTTGTGTCGTAGACAAGCTCGAGTAAACAGAGTCAGGGACGATGATGAGAGTTAGCACGGGTTAAAGGGATCTTAGTGAGGGAATTTGTCTTTGATCGGAGTTCAGGGTTTGCCTGAGATGCTCTTAGTTGGATGGTGGTAAGGTGATGTTGTTGCTGCTCTGAAGAAGACCATGAATCTGCCAGTAATGACGGGATGTTGTCGAACTTGGTTGAACTATTTTACAACTAGTGAGTGGCCAAGAATTGAAGCTGGTGCAGTTTCCGGAGTTAAAAAGATGATGCTTTTGTCCGTGGACATAAGCGGAAGTTCTGTGAATAAGTAAGGTGTTGTGCTCGAGCTGTTGCTGTTGCATGCCATTGGTTCAATCTGCACGAAGTTGGGTTCGATTGGTGGTTGTGTAGATCGCAGACGGGAGTGAGGATGGAATCAAGTTTCTACTCTAAATGAAGCAGCGACGTCGCTGGATTCATGGGGCTCATTTGTGAATTGCGAGAAGAGGACTGCACCAAATCAAGTTGGGATGGAGATGGCAGAAGTGGATGTTTCAATTGGAGGCAGTGGTGAAGTGATTGGCTGAGCGCATGGAGCAAATCAATGGAGTCTTCGTGGTTTCGTATTGCAGGCTAGTCTGATGTTGCTGGTTTTCTATGGGATCGATAGTTTGGAATCTTGGTGGAATTGATGCCATAGTCAAACGGAGAATGTATGGGAGTTGTGGCAGCGATACAAGGAGATGTTCGTTGACAGAGGTGAATGGAGAATGCCGAGTTGGAGAATGAATTGGCAACAACCATGAGTGCTAGTATTGGTTGGATGCATTGAATGGAGACTGTTGCTGTGGGCTTAATTTGGCATGGTGTTCGGACTGGGCTTTGATGGGTACTGTGTTGAAGCTGTTAACGGTTTTCTGCCGTGAAGAAGTGCAGGTCCGGTTCAATCACATGTTCTTCTTCACCGAGATTTCCTTCCTGTTTTCATTTATTTCGATGACGACATAATCCAAGAGAATATATTACGACAGCAAATCAAATTAAGGGAGAAGATTATGATATTTTTGATATGAAAAGTATTAAAGGAAATCAGCATTTAATTGGAAAGAAAGGATTTTGGCTTTAGCCGAGAATAAGGAAGAAGCGGGCAGCGGCTACAGAGCGGTAAGAAGAATAATAGGGTTTTGGGTTTTGTTTTGATTTTCCATTTTTTTTGGGATGTCTAGAGTTTGATTTAGATATGTTTGTGGCTTTTGAGAAAGCCATGTCTAGCTAGAGCCATGTTAGGGTTTAGATAGAAGCCAATTTAGTTTTATAAACTCTACGATGATATTTCTAATAATGATTCATTGATTAGTGATTTCTCTTCTTATAGCTTGGTGTTTTATCGTTCATGTGATTTCTAGATTATTTATGCTTTTGAATTGATATTTCGTGCTTCGGTTAAATCCCTAGACGAGGTATGTAAGGATAAATAGGTAATGCTTTAGGATCGCTACATACGAAGCGAAGGAAGTTACAACAGAGAAACTATATTTTAGAATTTAATATAACATCTTCTGGGACATGAGATTGATTTCGAATTTTTTCTTGAGTGATAAATAGAGATTAGTAGAGTTTTATATGATTGAGTTGGTGGAAATCGAAAACCCTCACAACCTTTTCTCATTTTTGTTACGTCTTTGTTATTTATTATTTCATTTTGTCCGAATTTCTGAAAACTCTCAAAAACATCATATTACGATTACTTAGTTTTTTGGTATTAGTTGGTAGAGTATTTCACACTCCCTGTGGGAACGAACCGCAGTTGCTATCTATATTACTATTGACCTGTGCGCTTGCGGATATAACTGGGTTTCATTTAATCATTAATTTTGGTTATCTAAAATCAATAACACCTATGGCTCTATGGGCTTATCGAACCGCACCAACGAGCTCAATCGGAACTTCGCCATATTCCCTCGTCTACGGAGCAGATGCCATACTTCCAGCAGAAATCAAAATTCCTTCAGCAAGGATTGCAACATCCAGTGGAGTACAATGGGATGAGGCCGAGGTATCCAAGTCAAGAATCGTTGAACTAGACATGCTCGAGTCAAGGAGGGCTAAGGTGGAAAAATACATAGAAACCCACAAACAAAGGATCTTCAGGGCCTACAACAAAATGGTAAGACCTCGAACATTTCAAGTAGGAGATCTGGTATTAAAGACAGCAAAGCACATTCAACAAGATATGTCCGCTCACAAGTTCTCTCTGAAATGGGAGGGACCATATGTAGTCATCAAGGTAGTATCCAGTGGGTACTACAGGATATTAGCTGTGGATGGAGGAGTGGAAGGGAATATAATCAATGGAAAATGGCTCAAAGCCTATTACGCCTGATTCATGAAAGCAATTACCTTTTCATCATTTCAAGCATTTTCAAAAATGTAATTTTCATTCCTCCAAAGAGCGTGCAAATGCTCCTTTGTTCATTAAACATTTCATAAATGAGCAAAATTCCTTCATATCATGATCAATTATTCCACCTAACCAGAAGCTTAAACCTATTCAAAAACAACAATCATAAATGCTCACTCAGAGCAAACCATCCAACAATGGGTAATCTCTGTAAGCAACCCTGTCAAGCTTCTTCTGAAAACTTTTGGTTTTCGTCCTCAATTCCTGCACCGCCTTCTCAACCCGGGCCGACTCCAAAGCGAGCATCTTCTCCCCCTCCAGTAAAGCAGTGGTCAGAGAAATTGCATCAACAGCCTACGCCGCCTTATGAATCTTGATTATCTCGAGCCGATGACGAATCCATCCTACATTGAACCACAATGTCTCGCAGTTCGAAATCATATCATCCCACCCGTGCAATTCCTAATTCTTGATATCTCGCAGGCGCATCTGGTCCATCTCCCCAATGATCGGTAACATCCCTGCAACTGTAGTCAGGAGGGTTGGTAGAAAACCCTTCCATACCTCGGTCGTAGCAATATGTTCATATCTTTTCCCGATCTTGGTGTAAAGAGGCGTGTGACACATGGGGATGACGAATCAACCTGTAGACAGGGAAAAACGATTTGCTGGTTTTTAAGGTATTGAGGAGACGACCGTACGGAGGAGACTGCTCGAACCGAGCGAAATGTTAAACCTCACACAGATGCACCGCTGCGAAGGGGGTTCTTTAGATTCGAGAGATCAATCTGTAGTACTCCGGCCTAAATCAAGACAATGACCGTTCCAGAGTAAATTCGGTCACAAGATAGGATGGGTTGATCTATAGGAGGGAAGCTGGGAAATGTGTGGAATCAATGGTAATCAAAGATTGTGGGTGTGTGAATTCTGAATATGATAAGCTCTGAATGATTGAAATTGCTCAATTGAGAGTAGTTGCTTAATTGATGAGTTGATGATCTCGTGTTGTCGATGAGACGTGAGATTGATGATATTGTTGATGATGATCCTTCAATCATGATTCAGAGACTTATTTATATTGCAGGAATTTTAGACACCATGACCCCATGAAGTGTGACAGTTGATGGAATCAAGGAGTGGGGAAGTGGAGATCGTGTTTGAAACCAGTTGCTCAACGTGTGGAGACTTGGTCGATTTTCCACCCACTACCTCGTGAATTCCTTCAACTGATTGCAAGACTTTATCACATTCCATCGTGTGTTTGAACACACGTGCCGTAGACCGCCAGACCAAAACCCTAAGTGATATCCCCCAAAGTGACACGATTGACGTCTCGTGGTTTGTTAGTCAATTGATGACTTCGTGGTTTGATGGGACGATGAGTCCATGTAGTTGCTGAGTTGAACATGATGTTCTGAAACTCATAAATTGAACATGTCATGAGACAGAGGTATAGTTCTTACGATGAAGTGAGCAAGTATTGCTCATTCGATGGACCGTTGAATATTGATTGTTGAACCAATATTCCTTGGTTTGAGAAAATATTTATCATCTGAGCAAGTGTTGCTCATGTGATGAATTGTTGAATATTTGATCGTCTGAGCATGTGTTGCTCATCTAATGGATTGTTGGCAGCGTACCAAAAATATTAATTAGAATACTGGTCGTTGAACCGAGCATAATTAATAAAATTAATGACCATGAGGTCGTCGTCAAATTATTAAGGTTGGAATCTGGAATGATGATCCTTGGATTCAGAAAACCTAATTTGATCAATTGATGATCAATTCATGGTTCGTCAGAAGTTTAACCATGGGACGAAGAAGGGAACGACTACATGGGAGCGTGGATCAACCATGTAGTGTCCATATCCTCACGTGAGAAAATACGAAGAACTTCTGAAGAGTTGACGATTTGTTGGTGAAAGAATGATTAAATGCTGGTTTAATCATTTATTCGAAAATGCTCGTCTGAGCCTTAGGTGAGAAAACCTAATTAATTATGACGGAGTGAAGGACCGACCGTGGGGTCATGAAATCGGCCCCGGGTAGTCACGTGACCGCCTTATGATCACTTCATGAAAATCCAAAGTGTTTGGAAGAGTCTTGGACCTAATTTGTGCAATTGTGCAAATTAGGTCAAAACTGTGAAACTTGATGGGACCGGCTTCTGTAAGCCAAAGAGCCAATCTTGGTCGGTCAAGATAGCGCGCTCGTGTCCCCAAGGCGTCCGCGTCTCATTCCTGAGAATTTTGATATTTTCTGGCGTGCAATTGAGCATCCATTCGAGAAAATATGCCAAAATTAGGGTTTCGACGAAAATGAGGAAAACACCATGAGATGATGGAAAATAATTATAAAATAAGGAATAAGGAGGTGTGCGACCGCCGAGGCCAAGGCATGGTCGGCCGATCCTGGCCACGGTCCCGTGGTGCCTTTGCTTTAATTTTATAATATTTTGATGATTTTATGAAAAATTCATGAATTTTGAGAAATTTGATGAATTTAGGGAGTTTCCATGAATTGAAGGAGTTTTCATGAGTTCAGGGAAGCAAAAAATATTAAAATAATAAAAACAAGGGCTCGTGGGACCATGGAGGCGCGGCCAGCCGGCTAGGTCCCGGTCCCACAAGTTTTCATAATTTTTAATATTTTTTTAGGTATTTTTTTCATGATTTGAGGGAATTTTTCCTAATTTGAGAGAAATACCATGAAATCAAGGAATTTGATGAATTCAAGGAAAAATAAAATAAAACAAGGGGCGTGTGGGACCGGCTAGGGTATGGCCGGCCGGCTAGTGGCCCGGTCCCACAAGTTTGCATAATTTTATTTATTATTTGATGATTTGTGCAAAATACCTTGAAATCAAGGAGTTTTTTCATGAAATTAGAGAAATAATAATAATAATAAAATAATGAGGAATCGTGAGGTGTGGGGCCGGCTGGACCAAGGCATGTCCAGTTGGCCAACGGTCACGCCCCACACTTCTTTCCTTAATTTTATATTATTTTTTACGAATTTATGAAAATACCATGAAACCGAGGAGTTTCCTCGAGACGAAGGAGATTTGATAAAATGAGAGAATTTTCATCAAATCATGGAAAATAATAAAAATGCATTAAAAATATAAAACTGGCGTGGGATTGACCACGACACGGTCGGTCGGTCGGTCGTGTGTCCGTTCTCCCAGCACCCTGGTCAATATTTTTAATTATTTATTATTTTCTTCCCTATTTTGCATAGGTTTATCGTTTCGTTGTATTTTGAAATACTCGTTCGTGCGGTGACTGTTAGTGCATCGTCGTTGAACACACTTTCACCATTTAGATTGGGTCTTACTTAGAGGTAGCTCAGACGCCCGGTTGTTGATTATTTATTACTAATTTTGGAACTCAGTGGAGAATAATTCACAAAACTGAGTAATAAGATGTTTATTATTAATTCATAGGATCATCTGAGGATTCGACTACGAATTCAGAATAATAAAGTGAGCATTACCATTCCATGGGATCGTAGATTCTACCGTAGAATCGGAGTAATTAAGATTTATCTATTAACATTTATGAGACCAGTTATGGATTCAATCATGAAATCGGAGTAATGAGATAACATAGTTATTGTTATTCTATGAGATCAAGCCGTGGATTCGATCATAGAATCCGAAAAATTGTTTATTTCCATTCCATGGGACCAGTCGTGGATTCGACCATGGAATAGGAGCAATTGTTATTGCCATTCCATGGGACCAGTCGTGGATTCGACCATGGAATAGGAGCAATAATAGATTATTCTCGGAATTCAGTAGTGAATGTCACGGCAGAATTAATCTTAATTATCCCGATATGAGCTTGTCGGTAAGTCATATCCTTTATATAGTCAGGGTAAACTCGTTGTTTGTTCCTGAAGACGTTATCGCTCTATACTAGCAGAGCAAGCTGTCTAGGAGCCGTCCATCTCGTGATACTATATATAAATAATCACCGAAAGTGTTCAGTATTCATGAGATATGCCGTTGTCCAGTCGTGAGACTACATATCTACATGTGCTCTGAGAGAAAGTACTCTTCGGTAAGAATTCGATGAGAGACCCGTGTCTCAATACTCACGTCTGATTGCTGGATCAGAGCTTCGTATAATTATGAGTTTACGATTTTAGCCCTTGTCGAAAATCCACCATCTACATTAAGTCCCCTGCTTACTGAGGAAAGCTGTGTTCCTCAGTCAGCATTAAATGGTGATTTTCCGGCCATAAATAATAATACCAGTAATTGAACTTAGTCGTAAGTTGAGACGTTACCGGATTTAGAGAGCATGAGAAAACCACGACTTGATGAAGGCTTCAATGTCATGATTGGAGCGTCGTTTGATGAGCATAAATTGGTGTTGAACCGCTGATTCGATGATAGACCCGAGTCTAATGATATAAAATTCTGTCTATGAGCTTTCACGAAAACCAAAATTTTATTTTATATGTGAGATTTCACAAAGTGGAATAAACTCTCGTTTCAAAGGTGGATGCTCGTACGAGAGAAAAGTTTTTTTTTTTTGAATAGACGTGCGTCTGTTAGTAATAAAATTTTGTTTATGAGCTTTCATGAAAATTTTATCTTCGAGCTTTCGGAAATCTTTGAAAATATACTCTCGCTTAAAAGACAGATGCTCGTGCGAGGGAGCAAAAATATATAGATATATTTTTCAAATTTACGTGAGTTTCACGTTAAATATATATATTTTGTAAAATCAATGTTTTGATTTTGAACAACAGTTGAAGGTGGACAATTATAAATGGTGAAATAATGTTTGTATGTGAGTTTTCAAAATTTTAGAATGGACGTCTATCCAATTTTTGAAAAACCAGTGGATGTTAAATTCACGTGAGTTGTTCACGGTTCTATGAACATCAAGTCATGATTTTGAATAATGAATTTTGCTCGTCTTTGCAGGTTTGACGGAACGAGCAAGTTTTTGAAATTCTGACCTTATAATCACTACAGCTAGTGAAATTTGTAAATAGGTAAGAGTTGGATTGTTACCATTTTTGCAGACGTTGATGTGAGCACCTTTGTTATGCTTTAATTTCGCTGCTTTGATGAAATTTGCACCTTTGAATGATATTCTGAAGTAAGAATATCACATGGATGCCGCACCTACTTTGTAGAGATGTCAAACGGCGGTTATGAGACTCCTTCAGTTGATGAAGAGGAAGAAGCGGTGACTAAGAGTTCTCCAAATGCGAATGACGAATTCTTCTTGGTCAAATATAAACCCTAAAAACGACATCCAGGTTCGAGCACTGTAAAGTCCCATGTCTCTTTGGTGAGTTGTTAGCGCTCCTCACATCATGACTTTTTATTGTCCGTGCAATTAGGATCACGATACCAAGGTTTGTTATTCCTTTGCAGAACTTTGGTCCGTCAAGTATTGACGGTCTTCAATTCTGTGCTGTTGGGCAGACGGTTTCAGACTCGAGTGTTGAAGAAGAGGCCGAAGTAAGTATTTCTTCATATAACTTCGTAGATAAGATGCTCATTATTGAGAATATGTCCAGGAGGATGTCTCCATGTAAGTAGAGAGTACTGGTGATGCTCGTTCGGAGAATGACGATAAAGAAAACTCTTAAAGCTCAAAACCGAATGAAAGTAATGTTGTTGTTGTTGTTGATGTTGAGACAAGCAATTCTGGTTCTTTGAACGCTTCAGAGCCCACCCAAGTAATTATTTCTCTTGCATTTTATCCATAGAAGTATGAACTTGTTGATTCATGAATGCATGAATGAGAATCCATGTGAATATATGAAAAGCTTTGCCGAAATATGTCACCAGAAAATTCAGAACTTAGCTATTTAGCAAAAATGTTGTAGAATCTTCGTCTGATGTCAGATTTTCGCGATCCACCCATGTATCCTTATGCCCAGGAAATTTCCAAGCTTTAACATAGAAGATTTTTAAGTTTTGAGCACGTCCAGGGCCTAAAAAAGGCAAAACAGTAAACTTCCAGGAGACTTTCAGAACTTTTTCAGATTGTACGTTGTCTAATGTTTTGACCGCATCTCCTTGCTCGTTCATCGGATTGTTATGAAATTTTGACATCTGGTAGAGGACATCCATGCAAAGAGAATGGTATATAGCGCATCCTCATATTCCTTGTATATTTCTCCCAGTTATTCATCTTGCACAGGGAATAGTAAAGTCTCTTCAGACGAGCTTGCCGCAAAACGTATTTTCATGACTTTCATGCTATTTGCTCGTGCCTCGAGTGTATAATGATGAACCCTGATGTTGTTGGACTGATTGTATAATGTATTTTTATGATCTCATTTGGTCTCATGTTTAGATTTCTCTAACCTCATGTAATCTTCGTATTAGGTGTCAAATACCGAAGTTGAGGATATTGAAACCAATAAGGATAACTCGAGTTGTTCTAGAGTTTTTGATGAAGATACAATCATCCTTGCACTTAAAGGCCATGAGAAGTTTGTCACTGAAGTTATGGAAACTTCGATTGTTGCTGCTTCAGTGATAGAAGAAACCGAGCCACCAGCAGAGAATACTAAAGAAACTGTTGCCCTGATTGTAGAGGCTTCCCCAGTAACTGATAATCGTGTAGTGGTGTATTAACACCCAAGTGCAGGGGTTGTTTGGGTCCTCCATTCGATGCATCACTCCCATACCACGAACTGGTTGGTGGAGGATTTCAATGCTATTGATTCATTTGAGATGAGGACCCTTTGATTGGTATATGAGCATGGTGCTTGCAGCCATCTTGTCTTTCTCAACCGTAAAACATCATGTATGAAACCCTGGTCACGGTTCCATAACTGAGGTTGCTTTCGAGAGGGGATGATGTAATGACCATGGTTTCATGTCCCGGCGGTAGCATCACTTTTATGATGAATGATTAGCACAAGAGAGTCTGGCCTCACAAGTCTTGGACTGTAAAACTGATCGTCATGATCAGTGGATCGTCAGTCCCCAGTATTTTGTTAAATCTCTCGTTTTCGTTTCCTCTTCTTCTGGAGAGACTTGGATAGAGGACCCAGGTAGAAAATTGATACAAAGACCCAGGTGTTCGAAGTTGGATGTACCTTGATGAAGGACTTAGCGAAAAGACCTGGTGGACACCGATCGACTGTGGAAGTTATGAATCCCGTCTAAGAATTGTTGCATGCATGTTGTATGCTCTGGAAGCTGTAGGAACCTCATACGACGTCGGAATTTGATGCTTGGCCCAACTTTTGAATCTAAGAGACTGAGTTTTCTAATGAGACAAGAATCACTCAATTTGGAGTTGTAGAGGTCATCCAACGAATCGTGCACATTTGTAATTTGTAATCCCGTACAAATTTTTCAGATTTCGTAGACCTGACAGTAGAGGCCATATCTTTCAGCTTGTATGTCCGATTGACGCACCCTTTTGGTATGTTGTAGAAGAGATATAGACGAACATCTTTTGTTGAGGAAACATTGTCTCATTCCTCACCCATTGGTAAGTTTTTGCAAACCCATGGCCTGAAGTGTGTTGTATCTCATTTGTAGAGGTGATGAGAACATCTTGTAGAAGACTCTGGATTATGCCCACCAGTCGTGCCAGCTTTGGGAAGAATTTCATGTTATTAGGTCTACACATCTTGATATGAATCATTGGTTCTTAGAGAAGTCTGCTTCATATGTAACACTTCAGAGAATGATTAGTTGATGAAGCCCTGAGGATGTTGCTCCTGAGACCGTTGTTGGTGCTGAAACCATGAATGATTACCTCCAGAGATCTTTGTCGATGCTGAGATCATGGATTGTGTTCCTCTAGAGATTATTTTTGATCCTGATACCATGGTTGAAGTTGCTCCAAAGACCGAAAAGACTAGTATCTTTCCTCCTCCATCCAGTGATCCTTTTACTGAGCGTCCCTAAGATGAAGGTGTACTGAGATTTCAACTTGAATGCTCCTGAAAGCATAACTTCATCATGAACTGGCTTTGTCAGTAAGTCGACGTTGTTGCAGTAGATAGAAGCGGCAGTTTTCATACTGGATATGATTGGTGAAGAAAGGAAGTTCCTCAATCGTGCAGGGGCTTGTGATGTAGAGAAATCCTGTTGATGAAGTTTCGTGGAATCACCTCAGGTTTCCCAGTGTATGTTGAAGGAGTTAGCGCCATCCACTTTTGAATGATGTTGCATCTGCTTCGGAAGTCTTATCATGGGATGATGAAGACTTATCGATTGTAGTTTAGTTACACTTTGATCGTGCTGGTGTTGAATCAGTGTGTCATCGTCGAGATATTGGTGCTGAAGCCAGATGCGAAGGTGTACTCTTTGATTGGGAGTACAATTTGAAGACTTCTTAGGTGATTGAGCGTTGAAGCGCATATTACTTAAGCATCGAATGTCTTAGATTTGATCGTCTCGACCCTGGAGTATCTTCTGTTGATTCAACATACCTTTCGTTGCAGTAGTGGGATTCGACACTTGTGCAGACATCAGAGCTTTCTGATTTTGTGGAATACATGGACTTGCAGGAGAAACACCCAAAGTGTTCTTTGCCATGTTTGGACGTCAGTAATGAATGTTTCAGTGCTTGATTCGGAGAAACGTCAGATTCAACCACTTGGTAAAATACTAATGCGGTGAAGCTACCATTCATAACGTCTTGTAGAGTTGCTAGCATAATTAAGTCCCCATACTATGATAGCATGTGAGGAAATAAATGACATAGACATGGAATGTGACTTGCCTGAGTGCGGAACCTCTTGATGAATGTCTATGCATCTTTTGCAGGTTCTTGCTTCAACCTCGTCAAAGTTTGAAATTCCTCAAAGTACTCTGATGATGGAATGTCCGTCAAATCTTATGGATCAGAACTTTATTCGTTGGAGAGATGTGTAACCAAAGGCGCTTTGTAAGTACCCATATTTTAAGCGTGGATCCATGCTCGTCTGAAGGATATGTCATATCCTGGATCTTCCTGATTATGTGAAACTTGGTTTCTATCCAGGTTGAACTTATGTTCACTTTGAGAGTGATGCAGCCATAAGTATTTCCGAGCGCTCCTTCAAGGCCTCTGATTGAGATGGGAGCATGAGTAGCTTCTTGTCGAGTGATGCCCTTGGATCCAATGGTTTTCAGTGGAATGTTGTTGACGGCGGTGCCAGCATCGATCAACGTTCTTCCAAATTCGCTTCTTCTGAGATTGACTATGGTAAGCAGTCCCCAGTCATACATCTCTTGATCTGTAGCTGGAGGCCAAGAAGTATTTCTGGAATATACGATGTGGTTCTGTGAACATGTCTCTCCTTTGTGCCTTCGACAGATAAAGCAATTCACATTCGACGGATTGAAGTGCCACTTTGATAGGTTGTTCAAAGAGTGTAAAGGTTCTGAATGGGAGAGGATTCTTGTGTACTCCTTCAGTCCCCAGTTGAAGCTATTGTGGATCAACCTTCTCTTTGAAAATGTTCTTCGAAACTCCGCAGTCGCTTGTGGGATGATTGACGAACCTGTGGAAGCAGCAGTAACGAGGACTTTCCATGTGTTCTTCAGTTGTTTATTTCTTGACATATGGAAACTTGATTGCACCATCTTGGACCCAGACATCCAGGAGTTTCATAACCTCTTTAATGGAAAAAGGAAAGTCAGGTGCTTCTTGATCAGGAACTCTTGTGCGTTGGTCAGAGGCTTGTGCATCTTGCTCATCCTTCCTTTGTGCTTTTGAAGGAGCTGGGGTATGCTTGTGCAGCGGTTTGGCTTTCCATTTGCTCCCTTCTCCAACAGTGTTTATGGAAGGCTGGAGGTTTTACTGCTTCTTGATCAGACGTCTGCCATCTCGAGTGTCTCGCGGTTCTTCAGACTTTGTAGCTTTTGTTCTTTCCAGTAAAGCGGGCACAATAGTTTTCGATCTCTTCGTCGCTTCATGAAGCTCTGAGAAGGTATGGAAACGAAGATTTTCCAATAAAGCTCTGTAGACCGGGATCATGCCGTTGATACACAAGTCTACTAGTTGCTACTCCGTGACGTTTGGACAATGACACTCCAAGGATTGAACTCTGAACCTTTTCACATAATCATCGGGATGTTCACTGCTCCTTTGAATCATCCTTCCTAGATCAGAGAGAGCGACTGGCTCTGACACGAAGAAGTATTTTCTGTAGAAAGCATTAATCATCTCTCCCCAATCGGTGATACTTCCTGGTGCGATGTTGTTGTACCAGGTGTATGCCCTGCCTTTCAAGGATTTTGAAAATTCCTCCAGACGGACGACATGGTTGTGCTCATGTTCTCCCAATAATTCCAGAAACCGAGAAATATGTTTTTGAGTATTGCATGTTCCATCATAAAGAATGAATGTTGGAGTGGTATAACCTTTTGAAAGAGGAATCCTTTGTATGGAAATATGGAGGTTGGTAACGATGGACGGATGATGTCTTGTCTTTTCATCGATCCTCAAAAAAAGCACTCCATATCTTCACGAGTGATGAAACTTGCAGGTTTCATTGCTGGAGAGTCATCTGCAGCTTTTCGGAATTCTTCATCATGTACAACATGGATTGGATAGATTTCAGGATCAGCGGTTGAAGATGTTTCTTTAGCTTTTCCTTTCTCGCGCTGAGGCTGAGTTCGTTCAGACGCAAGCTTGTCTGTGAGAGTTTTAATATAAACACACAACTGCTTCTGTGTTGCAGCCACGTCAGTCTGAACCTTCATGAGATCAACTATGGTAGGCTGATTTCCTCTGGTTTCTTCAGGAGACCGACCGAAGAGTGGATTGTTGATGGCGCCAGTGTCGTCACTTGCATGGGTGATCACTGGAGCACCAGTGCTTGGAGAAGTAGTAGTAACATGTGGCATGACATTGCTGGCTGGAGGAGTGGTATTAGCGGTACCACTGAAGCCTGCAATGTTGAGAGGAGTAGTACTTGCGATTGCAGTATCACTAGAAATTGTGATGTGAGAGTCGGGTGTTGAACCCGGATTGGTAACTGAACCGGACCTAAGATCAACCATCTTTGTGAGACTGTGAGATTGCAACCGAGAGAATGATCTCCCACTGTGGTCGCCAATCTGTAGACGTGGAAAAACGATTTGCTGGTTTTTAAGGTATTGAGGAGCCGACCGTACGGAGGATACTCCTCGAACCGAGCGAAATGTTAAACCTCACACAGATGCACCGCTTCAAAGGGGGTGCTTTAGATTCGAGAGATCAATCTGTAGTACTCCGGCCTAAATCAAGACAATGACCGTTCCAGAGTAAATTCGGTCACAAGAGAGGATGGGTTGATTTGTAGGAGGGAAGATGGGAAATGTGTGGAATCAATGGTAATCAAAGATTGTGGGTGTGTGAATTCTGAATATGATAAGCTCTGAATGATTGAAATTGCTCAATTGAGAGTAGTTGCTCAATTGATGAGTTGATGATCTCGTGTTGTCGATGAGACGTGAGATTGATGATATTGTTGATGCTGATCCTTCAATCATGATTCAGAGACTTTTTTATATTGCAGGAATTTTAGACACCATGACCCCATGATGTGTGACAGTTGATGGAATCAAGGAGTGGGGAAGTGGAGATCGTGTTTGAAACCAGTTGTTCAACGTGTGGAGACTTGGTCGATTTTCCACCCACTACCTCGTGAATTCCTTCAACTGATTGCACGACTTGCTCACATTCCATCGTGTGTTTGAACACACTTGTCGTAGACCGCCAGACCAAAACCCTAAGTGATATCCCCCAAAGTGACACGATTGACGTCTCTTGGTTTTTTAGTCAATTGATGACTTCGTGGTTTGATGGGACGATGAGTCCATGTAGTTGCTGAGTTGAACATGATGTTCTGAAACTCATGAATTGAACATGTCATGAGACAGAGGTATAGTTCTTACGATGAAGTGAGCAAGTATTGCTCATTCGATGGACCGTTGAATATTGATTGTTGAACTAATATTCCTTGTTTTGAGCAAATATTTATCATCTGAGAAAGTGTTTCTCATGTGATGAATTGTTGAATATTTGATCGTCTGAGTATGTGTTGCTCATCTAATAGATTGTTGGCAGGGTACCAAAAATATTAATTAGAATACTGGTCGTTGAACCGAGCATAATTAATAAAATTAATGACCATGAGGTCGTCGTAAAATTATTAAGGTTGGAATCTGGAATGATGATCCTTGGATTCAAAAACCCTAATTTGATCAATTAATGATCAATTCATGGTTCGTCAGAAGTTTAACCATGGGATGAAGGAGGGAACGACTACATGGGACTGTGGATCAACTATGTATTGTCCATATGCTCATGTGAGCAAATACGAAGAACTCCTGAAGAGTTGACGATTTGTTGGTGAAAGAATGATTAAATGTTGGTTTAATCATTTATTCGAAAATGCTCGTCTGAGCCTTAGGTGAGAAAACCTAATTAATTATGACGGAGTGAGGGCCCGACCATGGGGTCATGAAACCGGCCCCGGGTAGTCACGTGACCGCCTGATGATCACTTCATGAAAATCCAAAGTGTTTGGAAGAGTCTTGGACCTAATACGTGCAATTGTGTAAATTAGGTCAAAACTGTGAAACTTGATGGGACCGGCTTCTGTAAGCCAAAGAGGCAATCTTGGTCGGTCAAGATAGCGCGCTCGTTTCCCCAAGGCGTCCGCGTCTCAGTATGAGAATTTTGATATTTTCTGGCGTGCAATTGAGCATCCATTCGAGAAAATATGCCAAAATTAGGGTTTCGACGAAACTGAGGAAAACACCATGAGATGATGGAAAATAAGGAATAAGGAGGTGTGGGACCGCCGAGGCCAAGGCATGGTCGGCCGATCCTGGACACGGTCACGTGGGGCCTTTTCTTTAATTTTATAATATTTTGATGATTTTATGAAAAATTCATGAATTTTGAGAAATTTGATGAATTTAGGGAGTTTCCATGATTTGAAGGAGTTTTCATGAGTTCAGGGAAGCAAAATATATTAAAATAATAAAAACAAGGGCGTGTGGGACCGTGGAGGCGCGGCCGGCCAGCTAGGGCCCGGTCCCACGAGTTTTCATAATTTTTAATATTTTTTTAGGTATTTTTTCATGATTTGAGGGAATTTTTCCTAATTTGAGAGAAATACCATGAAATCAAGGAATTTGACGAATTTAAGGAAAAATAAAATAAAACAAGGGGCGTGTGGGACCGGCTAGGTCATGGCCGGCCGGCTAGTGGCCCGGTCCCACAAGTTTTCATAATTTTATTTATTATTTGATGATTTGTGCAAAATACCATGAAATCAAGGAGTTTTTTCATGAAATTAGAGAAATGATAATAATAATAATAAAATAATTAGGAATCGTGAGGTGTGGGGCCGGATGGACCAAGGCATGGCCGGTTGGCCAACGGGTACGCCCCATACTTCTTTCCTTAATTTTATATTATTTTTTACGAATTTATGAAAATACCATGAAACCGAGGAGTTTCCTCGAGACGAAGGAGATTTGATAAAATGAGAAAATTTTATCAAATCATGGAAAATAATAAAAATGCATTAAAAATATAAAACTGGCGTGGGATTGACCGCGACACGGTCGGTCGGTCGTGTGTCCGTGCTCCCAGCACCCTGGTCAATATTTTTAATTATTTATTATTTTCTTCCCTATTTTGCATAGGTTCATCGTTTCGTTGTATTTTGAAATACTCGTTCGTGCGGTGACTGTTAGTGCATCGTCGTTGAACACACTTTCACCATTTGGATCGGGGCTTACTTAGAGGTAGCTCAGACGCCCGGTTGTTGATTATTTATTACTAATGGTGGAATTCAGTGGAGAATAATTCACAAAACTGAGTAATAAGATGTTTATTATTAATTCATGGGATCAGCTGAGGATTCGACTACGAATTCAGAATAATAAAGTGAGCATTACCATTCCATGGGATCGTAGATTCGACCATAGAATCGGAGTAATTAAGATTATCTATTACCATTTATGAGACCAGTTATGGATTCGATCATGAAATCGGAGTAATGAGATAATATAGTTATTGCTATTCCATGAGATCAAGCCGTGGATTCGATCATAGAATCAGAACAATTGTTTATTGCCATTCCATGGGACCAGTCGTGGATTCGACCATGGAATAGGAGCAATTGTTATTGCCATTCCATGGGACCAGTCATGGATTCGACCATGGAATAGGAGCAATAATAGATTATTCTGGGAATTCGGTAGTGAATGTCACGGCAAAATTAATCTTAATTAGGAATAATTAACTTTGTGGCTCTATACTGGCAGAGCAAGCTGTCTAGGAGCATTAATTATCCCGATATGAGCTTGTCGGTAAGTCATATCCTTTATATAGTCAGGGTAAACTCGTTGTTTGTTCCTGAAGACGTTATCACTCTATACTAGCAGAGCAAGCTGTCTAGGAGCCGTCCATCTCGTGATACTATATAGAAATAATCATTGAAAGTGTTCAGTATTCATGAGATATGTCGTTGTCCAGTCGTGAGACTACATATCTACATGTACTCTGAGAGAAAGTACTCTCCGTTAAGAATTCGATGAGAGACCCGTGTCTCAATACTCACGTCTGATTGCTGGATCAGAGCTTCGTATAATTATGAGTTTACGATTTTTGCCCTTGTCGAAAATCCACCATCTACACTACCAACCACCTCATTGTCTGGGAAATTATTGATCATAGGAGCTTCAAACGATATTCCAGCTATTGGATATTCACGAGCGTGAACCTTGTGTTCAATCTCTACGGATTCTGCAGAGTCTTCACCAACTCGAGTGTTGTTGTCTTCAACCTCAACCACGGTCACAAACTTTCCTTTACTTCTCCTTCTGGCATCAACGACGACACGAACATCCTCCTGCGACGAAACGGAGAAGTATTTAATTTTACCGAAATTGGGCATAGTGGAATTGCAAGGGTTGTAAGGGTGCTTACAGATGATCCAGCCTCAGCGTAAGCCGACCTGTACCGGGCAGGAGCTCTAACAGTCCGCTTGGGCCTCGAGTTATGAGATGAAGAATTCTTCTGGTTATCCTGCAAAAAATCATTTTATTATGATCAGATAATCTCGATCAGACATAGACGAAAAAGGTATACAACTTACTGGGATGGACGCTTCTAATTCACGTTTCGAGTGAGGATCATCTCGAGAAGAAATACTACTGCTCGACATAGCGATAACAAGGTATGATCGGAATTTTTATGCACGATGAAACTGACTAAATATTCACGTAAGTAATAGACTCAAAGTCTCGAAGATATATATTAGACACAGTGGATGTTTATCTTCTAAGAACAGTCAGTTCAGTTACAGGCTTCGCGGAAACCCTAAGCTTCAAACGAGATCAATACTGAAGACGCGGAGGAAAATAACACATCGGGGACTGACAACAACATAGTCAGAGAATGGCCACGCAGCTCTCTACACGTCCCGTGTCTCTTAACCGTATTTTGGTACTTCTCACAAGACGGAAATTATCAAAAGAGAGTATGATGGATTCAGGCGTATGGACATTGGTCCGTTTCATTCGATCAGAAGGAATCAACATTAATAAAATATTTATTGTTCAGAAGAAAGCCCTAGATCTAAAGCAAAGTCATCCAAATCATCAAAGAAATGTCTACTACGAAGGATAAAGAACATTCAAATGTTTAAAGAAGATAGAAGTAAAGCTACTCGTCAGACTCATCCGAATTGTCAGTTTCGTCATCATTTTCCTTCTCGTCATCAGATTTGTCATCGGTATCTTCCTCTTCGTCGGAATCAGCGTCAGGGATGAAGTCTGGACGAGCCTCAGGATCATCATCTGAGTCCGAGTCTTCTTCTGCTTCAGCTTCGGCTTCAATTTGCTTCATGGTCCTCCGAAACTCTCTTTCGTATCGTTCAGGATGATCTTGCGCTCTGTAAATACCCACTCAGTCTCCTCTTCAGAAATATCAGCATCAGTCAGAGGGTACCCCATCAAGGAATTGACGTCTCTCCTCAGCCGCTTGTACTCGGCATCGGATTCGATCCCTTCTGCGCTGACGATTCTAGGCTTCATCATCTTCGGCCTTCCTCTTAATAAGTTCAGCATAAGTGACCCTGCGATCATTCAAGGGTACGCTAGACTTCGCTCTCTCATCATGAGTTTTCTTAGCTTTCGATTTGGCTACAAAATCTTTGGAATGCTCATCAGAGGAGCTGGAGGAGGAAGAGGAGTAATAATAATCGTAATTGTTGCCGCTGGAAGTTGACATTTTCTGAAACCAGGAGCATAAAATTATCAACATGCAAGTGAATCCATCTGCAAAAATGGTAATTCTTAACTCCTACCTCTTTACGATTCCACTAACGACAGTGATAGTGGTAATCCAAGAGTTAAACACCTCAAAACTCGTTCGTTTCTTCGAAACCTGCAAAAGACGAACGAAACTTAGATTTTCATAAAATCATGAACATTTCTACTGCGTGAACACTCACCATGGAATTATGAAAAACTAAAATAATATCTCATCATAAATAATTGTTTACTTTGAACATTATTCAAAAATCAGTTTTGAAAATATATGTTTACAAAACATGAAATAATAACTCACGTTTTATTTTTAGTGAATAACAACTCACGCAAAAAAAAAAAAAAAAAAAAACTCTTTTCCTTCGTATCGTCGTTCGTCTTTAAAACGAAGGTTTATTTCAGTTTTGTGAGATCTCACACCTTATAAGATAAAGTTTTGATTTACATGAAAGCTCATTAACAAAATTTTATCACTAGACACAAGATCATGTATAATTTTTTTTTTTCCTTCGTACTATCGCCATCCTCTAAAACGAAGGTTTATTTCGGTTTTGTGAAAACTCACTTCTTTTATGATAAAACTTTGGTTCACATGAAAGCTCATAAACTAAACTTTATCACTGGACCTAGGTCTACATATATTAAAAAATCTCTCCTAAATCAGGGATTATTTTTAGTTTTCAAAACTAACGATCAAACGGACATATGTTTTCAAAAAACAAGGGTTTTTCAACAAAAATCCTACTCACATACACACATATATGATTTCAACATGATCGCTTCATGAAACTCATATTAAAAAAAAAAAAAAATCCCACACCTGGTCGGCGCCGGCCGGAAGTTAGCCGGACGGCGGCATCCGGCGGCGGCGGTCGGTGCTCCGGCGTGAAATCTTTCTCCTCTTGTTGCTGGCGTGAAGGTGGTGGAGAGATGATGAAGTTTCTGGTCGTGGAAAAAATAAATAAAGGGATTAATTCCCTTTTATATCAATTTTTATTTCCAAAACCTAATTTTACAAGGATTTCCTTATTTGGGCCCGACCCGCGAATCATAAACGACCAAGGTTCCATCGTCCAAACCAGTGGTTCAGCGCCACTTTATGCTCATCAAACGATGCTCTATCATGCCATTGAGATCTTCATTCAAGTCATGGTATGCTCGCACTATCAAAATCCGGTAACGTCTTAACTTGCGACTAAGTTCAATTACTTATATTGTTTATGACCGGAAAATCACCATTCAATGTTGAGTGAGGAACACGGCTTTCCTCACTAAGCAGGGGACTTAATGTAGATGGTGGATTTTCGACAAAGGCTAAAATCGTAAAACCATAATTATACGAACTCCTGATCCAGCAATCAGATGTGAGTATTGAGACACGGGTCTCTCATCGAATCCTCTGACTGAGAATACTTTCTCTCAGAGTACATGCAGATATGTAGTCTCTCGGCTGGACAACGGCATATCTCATGAATACTGAACACTTCAGTAATTATTTCTATATAGAATCACGAGATTGACGGCTCCTAGACAGCTTGCTCTGCTAGTATAGAGCGATAACGTCTTCAGGATACAAACAACGAGTTTCCCTGAGTATATAAAGGATATGAAGCTCCAGCAAGCTCATGTCAGAATAATTAATGCTCCTAGACAGCTTGCTCTGTTAGTATAGAGCCATAAGTTAAATATTCCTAAATTCTTGGATTCATCCACTGAATTTTCGAAAATATTCAAATATTTTCGCAGTATTTCGTTACTTCAATTTATGGTTCTTCCCAGCAGCATTCCATGGGTTAGTAATAAATATTTAACGCACGGGCATCTGAGCTACCTCTGAGTAAGCCCCGGCTCAAAAGGTTCAAGTGTACTCAATGATGATACACTAACAATCACCAACGAGTATTTCAAAATACGACGAAACGATGAATCTATGCAAAATAGGAAATAAAATAATAAATAACTAAAATATTGACCAAGGCGCCAAGGGATTGGGCTCATCGACCGGCCGGCCGTGTCGTGGCCAATCCCACGCCAATTTTATATTTTATCATATTTTTTGTTATTTTCCTTGATCTTGTGAAAATCCTTTTATTTGAACAAATATCTTCGTTTTGAGGAAACTCCTCAGTTTCATGGTGTTTCCTTCGCACCAATGAAATAATATAAAATTGATAAAAACATTGTGGGGCCGTGATTATTGGCCAACCGGCCATGCCTTGATCCCGTCCGTCCCTACACCTCATGGTTCCTCATCATTTTATTATTATTTCTCTAATCTCATGAAAACTCCTTAATATCATGGTATTTTCACAAAACCATGAAAATTTAATATAAAATTAGGAAAACTCGTGGGACCGGGCCCCAGCCGGCCGGCCATGCCTCAGCCGGTCCCACGCGCCCCTTATTTTATTATTATTATTTTAAGGTTTCCTTGATCCCATGAAATTCCTTGATTTCATGGTATTTCTTTCAAATTATGAAAATTCCTTCAAATCATGGAAAATAATACACAAAAGTTACATAAAATAAGGGAAACTTGTGGGACCGGGCCCAAGCCGGCCGGCCATGCCCTAACCAGCCCCACACGCCCTTATTTTATTATTTTAATATTATTTGCTTCCTTGATCCCATGGAAACTCTTTCACTTCAAGGAAACTCCTTAATTTCAAAAAATTCTTTTATTTCATGATATTTTCATACAATCATGAAAAATAATATAAAATTAGGAAAAGGCACCATGGGACTGTGGTCACTGGCCGGACGGCCATGCCTTGGCTTCAGCGGTCCCATGCTTCATCATTCCTTCATTTTATAATTATTTTCCTTCATCTCATGAAGTTTCCTCAGTTTTGCAAAACCCTGATTTTATTGTATTTTCTCAAATGGTTGCTCAAACGCATGCCAGAAAATATCAAAATTCTCAGGACTGAGACGCGGACGTGTTGACGATGTGAGCATGTTACCTTGACCGACCAAGGTTGGATCTTTGGTTCGCAATGAGCCGGTCCCACGTATTTTTATGGTTTGACCTAATTTGCGCAATTGCACGTATTAGGTCCAAGACTCTTCCAAATAATTTTGGAATTTCATGAAGTGATCGTCATTCGATCCCACGACCATCCATGGTTGGTTTCATGACCCCTTGGTCGGTCTCTCACCTCTCCATAATTAATTAGGTTTTATCACCTAAGGCTCAGACGAGCATTATATGAAAAATGATTGAACCGGCATTTGATCATCTTTTCACCAACTCTTCAAGGGGTCTTGGTATTTGCTCACGCAAGCATATGGACGCTACATGGTCGACCCATGGTCTCAAGTAGCCATTCCATGGTTAAATTTCAATAAACTATCACTCGGTCATCAATTGATCAAATTAGGGTTTCTGAGTCCAAGGATCATAATTCTAGATTCGAACGCTAATAATTTTACGACGATCTCATGATCACCATTTTATTATACTCGGTTCAACTACCATTATTCTAATTAATGTTTTATTTCGGTCACGCTGCCAATAATTCATCAGACGAGCAACACTTGCTCAGATAAGCAATATTTGCTCAAACCAAGGAATATTTGTTCAACTATCAATATTCAACAATTCATCGAATGAGCAATACTTGCTCACCTCAACGTGAGAATTACACCTCTGTCTCAACGGACAAGTTCAATTCATGAGTTTCAGAACATTTTGCAGAATCATGTTCAACTCAGCAAATACATGGACTCATCGTCCCATAAAGTCATGAAGTCAACAACTGACTAATTAACCACGAGACATCAATCGTGTCACTTGGGGGGATATCAACTAGGGTTTTGGTCTGGCGGTCTACGGCACGTGTGTTCATACACACGATGGAATGTGAGCAAGTCGTGCAATCATTTGAAGGAGTTAACAAAATAGTGGATGAAAATAAGTCTCCTAACGATGAGCAAATGGTTTCAAACACGATTTCCATTTCCCCACTCTTTGATTCCATCAACTTTCACACTTCATGGGATCATGGTGTCTACGATTCCAGCAATATAAATAAGTCTCTCAAATCATGATTGAATATACAAGAATCTCACGTCAAATGGACAACACGATATTAACAACTCAACATATGAGTAATCACTCTCAACAGGGATTCAATCATTCAGAACTTATCTTATTCAGAATGCATAACACACCTACAATCTTTGATTATCATTGATTCCACACATTTCTCAGCTTCCCTCCTACAGATCGATCCATCCTCTCTTGTGACCGAATTTACTCTGGAACGGCCATTGTCTTGGTTTAAGCCGGAGTACTACAGATTGATATCTCGAATTCAAAGCACTCCATTCTTGTAGTGCATCTGTGTGAGGTTGAACATTTCGCTCGGTTCAAGTAGTCTCCTCCGCGCGGTTGTCTTTTCAATTCCGTAAAAACCAGTAAATCGATTTTCCCCATCTACACCTATTTTGTTATTTTCATGAACTCACGAAAACTCCTTGATTTTAGCAACTTTCCTTTTTTGAGCAAAACTCATGAATTCTCCATAACTTCATGGATTCGTGAAAAATAATATTATAAAATAGGGAAAGGTGTGCGGGACCGGGCAACCTAGCCAGCCGTCCATGCCCAAGACGTGGCCGGTCTCACACCTCACAATCCCTAGTTTTTTATAATTATTATTCCCTAAACTCATGAAACTTCTTTGTTTCAACGAAAACTCATGGATTCTCCATAATATCACGGTTTCATGAAAAATAATAATATAAAATTAGGGAAAGGCGTGCGGGACCGGGCAACATAGCCGGCTGGCCATGCCCTAGCCGTGGCCGGCCCCACACCTTGCAATCCCTAGTCTTTTATAATTATTATTTTCCACAATTCATGAAACTCCTTGGTTTGAGCAAAATTCATGATTCCTTCGTATTTTCTCAAATTTTGCTCGAATCATGAAAAACTAAAAGCCAACATGGTCAAATGACTGGCTAGCCTTTCACGGAAATATTAAATGTTAAAATGTCCTTATTTTAATATTTACAAAATATTGATCAATTGAGCATACATGCTCATTCCAACAAAAATCAAGAATTTCAGTCAGGATGAAACTCTTCTGAAAATTCACAATATTGCTCGAATGCACGTCAGGAAATACTGAAACTATCAGTACGGAGAAACGGACACCACGGCAACACGTACATGCCTTAATGACTGACCAAAGTCATCCCTAGGGCTTGCACAAAGCCGGTCCCACAGAATTTCATAATTCTGACCTAATTTGCTCAATTGCTCATACTGGGCCCAAATTCTCTCCAACTAACCTGGGGATTTGCTCAATCGAGCACCAGATGGTCCCACACCCCTAAGGGCCGGTTTCATGCCTTCTTGGCCGATCCCTCACTTCTCCATGAATTAGGTTTTATCACCTAATGCTCAATCGAGCAACTATTTTTCAATAAATGATGAAACCGGAATTTTATCATCATTCCTTCACCAACAGTCCAATTGAGGACCCTGGTGCGTGCTTACTCGAGCACTTGGGCATCACATGGATGTCCATAATCTCACGTGGTCGGTCCCTCCCTTACTCATGACCAAGTTCAGCAATTCGTCAATTGATGAAGGATTGATCAAAAATTAGGGTTTTGAACAAACGCACCACGAATTACCATTCCGAGCAAGTTCAAACACTAAATTATATTAATCCAGCGATCAACATCTGAATTAATTATACAATATTCGGTAATCTACCAATATTTTAATTAATATTTTATTGGGTCACGTCACCAGTAAATATTTCGTCGAATTGAGCAATGCTTGCTCAGTTGCTCGAATATTGATCCCATTATCAATATTCAGTAATTTATCAGTAATTCGTCGAATCGAGCAATACTTGGAAATATTTTCTCAGACGAGCAACATTAACATATATTCATGAATCGTTGAGCATTTGTCAAAAGTGCTCGATTCAAAGAAACCTAGACTCATTGTCTGATCAGTCAACAACTGACTAACTAAGACACGTTTGTCATACAGACTCCACGATTCGTGAGACATCAATCACGTCACAAATGGGGGGATATCACTTAGGGTTTTGGTCTGGCGGTCTACGACATGTGGATTCATCCACGAAGAGAAATGTGCGTAAGTCGTGCAAACGGTTGAAGGAGTTAGCAAAGTAGTGGGTGCACGATCAGTCAAGTCTCCACACGACATGTAACTGACTTTAACACGATATCCCACTTTCCCACTCTTTCACTCAAGAAACCGTTACACTTACAGGGATCAGTGTGTTCACAACTCTGATAATATAAATAA
The DNA here is from genome assembly GCF_003573695.1 of Papaver somniferum. Classification (NCBI taxonomy): domain Eukaryota; kingdom Viridiplantae; phylum Streptophyta; class Magnoliopsida; order Ranunculales; family Papaveraceae; genus Papaver; species Papaver somniferum. The sequence goes on from NC_039360.1 coordinate 112,790,133, forward strand.
GTCTCTGAATCCATGATGGAAGGACATCATCAGTAATCGTTCATACAGAATTTCTCGAGTAACTACTCTCAAGAATTCATCAATCTATCAGAACTTATTCGAACATACCAGTTCACCAATTATTGCAGAAACCTTCAACACATCGACAATCCTTGATCACCATTGATCCCACACAATTCTCAGCTTTCCTCTTATAGACCAACCCATCTCCCTCTTTGTGACCGAATTGACTCTGGAACAGCCATTGACTTGGTTTAGGCCTGAGTCCTACAGATTGATCTTTCGAATCTAAGCACTCCCTTTGCAGTGCATCTGTGTGAGGTTCATCAGTTTGCTCGGTCGAGGAGTCTCGACAACACGCTTGATTCTTTACTTTCCTAAAAAACCAGCAAACCGTTTTTCCCCATCTACAGGAGGCATGCAGGGCAGATTAATGCCAGGAGGCATACATGGCAAGTCAATAGGCATGCAGGGAAGTTTCGTGCAGACTTAATACAGGAGGGCAGTTTTATGCAGTTTCATGCATAATTAATGCAAGGCAGTTTATGGCCAGGAGGCATGCAGGGCATGGCCACAGTTTATGACCAGGAGGCAATTAGGGGAAGACCCTAATTCAGATTTGTATAAATATAAGTAATTACAATCCCAAAAGGGGGGAGTCTAGGCCAGAAAAGAGAGAAAAAGTCCATTATAATTCTGATATAAATAAAACATCACTCTCCAAGGGGATTCGTCCGTGGATGTAGGAAAACTTGCCGAACCACGTAAAATTTGTGTCTCTCATCTTTATGCTTGTTTCATGTTTTTAACCCTGTTTTCCTCATCATCACCAAAATCATCGTGTTTAGTGCCTGGAAATAGTTCTGGGTACAAACATTGGCGCCGACTAAGGGGATACGAGAAAAAGAATCGTGTTTTCCCATTGAGAAAAGTAGTACAAAAAGCTTAAAAATCGTGTTCGTAAAAAAACAGCTTTGATCGCAATCGTTGCAGTCCAGCTGATCGCAACTGCTGCAGTCCAGTTAATCACAATACTGCAGTCCAGTTGATCGCAACTGCTGCAGTCCAGCTTAACAGTTCGAGGTGCTGAAACAATTACTTTCGGAAGCCACCGAAACTGCATCACTACAAAATTCGGTGAAACTGTTTCCAGGACGTTCGGTCCGCAGCAAAAGATGGAGCGAAAACCCTAGGAAAAAAAACCTCCAGAAAAGCATCGCAAAAAGTTCCAGAAAAAATCACAAAAGGTGTAGCAAAATTATCGCAGAGAAGTTTGTGAGAAACGGCAACAGTTCATGAAAACTGTTGCTGAAAGTTCAAGGAGAAAAGACAACCGTACCCAAAACTGTCCCACCAGCCGTTGCAGAAATTGCAAAAACAAAGTCAACACTTCAGAAAACTGTTGCGAAATGTTCGAAGAAAAGATAACAGTTCAAAAAACTGTTGCGAAATGTTCGAAGAAAAGATATCATTCAAAACATGTTCCAAGAAGTTCGAAATGAAAGACCACAGTTCTGAGATAGCGTCGCAAAAAGTTTCAAATACAAAAAAAAAAAGAAACAAAAAAATCAGGAAAAAGCCGGCGGCCACGGTCGGCGGCCAAACATCTTCACCCACGTTAGGTTACTCTCACCCTCAGTAGTTTTCGTTCACCCTCGTTACGTAACTGTCATCCACGTTTGGGTTCTGTCATCACATCAGAGGTTCTTTTCACCCTCGTTACTTAACTGTTACCCAAGTTAGGATTTTGTCACCCACGTTAGAGGTTAATTTCACCCACGTTAAAAGTTGTCACACACGACAGCAACCTGTCCAGTCAACGACTGCCACGTCAGCATACGGTCCAGTCAGTATCGCTATGTCAGCAGGTATGTCCATTTAGCACCTTCCACGTCAGCATCTGGTCAAGTCATCGACCGCTACATCAGCAAGTAGTCCAGTCAGTACATGCCACGTCAGCAGCTGGTCCAGTCATTGACCGTCACGTCATCAAGTATGTCCAGTCAGCATTTACATCAGCAAGGTGATCCAATCAGTAATGCCACGTCAACAAAGTGATCCAGTCAGCAGTGCCACGTCAGCTAATACACGCGCGCTAATAGAAAATCTTGTTTCGACAATAATTTCTTCGTTTTAAGTCCGAATCGAGTGATTTTTGGCTCGTTGGAATCGTCTTTCAATTCCTTACAACTTGGAGGTGAAAAACTATGAATTTGAAAAAAATTTATTTTTTGAGGTTTCGAGCGGCGATATCACACACCGTCGTCGGTCACCACCAAGTGAAAACTACATATCATATCCAATGTTCGCGAACGCTATTGTGTCAAGTTTCTATCCACAACATGCATGTGTGCAAAGTTCGTGAGTGTTGGTTCGATTCAGAAACCTCAACACGCTTATGTACGGTGCTAGTTAAAACTGCTACATTCCAGTTGATCGAACTGTTGTACCCCAGTTCCTCAGGAATGCTACAGTCCAGTTGATCGAACTGCTGCAGTCCATTCTACCTCATAACAGCTGCAATCCAGTTGACCGAAACTGCTGCAGTCCGGTTTCTTAATAAATGCTACATTCCAGCTGATCGAGCTATTGTAGTCCAGTTTCTCAACAACCGCCGCAGTTCAGTTGATCGCAACTGCTGCAGTCAAGCTTCCCTCACAACAGTTATAGTCCAGCTGATCACAGCTACTTATATCCAGTTCCACGAAAACTATCTGCACTCCAGTTTTGATTCAACTGGCATAGCCACTGTTACAGAGCCGAGATGCTCGAACCGTCTTCTTCAGCATAACGTCGTATCTCACAAAATAAACCTTTTAATATGGTGCGTATACAATTTAAAAAATTTCGCATCTTTTTATCTAATGATGCATACTTTTATTCAGTGAGACATCTACAATGTGGCGAGCATTTTCCCATGCCAAGCATGCGGAGATGCACACATTTCAATTCTGCGCGCATCTGGAATAGCGGGATTGGCCCCCTCCGCGGATTCTGGATAGCAGACACCTTCAATTTCATTCCATGCGCGAGCAAGATGCAGCAAGGCTGTGCAACCTTGTGCGAGCATTGAGCAGCATGACAATCACTATCTTCTGGGGGCGAGTTGCATATCACTTCAACGCCTAGTTAGCAATTCGGGATACGGGTAGTATTTCGAACGGCATACGTGCGGGAATTATACGGATTCGGATATGTCGGATTCGGTCAAAAATCCGGTCAACGGTTCGTTGTTCGGACAGTAGTTCGGAACGGCATACGTACGTGCATATTCGTTTTATAAATGTGAGTACGACACTTAAAATTCGGCTTACATATATGATAAATTGATAAGTATTATGACCTTATTACGAGACTAATTTTATTTGTATATGAGTTATAAGATGGAAAAAAACATTTTAGCATGATTATTTAATAAAAAGTAAACAATTTAATCGTATAAATGTATTATAAAATGAGTTTATAGACTTTTAAACAAAAATTAACACATAAAACACTGGTTAAACAACTACCAATAGAAAATTTTAACTGAATAATTGTATTTAAATATAAAGTATATACAAAATCAAACAAAAACCAATCAACAGAACTCTGGTCAAAAAATTACCTATGGGAGAGCGAGTTTGGGCGCGAACTAGGTACGAAGTTCTAGTTCGGAAACATCATTCGGATTCGGTCAGTTCGTATACGTTCGCGAATCATTCATGATGTCCATATAATCCGGGTACTAGGTTCGGAGTTAAATAGTTCGGAAGCATCATTCGGATTCGGTCAATGCGGATACGTTCGTGAATCATTCGGGAATGATTCGAAGAATTACTAACTAGGCTTCAACGTGGATGACCATCACTTGGGGGAGAGATATGTAACACGTCATAGTCTAAAGTATATCTTTCATAGCTAGTTGCGTAACACTCCACACACTTGGGGGCGAGTTACATACTACCTAAATGCGATGCAAAATTCAACTGCTGAAAATCAGAACAAAGGGAAATCTGAACTTCTTAATCCTACGACGAGTTACACGATTAAGAGGGGGCAAGTATACACCCTAATATTTCGACGCAATTATTACAATCAGTAACGTTAAACAGCTTTAGTTAAGTTGATCGACCTGTTGTAGTCCAGTTCCTAAGCAACTGCTGCACTCGGTTGGACGCAACTGATGCAGTCCAGTTTTGCTCATCAATTCTGTACTCAGTTGGACGCAACTGATGCATTCTGGTTTTATTTGTAACTGTTACACTCAGGTTTGTCGAACTGTTTAAATCCAGTTCCTCAGCAGCTGCTGCAGTCCAGCTGATCGAAGCTGCTGCAGTCCTGCTCTGTTCGTATCTCTTGCAGTCCAGATGATCGCAGCTGCTGCAGTCCAGCTCTGTTCGTAGCTTATGCAATCCAGCTGATCGAAGTTGTTGCAGTCCAGCTCTGTTCGTAGCTCCTGCAATCCAGCTGATCGCAGCTACTGCAGTGCAGCTCTGTTCGTCGGTATTGTAGTCCAGCTGATCGCAGTTGCTGCAGTGCAGCTTTGCTCGTCGCTGTTGCAGTTCATCTGATCGAAGATGCTGCATTCCAGCTATGTTCGCAGCTGCTGCAGTGCAGCTTTGCTCATTGCTTCTGTAGTCCAGCTGATTGAAGCTGTTGCAGTCCATCTCTGTTCGCAGCTCCTGCAATCCAGCTGATCCCAGCTGCTGCAGACCAGCTTTGCTCAAAGCTGTTGCAACCCAGTTTTGCTAATTATTGCAGAGGACAGTTTTCTGTGGCCGTCGCAGTCTAGTTTACCGCAATCTTTGCAATCCAGTTCTGCAACAACTATTTCGATCTAGTCTACATCACTGCTGTTATCCTGATTCATATAACTATTGACGACATATAAAGGTCGATGTCATATCCAGTAGCACAGCCGAGACCGTTGGAGGTCCAACAGAACACAAAGTATGTTACCATCCCAACTATTGAAGGACCACACCCTTCCGCTCGCAACTTCCGCAGCTCAGTCCGTAATTGACAGCAGCTTAATACCAACAGCTACTACTACCCATTTTGGTCGAAAATTACTGACAGTCTGCAAATTCAAGTTTCATTTACAACAACAACTCACAAAGATTCTAGCTGAGTGACTTCAAATATAGCTCATCTTTTCCAAACAACTGTTACTAGTCTAGTTCTACGCAACTACCACAGTTCAGTTTTTACATCAACAACTACAACTCACTTTCAACACCACTCCGCTCCAGTGTCACGCTTCCATTGCAGACCAGTTCAGATTTCAGTCCAGTTTTTGCATACGACAACGGTTCATATTCAACTGTTACCCGTCGATCTTCCAGTCATGATAGCCTCACTTGGGGGCGTCTTGATTATAATTTCCGCAAACAACAAGGGAAGATAGCCAATCACCTCAGCAGCGATGATCCACACTTGGGGGCGAGTTTTGTTATTGAACAAGGAAAACGAAATTTTCTTAACCCCCAACAAGTTGGAGGTTAAGAGAGGGCGATGTTTGTACCATGAGTAAAAATACCACGTATTAGGCCAGAATATTGTTTTGGGACACTATCCAGCTGCCACCAGCCTACCCACTGAAGTAGCTACCATCAAGTCAAGGGCTCCATGAAGTCAACGCCAGGTCAATGGTCAAAGTCAACCGACAGTCAACTATCGAAGTCAAGTTGCCAGTCGCGCTTCTAAGAATTCGGAATGAGGCCAATGCCGGTAACCGACACCGGCGACCTATGCCAGCGGCCTATGTCGGCGGCCAATGCTGCATTGCCAGCCAGTATCTACCCATGCTGTCAGCTGTGCTGCCAGACAACATCCATCCATACTGCCATCCCGTTATGCCAGTCAAGCAAGTCTTCCAACAGGTCAAATCAATACAAGGAGGCATGCAGGGCAGATTAATGCCAGGAGGCATGCAGGGCAAGTCAATAGGCATGAAGGGAAGTTTCATGCAGACTTAATACATGAGGGACGTTTTATGCAGTTTCATGCAGAATTAATGCAGGGAAGTTTATGGACAGGAGGCATGCAGGGCATGGCCACAGTTTATGACCAGGAGGCAATTAGGGGAAGACCCTAATTCACATTTGTATAAATGGAGGGAATTACAATCCCAAAAGAGGGGAGGCTAGGCCAGAAAAGAGAGAAAAATCCATTGTAATTTTGATATAAATAAAACATCACTCCCCAAGGGGATTCGTCCGTGGATGTAGACAAAATTTGCTGAACCACGTAAAATTTGTGTCTCCATCTTTATGCTTGTTTCATGTTTTTAACCCCGTTTTCCTCATCATCACCAAAATCATCGTGTTTAGTGCTTGGAAATATTTCTGGGTACAAACAATACACAACCAACACATTTAAGTTATGCTGAGGTGAACAATAATCTATCCACCATAACCTTCTTGAATGGAATTCTTAGAACCCTGTTTCACAGACTATTTAGACCCAATTCTTTTCTCTAATGGTCTAATTTTTTCTTTGAAAATTAAGTTCTTCGGGGAAGAGATGAGATTACATACCTCAGACGATTTCTGAACAAGTTTGAGATTATTTTCTAATTGATTTTCTCTTCGTTGAAGTTTGTTGACATATCTTATGTTAAGTTTGTACTTGAAATATTTGGAGAGTTCATGACCTTTGAGATTACAATAAGAACATTTCAATGTGGAGGATGGTTCAGACGTCATGGTTGTGCAGGCTGTTAGACAAATAGTAGAACCTGAAAGGTTAGAAACAGAATTTCCAGTAGACAAAGAGAACTCCATTTTATCCTCCAATATGGTTGAAGTTTCTCCCGGAAGAATATCGAGATTGATGTACGTATTGATACAATTATCAAAATCAATATTTTCACAGAGGAGTGCAACACTTGATTTTTCGTCTTCATTTGAATCATAGTGATCAGACATTTCATCAAGAGTTGCAGCAAGACCTTTGTTTCCAGTGTATTTTCTACGATTTGGACACTTATTTTCAAAATGACCAAAGCCTTTACACTTAAAGCACTGCGGCATATCCTCGTCATCAGTTTCGTCAGTATCCATGTTTTTAGGAGGAATAAGATTATGAGGTTTAACTGATGACTTAGGTTTATCTCTAGTGAACCGTTTACTTCTCTTCAAAGAAGATCTCTAAATTGTCTATTGATCAAAGAGACTAACTTGTCAAGATCTTCATCTGATGAATCAGTCTCAGAAGGATCATCTTCAGAGATGCCAACACTTTTACTTTTATCAAGTAATTTAGTGTTCTTTTGTGCTTTGAAAGAAATATCCTTTCCAGATTTGGATACATGCTCATAATCAAAGATCTTTAACTTCACAACGAGAGTATTTCTGAAAAGCACATCAAGGTTATTTCCTTCAACGATGGCATGTTTCTTAGAATCGTATCTAGATGGCAATGATCTGAGAATGTTCATCACAATGTCCTTTTCAGGAATAGTCTTACCCAACGCAAAAGATGCGTTAACAATTTCAGACACTTTGTGATTAAACTTATCAAATGAATCTTCATCTTCCATACAAAGGTTTTCCCATCAGAATTTAGGTTATGAAGCCTAGCTTCTTTTTCACAGGTATTCCCTTCAAATACGGTTTCTAAGATATCCCAAGCATCTTTAGGACGAGTGCACGTAGTCACATGGTGCTGAAGATTTGGTGTAATGGCATGGATGATTGCATTCAATCTGTCAGAATTTTTCTTTGCAACAAGAATCTCGACAGCATCATAATCACCAATATCATTTGGAATAGTTACAGTGCCTATTGTAACAACCAGAGGATCATAGCCATTAACAACGTAAACCCATGATTGAAACTCACGCGCTTGAAAAAAAAGGCACGCATACCAATTTTCCACCATAAGTAATTCGAGCCAAATAAGACTGGCGGTACGTTTATAGAGATAGCACTTCTGTCCATAGAGTCAGATCGCTACAAACACAGATTTATAAAGTCTTAAACGTGTTGGCCTGCTCTAATACCAATTGAAAAAACGGGGGTCTAACAACCACACCCAATATTTTGCTTAGTAATCTGTATGGACTAACTCCAATTTACTTTCAAGAGCAACTAGACAGTCAGGCTCAATCTTAAGAAAAGTATATCAAAGAGTTATATCTCAATTTCTCAATTCAATCTGCAATCAAACAAATAGGATTTTGCGAGCCCGATTGAATATATGAAATAACTTGGACGGTATCAAAAACCAATATCCAAGTGTCAATCGATTTAATCAACAACCAAAGGTTGGATTCACAATTGATTGAACTTACGCACAACCTGTGATATTTTAATTATATAAACAAATATAATGCGGAAAAGAAATAACACAGACACCGTAAGTTTTGTTAACGAGGAAACCGCAAATGCAGAAAACCCCGGGACCTAGTCCAGATTTGAACACCACACTGTATTAAGCCGCTACAGACACTAGCCTACTCCAAGTTAACTTCGGACTGAAATGTAGTTGATCCTTAATCAATCTCACACTGATCAAGGTACAGTCGCGTTCCTTACGCCTCTAGGATCGCGCCAGATTCTGCGCACTTGATTCCCTTAGCTGATCTCACCCACCACTAAGAGTTGTTACGATCCAAAGTCGAAGACTTGATAAACCAATCTGTCTCACATAGAAAAGTCTATTGAATAGATAAATATGTCTCCCACAGATAAACCTATGAGTTTTGTTCCGTCTTTTGATAAATCAAGGTGAACAGGAACCAATTGATATACCAGACTTATATTCCCGAAGAACATCCTAGAAATATCAATCACCTCACAATAATCTTAATCGTACGGTAGCGAAACAAGATATTGTGGAATCACAAACGATGAGATGAAGATGTTTGTGACTACTTTTTATCTTGCCTTGCGGAGATTTAATCTCGAGCAAATCTTAGAGACTCAATCACGATAAAAAACAACAAGATCAGAACACGCACTACAGAGAAAATAGTTGGGTCTGACTTCACAATCCAAATGAAGTCTTCAAGTCGTTAACCTACAGGGTTTGGTGAAAAGCCTAAGGTTAAAGGAGAATCGACTCTAATCGCAACTAGTATCACACATGAGGTGTGGGGATTAAGTTTACCAGTTGATAGAGTTCTCCTTTATATACTCTTCAAATCAGGGTTTGCAATCAATGCTACCTTGGTAACAAAGCATTCAATATTCACTGTTAGATGAAAACCTGATTAGACTCAAGATAATATCTTTCAACCGTTAGATCGAACTTAGCTTGTTACACACAAATGAAAAGTGACTCCATTTAGATATGAGTAACTGTACCTAAACATGTACGGCTCAACAATAGTTAACCGAAGTTAGCCACTTTCATATCAACCTCATTCATCTTAACCATAACTGGTTCAAATGACTCAAATGAAACTAGTTCTAGAGTTGTTAAATTATTTATATTCTCATAGAAGTATACACTCGAATCAAGTCATGAACATTATAGCTATGGTTTGCAAAAGATTGCATTCCTTATTATATAAATGTATTAGTTCATGAATAAATCGATTTTAGAACTTATCTTACTCAGGTATGCATACGGGTACGCATACCTAAGTACCCGAACTAAGTTTGGGTTCGCCAGTATGTGAAAGGGTACGCATACCTTCCAAACTCAGCAGAAATTCCCGGATCTGAACCTCACGCCAGTACGCGTACCGGTATGCGTACAAGGTTCCCGGACTTTCACTAAACCAACCAGTACGCATACGGGTATGCATACTATGGTTCCCAGACTTGGATTACGTATATGCAAGTACGCATACTATGCTTATATCCAATTGTTCTAAACTCTATTTCAATCATTGAAACATTCTCGGAAGACGACAATAGCTGTCTCACACAAACTATTAGCTTCAAAGCAATTTTCAAGTGATCGAATGATCAATACGAAACATTCCGAGTCTACATCAAATGACTATCTCACACAAATCATGTAAGATGTTACAAGGCGATTTTCACATGATCATCTTTGACTTTCGTCAAGAATATAAAATGAACTTGGTTAAAGCGAAAGCTTACCAACACATATTTCGAGAAATATGTAAGGGAATTAAACTCAGCTCGAAATATCAAATGTGCATAATTGAAGTCTATATAGCTATACGACTTTTGTCCCAATAGGAGATAGAGTAAATAGACTTTTGAGTGATACATGAGTTAAAGTATCCACATACCTTTTGTTGATGAAGTTCCGCAAGCTCCCCTTAGTAGTTTTTCGTCTTCAATCGATGAACGTCGTGAAGCCTAATGCTCAACTACACTTTCTATCCTAATCTGAGACTTAGCTATAACTAGCCTAGAAATCAAGACTTATAGTTTTGGAAACTAAACTTGACAAACAAGCTTGAGATAGCAACGCTTGCGAGTTCGACCGAGCAGTGCTGTAACACACTAAATCCACAAGATACGAAAACTAATAAGAATTATTCTTCGTCTTCAAATTTTATATTGCCTTCAAATACCTGCACAACACCCCTTGAATCTCTTGTGATCAATCACACACAGAACGAAGTCTGTTAACAATGGATTACCACAAGATGTCTTTAGATCTAAAAACGGTTCTAAAGGTCCCGCAGATACTTTGATCTAGTATGAGTAAATCTTATATCAGAAGAGAAAATTCTCAGGAATAAACAAAATAAGGCGTAATCAAAGTTTCAACAACCGTTAGTCAATCAAATCAAAACGAAAACTAATTATACTGCAATTATCTAGTTTCCCACCAACGGCACTACTCGTAGAGCTTCTTGATCCCACAAAAGTCTTTAAACGAGCGGTCACAAGAGATTTCACCTAATTAGGATACTTTCCTCTCCGAATAGACGGCTCCACCAGAAAAAACAAGAAATGAAGCTTGCTTGGCTCTTAGGATAGTTTGCTATAAATGCAAACTTAAGTATTTATAGACCAAGGATGTTTGGACACCAAGGAATTTTCAAAACCGAAAATATTCTCAAGATATGCAATGAATGCCCAAATTTGGTTTTCCTAATTCCAATAAATGCTTGTCCAATATTTCCGAAATCTCTCAATAGAAAATCTCCAATTATTAAATGCACATTAATTTTTATTCTCTAGAACTATGCATTAATTGCTGGTAATTAAAGCATATAAAACCAAAAACCTTAATTAAAAGATTCTTAATTTATTTCGGCACAGGATCACCTTGAGTACCAAGGAATATATTTGAAAAATAAATGATAGGAGTTAATGCTCGTGTTCAAAGTATGTTGACATCTTTTCACTGCAAATCCCTATTTCATATTTACATTGATATGCTTCTTGGAATCGGTTCTACCACACTTCCAAACAAGTTTAGAATTGGTTTAACAGTATTCCAAGACTACTATGTGATTGGTCATACCAAATCACAATGGTTAGTTGTGATTGGTCTTACCAAGTCACATACATGGGTTCAGATAGGTTATACCAATCACTAGGATCGGTTCTACCTAAATATGGTATCTACTTGTGATTGGTCACAACAGTCACTAGGATCGGTCACACAACACTTATGATCGGTCACACCAATTACAAGGATCGGTCATACCATCTCATAGTGATTACTTAGGATCGGTTACACCAATTACCAGTACCGGTCATACCAATTCATAAGTCTAGGTATTGTGATCGGTTATACCAAGATACATAACCTAAGTTGAGATCGGTTCTACCAACTCACACATATTGGTTATCCAAAAAATATGCAATGAATAGCAAGACCAATAACCTATTGATTTCCTTTTCGATTCACGAAACAAGTTCATCAATGTACTTCCTTTAAATAAATGTAAAACGTTGTTTCCTAGGATGAAATCTTCACCATAACCCATACACATAATTATAAAACTATATACAAGATTATGTCGATGTCATATCTACGAAGTTCAATAGATAGGCGTTATACTCCGTAGTCTAATTCCTTAAGACTATGAGCATACTATTATGATCATGTCACATCACTAGAGTATTATATACAACATATACAGTATATGCAGCTTCGCAGTTATGTTTTCAATATGCACGACTTAAAAGATACGTTAGGAATTGAAACAAGTTCAAGTCAGTATTACTAACCTCGAGAGGAAGGATGATGTCGTCGTTCTAGTTCGTTACTTCTTCTCATTCTTCATGTCTTCCGAGTAATACTTGTATGTCTCAACATTCCTAGACTTTCGTATATAATCAAGCGACTCTAAATGAGTTTTGATACTAAAATATGACAACCAAACTTGACATGCCAACTCTTGGTGAGTTCAACCGAGCCATGCTCTAACACATAGGATCCGTCTGTCTTAGCCCTCTTTCCGGCTTGAAATTTCCCACTGGGATGCCATTAAGAATGATGGCATAAGAGACGGAGCTTAGGATATTCATAATGAGTCTTATCCATTTTTGGGTGGAACCCCAACTTGGACATAGTTTTGGCCAAGAAAGACCATTCTAGCCTGTCATACACCTTAGACATGTCCAATTGAATTGTTGCGTATCCCATCTTACCTTTCTTTTTTTGCTTTATGATATGAATAAGTTCATGAGCTAATATTGCATTATCAGCAATCTTTCTCTTTGGGACAAAATCACTTTGATTGGGAGAGATCACTCTATCCATCAAAGGTTTCGTCACGTTGGCAATAGCTTTAGATATCACTTTATAAGCAAAATTGCAAAGCCCAATAGGTCTAAACCGATCAACAGATTCAGCCATAGGATTCTTAGGAATCAAGGCAATGTTTGTATGATTGAATTGAGTTAGAATATGCTCAGAGTCAAAAAAAATTGCTTCACCATTTGTGTGACACTCCCCCCCCCCCCCCACCCCCCAATAGGTTTGATAAAATAACCCAGTGAAGAGGATACCTTTATTATCTACTCAACATTCCACGTGCAGAAACAAAAACAACTAAGGAGGAATGTGACGACCGAGTGAGCTGCTAAAACTACAAGGGCCGGAGGGAATGCGACATCCACGAGTGGAAGTTGGCCCGCGTAAAGTTAAAGGTGTAGTGTTTTAGTAAATCAGCAACCAGGTACTGTGGTTGAACTGAACTGGTAACAGTGCAAGTCCCCCTTACTCTCTACAAAATACCTATAGCCATAGACTCTAGATTTACCTTTCAGAGAGGAGGTAGAGATCACTTAAGAGATACCAGCCCTTGTGCCTCCTCCTTTGTTTGGTTAGATTTTAGGAACATGTAAGAAGAAGTGACAGTAGACTTAATACAACAACTCCTCTACACATAAAACGGCTAACTCTTTTATGTACACATAAATTAAAATAGGTACTGGATGCTAATACACATTTGTTGAGGACACAGACTTGTTGTAGACAGAATCTAGAGGTGGTAGCAACAATTCTAGTACTACCACATACTAATATCGGTCATCGCTAACTTCCGGAGTCCCAGCTTTACCACATACACTACTCTCCTTGGTACGCAACTTTTGAAGCCTAGTTTGTCATTTGATATTTCTGCGTCAGTTGGCTCTTTCTTGAACCCACTTTAGAGCAAGTCTTATGGTGGAAGAGTTTCATCTTCCATCTTCCACGTCACCTCAGCATTTGGAACCGTGGATGGAAGTGCAAGTGTAGTGGTGGAATAGTGAAAACGCTATTCTTAATAGTGCTAAAAAAACGCTATTAAGAATAGCGTTTTTTTCTCAGCCGTTAGATTTCAACAACTCATCCTAAATCTACGGACAAATAAAAAGAATAGCGTTTTCTTAGCGCTATTAAGAATAGCGTTTAACGCTATTCTTATTGGCGTTCAGATGGATTCCACGAACCCTTCCACGAAACGGTGGAACCTTGCTTGAATTTTCTGTGGAAAACCCAACTTGGAAGTCATTAGACTTGACATTTCATGGTTTTTCCACACTTGGAATAGGTTGGATTCCACCATAAGACTTGCTCTTACAAGCACATTGAATTTCTTTGCTAGCATCTTATCTCGACTCCCTGACAAAGGATATCAAACCTAATCCCTAAAATAAGAACCCAGCTTGGTGGTAAAGAAAATGGTTGAATCTCAAGAACCAAGCAATCCAACCCATTAAAGTAACTGTAACTCCAAGTGCAGATTATTTACATCTTAAAACCTTTTTTTTTTTTTTAAAAAAAAAGTTCCAAACTGGAAGATGTTCAATTGCATATCAAGTAAAAATGTATTCTTTACAGGTGCAAGACAAAGCAAAGATGGCCAACAAGAGAGAGAAACAGAATACCTAATACCACAATCACGCGTACATATGTGTTTTAGATTAAGCTAAGAGCATTGGGTAAACAGAAAACCAGTGTTTCCAACAGATGCCATAAACTTGTCCTGAATTACACCTTACAAACAGTTTCTGTGCGAGTTTTCAGAATCATGGTTTTTGAGGAATTAATATCATAACATATTATATTTTTCTTCTCCTCTTCTACATTACAGTTTCAAATCCCACAAAACCACAAGGAAAACGTTAGCCTCAATCCGAATTTACAACGAATGAGACATTAACGCTGATTGAGAATCATCAAGAGCATTAAGGAACTCACTAGAGACCAACTCTAAGTGCACCTAGAGAAATATGTATTTCCTAAGTATCCACCGCCCATTGCCCTTCTAACATTTGATTCAAACAACTTAGGATTATCTTTCAACACTGCAGCAGCATCATGGTTGAGAGGATCCTCACAGTTGGGTTCCTGAACATATGACATTAACACCAAGGATGAAGCATGCTGTCGATCAATGTGTCCACAAATACATCGCTAATACAAAGATAGAAAACAAAGATCGCAAAAGTAGTAGAGATACCGTGAAAAGGTGATGTAGTCCATAGATAACGGTGTTTATATTTAGAACAGGTTTCCAATCTTCACGCAGAATATTGAGGCAGACATTTCCTTCCAGATCAATATTAGGATGATAAACCTGTTTGCTAGAAGTACCAGTAAGAATCACTACGCAGATACTTTTTCAACAGCATTATGAAAAGAGCATAAATAGGTAATGGGAAAGGCCATGATATCTACCTTTGTCTTGCACTTAACTTTCGGGGCTTCATGCGGGTAGATTGGGGAGACTTGGAAAGTGAACATGAACGTACCATCTCTGAAACAAGTAAACCATATGTTGCACTTTTTATAACAGCTCCAGTGATTAATTGACTCTTTCAAATTGAAAAAAGAAACTTAGATATATGCAGCTCAACTTAAGTTATCTGAAAGCAGGAAGATGCTTTCAAAACACACTTACCGGTAAAATCCTTCATCGGGTCGAATGGAAACCTCAAAATTCATCAACTCATCCTTGCCATTAGGGAATTCTATGGTAGTTGTTTTTGGGAGGTTCAACTCACTGATATCTTGAAAAAATAGATCAAAACCCAAAATTTCAGAAGTAAAATAAAAACATTCGGTGGTGATATCGCCTAATAAAAGAAAGAAACACTAGTGGAGAACACGATGCCCTTGAATGTGACATAAGTAAATCAAACTATTCTGTGTATAAGCAAGCTTATGAGAAAGACCTTTGTGAAGACGCAACTCCCCTGCACTTTGCTTCTTGACTGGTGCCCTTCCGTTGGCATTTTCAGAAATTTCTCTCTGCTTTTCCTTTACTTTAAAAAGTCTAATCATTTTCGCTAAAAAAATGAAAATTAACAGTGTAAGTGAAGGTACCTTACCGGTGCCAGTACTGTCTCCAACATAATCTACATAAACAATAAAAGCTCCGAATTATCTACCCTATAACTTGTTTATTAGAAACGAAAATATGAAACCTTTGTGTAATCTGCATTTAAATGTTAGAAACAATTCAACTAATACTACAAGATGCCAAGATTACAGGCTTTTACTGCAAAAAAACGTAATCTCACCACTGCATCTTTTTTTAATAAAGTACTATGCTAAAACAAAGAACTTATTTTCATTAGTTACAACTACGTATTCAACTATGCCATAAGATCCTAACAACTCTATCTGAAGTTATACTGGTAGTGGCGTTCTTCCTTTGGTGAATCTTTTCTAGGTGACTAATCTATTTATGTAATCAGAACCACAACAAAATAAACTCATCCAAACCTCTGGTACACAGACAAAATTTTATTTCTTTGAGTTCCAGCTTCTCAGATGCAAGACTTAGATACTGTACAAACCCTTTTTAAGTTAATTGTCGTGTCTCATGAACACAAATACAGAAGTATCCCCCTTTTGCTTTTGCAATTTAGCACTATTCAAAACCTTTGCAACTGCATCCAATACCAAGATCTATGACTCGTAACCAATAAGAGGTCCTTAGTTTCCCATATTGTCTTAGGAAAGCAAGATTTCATTTTGAGGAAAATTTCAAACAGTCCGAATTTTGAAAATTTACAGCAATATTAGAAAAGTTAGGATGTTACGGCAATCAAATATTACATTATCATGCGATTTGTCGCGATATCATAGAAACCCAGATGGGGATAAACAACAAATACACATGATTCAATTAATTAATAATGTAATAAATGAGCAAAGATCAATCGAGCAATAATAATAAATGGGAACTATCTTATACTGAATTTTATTTAGATGTAAATGAAAATTAGGGTTTCACACACAACAATAATATTAATACAGATGAGTAGTAAAAGATAAGCTAATCGTAAGGTGGGTGATTGAGAAAAGAGTATCACTAACCTCTCTTGAAGGGAAAAGCTGAAGAAGCAAAGTGAAGAGGAGGAGAAAAACACCCACACAGATATTAAAAAGAAGAGAGAAAATTTAGAGGAAATGAATCAAATGACTCTCTCTCTCTCTCTCTCTCTCTCTCTCTCAAGGGGGCCATCTAATGTCTATGCTTGCGTTTTAAAAAGACCTCTTTCCTTCATTATTTAACTAGTAAAGGCGCACGGGCGATGCGAGTGTCATTTTGTTTCAAAAAAATTGAACTTTTTATTCCATAATAATCTTTCGATCAAGAATAATCATTCACACACAAATTTTATAATTTATTTATATTTTGCTTGGCATCGACAGGCGAGATTATGGTTATACATTGGGTATCATGTCCAGCTGCTCTCGCCAAGAAAAAATTGAGACTTCTTGTATTCTTGAGCCCATTGTATTCTCGAGTCAATCCCAACTGTTCCTTAAGTAAATTTAATTTTTACCAATATTATTGGCTTAAGCATGAGAATTCCAAAGCACGACGATATACCAAAGCCAAACTAATAAGAGACTTATGGGTTTACCCTTCAACATCTTCTTTAATGCAGTGACCTGTGAACAATGTAATCTCATTCTTCACCTATGAAGCTCCAACCTTGTGTCTTCAACATCTTGTTGCTTGGAAGATTGAAAGAGATTTCATTCCTTTAATCTACGTGTGATATTTCCTTGATGGGTGACTTTTGAAGCTCTCCCGTAGGATCTTTAATGCCTATAACATCGAAAAAAATTTGAAAAAGAATTATACTTTGTTGTGAAAAAAGATGTGAGAACTTAACTATTAAAGGCCAAGAACGTCGAAGAAGAGATTAACATGATAAGGGCCAAGTATGATGCAAACTTTTCTCATGCCTTTACCACCGCCAATCAAGATGCCTTAGTTATTATTCGATAACCAACCACCAGATGACTCGCCACAATACTACTGTTCAAGCAAGAACATTACGACATACCATAATAGAAACCTTTTCTATCGCCATACATAATATACTGAAATAGTACATGATAAACACCACGAAATGGAAAATTCTAATTTAAAAAATCCAAGTAAAGAAAGCCAAAAATGCAAAACCACACCTTCAAACATGAATGCTACTTGCAAATTCAGTAATTCTGCAATATAAAGATGGGTTTTTCTTCGTAGATATTTCTATCTGACTTTGAAGCAACAAACTCATACAGTTGGGTAAAACCTCATGTTAAGTGCATACTGCATATGTAGTTACACTGAGTGCAACTCACTATCATCAGCTCAAATTCGTTTCAACGGGTTATCTCGATTGACTGAGTGGGATTGACCCAGTTATAGTCTATATGTCTGGAGTTTGCAATTGTACTGATATGAGGTCTGAGATGTACTTGTGTTAAATGATTATTGCTTAGGCTGAAGGGGAGACGATGACAAATTGAAGTAACTATACTGATTTGGTATCATACTAATGATCCATGAACTAACATAAGGGACCAATTATTGGATGCATAACTGTATACGACAGTTTCACACATTTCAAAAGTGTTATTTAGATGGTTTAAGCAAGCACAAAAACAAAAACAAAATTAAACTCGGAAATGCAGACAATGCAAACGGTACGTATGATATGGGCTTGGAACAGAGACACATTTGGTTGTCAAATCCAATGTTTTGGACATTGAGTATAACAATGGAAAACAATACTTCAGGTTGGGGATTTCTGTAAGATAAATAATCATATATACCTGATTGCTGATTATATTGTTCCCCCATAGACAGTTCAGATTCAGCGTTGCTAATATGATCCCCAGCGAATAGGACCTTGAGCAGCTTCCTGCTACAAAACATAAAGACATACAAAGACAACTCTATCAAAGATGACCAACAAATGTCCAATACAATTTTTATCTCAAACAGCTTAATCAAGGTTATGTGTCTTTAAAATTATATACAACTAAGTTGTTGCCCTGCTAAATTAGTCTGGAATGTCGAAGGAAATAAAACCCATCAAATTGAATTATAATCTGTTTGACATTTGAATTACTATTGTTTGACATTGTCACGAACAACTAAAGCTCATAAACTGTGATTAGAAGATCAAAATATATGTAGCATTTTCTTACCAAGTCTTTAAAGGAATGAATATACAGTTAACTTGCAAATTTGTTCCAGAGGAACCAAATATGTAAGCCTGACAAAATTGAAACAAAATTTTCTTTCGATAGAAATTGTGTGAACTCAATTGATGAAAGAATGGGAGAAAATACGGAAAAATTGAAATCTTGCTGGGAAACTTGAAATTGAGTTCAATTGTTTCTGATAGAAAATTGTGTGCAGTAGATTGGGGTTTGAAGAAAGAACGGAAATGGTATCTCGACTAAATCCCCAAAATAACTAAACCCTAGCCTGGATTTCAGTTCTTCTCTATTTCGGGTGGAGATAAAAATCAATAGCGGACATGGGTGTGGTGCTGCTGCTCTTTCTGCTGGTGCTGATCATGGTGTCAGTGGTGGAATCGCGTAAGGAAGATTTCAATTGAGAAAGGAATCGTAGAGAATGGGAGAATTCTTAGTTCAGTTCGACTTTGATTTAGAAACAAGATAATATGTATTTGCCCCTCAGGTGAACGAAATTAACGACAAAATTCGCAGAACAACAAAAACACGGAGGGGTATTTCAGTTTTCTCTGTGCCGCGGTTGAAAAGATCCCTTTTCTTTATTATAGTAAGATTATTTTCTCATTTTGTCACCTTTTTTTGGTCAATCAATATATTTCAATTATTTTCTCATTTTGTCTCATTTTGTCACCTTTATGAACATTTAGAATAATGACTTTACTTATATTTCAAGCATCATGGGCTTGTTCCACCCAATAATTCTAAGATGAACTAGCCCGTTTAATCTTTAAATTCATTTGGAGTTAAGTGAACTTTATTGAATGATTAGATTGAGGGAACGGTTGCAAATTTGGATTGTTCTAAGGGAAAAGCACAAATCCAACACTTAGAGAGAACAAACAAAGGGTTTGACAATTAACTAAAAGAAGATTCCAAAAGATGATGTAATGTTGTGTTTCATAAAAAATCAAAGATCTCATCGTAAACACTTGGAGTAACTAAACAAAAATGGAATCCAAAATTTATGAGCAAATCATAAGCTATCTATTTCTATGGGGGATTGGATTTTGATGCAGTAGGTAGATTTATTTCCATTTGGTTTTGTTAAAATGAGTGTAGGTTCCATGCATTTGATATGTCACCATCATTTTGAATCCGAAATTATCCACACAAAAAAAACAAAAAAAAATCACAAAATAAAGGAGAAAATTGGAAAGTATCCAAAATAATAATAATAATTAGAGGTTTTCAAGACTCTCTAGATAGTACAAGTTAAAGGTCCTGCTAGAGGCTTGCATTTAAACATTAATAAAACTGAGATTTTCTGGCCAACCCTTGATCCGCGAAGCACTGTTATTGACGTTTTTTTTATTAATATCAGTAGACCCATTGGAGGAATCAAGCTACTTAGAGGCTCTGTGAGGCTCGGCTGTCAAGATCGCAATAATTTGGTACTAGAGAGAGTGAAGAAATCAGTACAACTAATGAATTCTATCAAGCAGCTACAGGATCCGCAATGTAAGTTGTTACACTTACGCAACTGTACTGGTGTGTCAAAACTCTATTTTACATTACCCACAACCTGTCCTAAAGCAATATAGTCAGCTACAAAAGTATTCGATATACATCTGTTTCAATATCTGAGACAATTGATAACTGGTGATGGCGCTGGATTTGGGAAGGTTCAACAGCGTATGACTACCTTACCAATCAAGGACGGTGGTTTAGGGATATACACCATGTCCGACACATCCAATTACTGTTATTTGGCGTCGTGTGCTCAAACTCAGCACCTACAAAACGTTGTCTTACAAGGTACTACCAGTTTCGATTCTAGCCAGAGTTATCAATGTGCCTTGCAGATTTACACTCAATCATATGGTCTCGATCCTTCTGATTTTAGCATCAATGTTGCTGCCCCCCAATTCATGAAGTCCATGGCGTCCCTATACTCTGATGCAATCAAGAAAGACCTGCCACTCGCTACTCCTTATCTGCAAGAGACGCTACCCTTTGGCAGTGTAACAAAGCTGAACACGCTATGGATTTCCTTAGAGCAATACCCATTCATGGGATGTAAAAATGCGGAGGTATAACAACCACACCCAATATTTTGTTCGGCAATCTGTATGGACTAAACTCCAATATAATTCTGAGGCACCAACTTAAAAGTGAAACTTAATCAAGAAAGATATCAAAGAGATTTATCTCTTTCTCAATACAATCAGCAAATCGAACAGATAAAAATCCGTGAGCCTGATTGATGTGAGAATAACTTGGACGGTACCAAAGACCAATGCTCAAGTGTCAATAAAGTTCAATCCAACAAATAAGGTGGATTTATCAACTGTGATTGAACTACGCACAACCTGTGATATTTCAGTTATGTAAACAAATATAATGCGGAAAATAAATAACAAAGACACCAGAAATTTTGTTAACGAGGAAACCGCAAATGCAAAAAAACCTCGGGACCTAGTCCATATTTGACACCACATTGCATTAAGCCGCTACAGACTCTAGCCTACTACAAGTTAACTTCATACTAGAATGTAGTTGAGCCCTAACCAAGTCTCACACTGATTAAGGTGAACTGTAAACTCAACTAATACCCCGGACTAAGAGTTCCTACGGCCCAAAGTCGAAGACTTGTAAACAAATCTGTCTCCCACATATATGTTTATTCTGGTTGTTGTTTCCGTCTTTAGATAAATCAAGGTGAACAGGAAACTCAACTAATACCCCGGACTTATACTCCCAAAGAGCGGCCTAGAAATATCAGTCACCTCACAATAACCCAAATGATTAACAAAAAAAGTTATTGCGGAATCACAAGAGTCTGAGACGAAGAACTGTTCTGATTACTTTTATATCTTACCTATCGGAGATAAATCTCGAGTAAATCTTAGAGAAGATAAAATTCAATATGATAAAACAACTGAGATCAGAATACGCAACTACAGAGAAAATAGTTGGATCTGGCTTCACGAATCCCAAATGAAGTCTTCAAGTCGTTAACCTAATAATGGTTCGGAAAACCTAGGTTAAAGGAGAATCGACTCTAGTTTGCAACTAGGACACACAGAAGTGTCGGGATTAGATTTCCCAGATGCTAGGGTTCTCCCTTATATAATCTTTCAAATCAGGGTTGCTTTCAATCAAAGCTAAGATAGCTTAGTAACAAAGCAATTGATATTCACCGTTAGATGAACTCCTGATTTAATATTCAAGCTAAGTCTGCTTAGAAACTAAGCAATCAATCTCCATTGTTAGATGGTATTAGCTTGATATACACAGACGAAATATACCCATATCTAGATATGGATGAATCGTACCCAAATGTGTACACCTTGTTGGCTTAATATATAGTTAACCGAAGTTAGTCATATTAACAGTTATTACTTATCCATATTCATCTAATACTTATAGATAAAATATGATGATCAATCAATCGTGATAGATAATCAAATGAATCTAAATATGTTTCAAGAGAGTTGTTCAATGTTCATCATCTCATAGAAATATATATGAACCATTTGAAACAAAATCGGTTTGGTTTGTAATTGTACAAAGTACTTATACAATAACCAATTCATGAACATAATGTCACGGTTTGTAAAACTAGTTCACGTACCTTATATCATTAAAGTTCCAGGGACTTTAGTTCGCAAACTGAGTTCATGAGTATGAAAATCACACTTACCTATTTTAGAACTTGACCACTGTGTTCGCAAACTGAGTACGTGAACAACAGTTCCAGACTTTGGTTTTTTCCAGCCGTTCGCAAACAAGGTACGCAAACAGCAGATCCAGACTTGGCCTTGTCTAGCCGTTCACAAACAGGGCACGCGAACAACATCTCCGGAGCTTTTCACAGGTAAGCCAGTTCGCAAACAAAGTTTACAAATAATAGTTCCAGACTTGAACTAGACTTACACAGTTAGCATGCAAAGTATACAACCTGTATTATATCCAGACATAGTAGTCGTTCTAAAACACTCATTGTCTCACACAAATCATGTAAGATGCTCAAGGTAATTTTCACATGATCATCTTTGACTTAATATTTAGTTTCCAACAAATAAATTGTCTCCAACTAAACTAGTCAAGTATACGATGAACTTAGCTAAAGCTAAAAGCTTCCAACACATATTTCGAGAAATAGATAAACGAGATAAACTTGGCTCTAAATATCAAATGTGTATAATGTAAAATTCTATATAGCTATACGACTTAGTCTCATTAGAAGATACAATACAATAGACTTATGAGTGATAGATAGTTTTAGTGTCCACGTACCTTTTATTGATGAAGTTCCTCCAAGCTCTTCAGTAGATCTTCTTCTTCAATTGGTGAACGTCGTGAAGTCTAAATATCAACTACACACTTCTATCCTAATCCGAGACATAGCTATAAGTGATAAGTGCATAATTCATATGATTTTAGTATCCATTCCATACTTGTTTTAACTGTTATTCTTGCATGTACTCGTATTATTAGTGTTATTTTATCTTATTTGCCTCTATTAGGTGAATCATCCAAAAAGGAGCTACAAAGTGATGAAAAGATCTAGGAATAGAAGTATTCCAAGTATCCAAGTGCCCAAGTCCAAGAGAAGTGGAAGAAGTGCGACGAAAAGGAGCAAAACGCTCAAAATCAAGAGAAGGGCCAAAGACCGATCTTAACTCATTCAAACTAAGTATTTCTCATCACCATCTTGAAAATAATTGAAAGATAAAAATAACTCAAAAAGAATTAGGTCATTCCGAGTTCGAATGAAGAAGCCAAAACGAGCTTTTATCGAAGTGGTGGTTATACAACTATCCTTTGTTTTGATGGGTTTCACAAATATCCTTATCCCACAATAAATATATTCCTCTCTATCTAAAAGCCCATCAGGGGTCCAATAACATGTTTTTTATTTCCATATTCACCCTCCCCACATAATAAATCGTTTATGTACTCTTCTTCTTTGTATCAAAAACAGAAATCGCTCCCACCATCTCCATCGCTCCCACCACCACTACCACTCTCGATCGCCTCCACCACAACCGGCACTACAACCTCTGTTACCTCTGCCGCTATATCAATATATCAATTGCGCTTTATATGTTCGTTTCTCTACCATTTTTGTTTCCGTAGTTGATGACGATGGCGGTGGTGGAGGAGCATATCAGATCTATGTTAACCAATTAATCCAAATGATTTTTCTTACTATATTCGTAATCTTTTTTCCCATTAATTGATGATGGTGGTCGCGGTGGTGGTTGTGGTGGAGTAGGATATCAACTCTCCTCCTTGTCGGTGACGATGGTAGTGGTGGTGGTGGTAGTGGTGGTGGTGGTGGTGATGGCGGCGGTGGTGGTGGAGGATATTAAATCTATGTTTTTATTACAAGGTACGAAAGATATTGATTCAATGGGTTTAGTTTCTTAACTAGAAGTTCTTTTTCTTCTCAATAGACAATAAAAATCTCAATTAAATGTTATAAACTACAACAATTAGTTTTAATAGATTGGGATCGAAATCTGGAGCTATAGTTGAAGATTGTTGATTTTGATGTATAAACTTTTGATTTTCTGGTGGTGGTGGTGACCGCAAGTGTTATTGTTGGTGGATGTTGTAGCAAAGGTGTTTTCATTTTTAAGGTGGATATTGCAGCAAATGTGGGGGTGGGGGATGTATTTTGTGGAGGTGGTGGTGGCGGCTTTTAGTTGTCGTATGTAGAATATACATTAGACTGATATTTTAATGGTATTTTAATGGTGTCAGTGTAATGGATAACCTTAACACTGATCAGTTCCACATGGGCATTGGTTGGTACTTCATTTTTCATGGTTTGATTTATCACTTTTGATGAATTTCCAAGTTAAGGCTATATGGTTGGGAATCAGTAATATTAATTGTTTGAACTTTGGACTTACTCGTAACATCTTTTGCTTTTTTTTTTTTTGCATAGTTCTTGGATATGCATAAGAAAAGTGGCTCCCGAGATTTGTTGAGCTGAAGTAATAAGTTACACAGGTATTTTTATTCTTTTTAATGTGCACACATGACATGTTAAAAGGAATTAAATTTAGGATTGGGTTTTGTGTTCTTAGTTTGAGTGTGAACTTGACTAAACTTATTTTTGTTTACTACAGGCATAAATTTGAATGTGCATCCAAAACAAGGAGTTTCCATGGGTGAGTTTATAGTTGTTGATCCCATTATGGGATCAAGTTTTATTGTTGACCCAATTTTTAATGGGATCATCTACGGTTATTGATCCATTCATGGGATCAATTCTTGTTGTTGACCCAACTTTTTATGGGATCAACTACTGTTGTTGATCCTTTCAACTCCTATTGTTGACAATATTTCCTTGGATAAGTATAATTATGCTTGTAGTTTAAATCATGTAATTGTTTTCCAATGTTGAACTTGTGGTGCAATGGTAGCATGACTGACTTCATGTCAGATGATACGTCTTCGACTCGCGCCAAGTTCACTCCATTTACATGGATCAACTTTCATTGTTGATCCAATTTAGTGGATCAACTACCATTGTTGATCCCCTAAATTGGATCAACTTTTATTGTTGATCCTTTTTTTTTGGATCAACTACCGTTGTTGATCCCCTAAATTGGATCAACTTCTACTGTTGGTTCTGTTTTTATTTCGATCAACTACTGTTGTTGATACAAAAATATCTGAACCAGTGGTGGTTGCGACGGTGGCGGTGGTGGTGGAGGCGGCGGACTAGTGGTGGCAGCGGAGACGGACTAGTGGTGGTGGAGTTGGTGGTGTAATGGTGGTGGTGAAGGAGTGGTGGTGGAATATTAGTGGTAGTGGCGGTTGGTAGGTGGTGGTTGTTGAATGGTGGTGGTGGAATGGTAGTTGAAAGTTGGTGGTGGTGGTGAAGTGGTAGAGGAAGAAATTTGTTCCATTTTGAAATAAAAAAATATTATATGGATGAGGGTATTAAGGTATCTAATTTTAAGTGGATAAGGTTATTAAAAAGTAGGGACATATTTATTGTTATATAAGGATATATTTATTGGGTGTCAAAAATAGGGACATATAAATAATGTACCCTTTATCGAATACCGAAGACAGTAAAGTATGCAAACGGGTACGCATACTGTAATTCCGAAAATTTCTGCTGGATTTTGTAGTATGCAAACGGGCACGCATACTTAGCCCCTTGGTTTTGTGGTTTACGTACTTGTAAAGGCCAAAACTCACAGGTTGGGGTCGTTATTTTGTTATTTCGGGTCGGGTTCTTGAACCGAATTAAATACGTGAAGACCAAGCAATGTAAACCTATAAAAAAGTATTAGGTTATGTAAAAGGATATCATATCAAGAGGTCACGGAATTGTAAGGCTTGGAGAGAAGAAACATCACACGGGGCGATTCTCAATCGTCACTTTATCTCTTTACTTTTCTCATATGGATATCATGGATGTTTCTACATCCATGAGTAGCTAAACACCTATTGATTGAGGATGAATTCTAAGTTGTAAACAAGATTTGAGTTATTATATTAATCTACTTTGAAGTTCTTCATATGATTATCGTTTGTTTATACTATAACGAATATTTATGATTGATTGATAGATTGTTTAGGTGTCCAACTAAATTGATTTGTTGATTCAATCTATTGCTAGTATTGAGTTAGGAGATAAGTAATCGTTGAATAACTTGTACACAAGTAGAGAACACAAAACCTTGCAGAGGGATTCTGTGGAGCGATTGTGTGTATAAACAACACTAAAAGTGGACCTTGATCTAAGAGTCTAACTAGTAGGTTCAACCTATAAATTCACAAAAGATAAAGCATTCGACTAAATTACACCTTGAGTGATCTACTACTAGGTGGTTTAGGTGAATAGTATCTGGTAGGCGAGAACTTCTGTATCCAGTGATATAAGGAATTTAGGGGATAGCACTGATCTAGCTGTTATTCCACGGTTGGTGATAATCTATGATTAACGACGAGTAGGCAATTGTAATAACTCATTGAAGGTTTATTAACGAAGAAGGATTCCTCGATCATATCTCTCTTTATTGACTACAATACAACTTTATTTACTTTATTGAAATCTAAAACAAAACCCCCCCTTGTGACACTTTGACAACTAAAACTCACCGCTCTCCGTGAGAACGATCCTTGCTTCCATTATATTACCAGTTAATTGTGTGGAAATAAGATTATTAATTTGATTGCACTTACGACAGCCATCAAATTTTGGCGTCGCTGGCGGGGAGAAGTCGGTAGCTTTAGTTGTTATTTCTTTTAGTTTTATTATTGTTTTTATAATTTCCTGCTAGTTTTTAATTTCGTTTTATAGATTTTTATTTTCAGGTACTTAATCTCTGGCACCGAAAGATTGGGATTACCGGATGTGTGGTATTCAAACTCGTAGGGGAACGGTACTACAAGCACATAAACAACCACAACCAGAACCTTCTACAGAAGAGATGGTTAATACAGACGACGAGATAGATCCTCCACCTCCTCCTCCTATGGAGAAGAAGCCGCTAAAGTTGACATCTCCATGCTTAGATTCGTAACCACTGTGTATTACAATCACTAACCCAGTGGAGATGAAGTTGAATCTACTTCATCATCTACCAAAGTTGAAGGGACTTCCAGGTGAAGATCCGAATCGTCATCTCCGAAAATTTCAACAAAAGATGACAAGTCTTAGGCAAAGTACCAAAGACAGTGATATTGCTATGCTGCAAGCCTTCCAATTCTCTTTAAGAATGGTTGTATTACCTTCTGAAAAGGCGAGAGTACCCAAATATACCTCAAGCTAAAACTTTTCCTACCTATAAGTCCTTTCTCCGAAAGTGATTGTCTATGGACTGAGTCGAGACAATACAACTATGATAGACGCATTTATGTGTCTATATTAGTCTCAATTCTCTGTAATATTAGTACTCGATTTTGTTTATTTTGATATTTTATATCTTTGTAGGTGTTGTTGGAGAAATAAATATTTGCGACGAAAATAACGAAATATGGCTGGACTGGACTGGTATATCTATATATCAGCAACACATAAGTCATCCCGTCACGACCCGATTTAATGGAATAAACGGACTTAGAGCTGGTGAGACAAGTGGTGGAGTTTATGTCCTCCTACTCAGATTTAATGTACGAATCTTCCAATGGCTGAAATCATGCAGTGGACTTACAAGATTTGCAGAGAGGCGTTGAGAATGAGGACGCAATGGCTGGAATGTTCATATCCAGTCACCTGAGTTTGAGTTCAATGTAGGGTTTTGTGTGGTGGCTGCAGAGACAGGTCAGTTGTGATCGAGAGGAAGCTGCAGTCAAGAGCTGTTGTTGCTGCCATCGTGGCTGTGTATGAGAAGATAAGGAAAATGACTGTTGAATTGGTTCTGGTCGAAGTTTGGAAGGGTGCTGCTGGTTTGCAGTTGAGCAGCTGAGAAGTTAGAAGTGAAGATGCATGTATTGACTGTTCCATGTTGGGTAGTTATCGGTGGAAGATGGCCGCAGTTCTCAAAATGGTGGTCGTCTCTACACCAGCGACAAGAACAATGATTTTCTGGTGGCTGTATGGCAGAGATGGTTTGCTGGTGGAGCTAATGAGAAATGGAGGTGTATTTGTTGTATCGTTTGAGTACAACGACGACAACAGTGAATTTACTCATGTGGTCCGAGCAGTGGTGTCTCCTCAGTGTATGCAATGGGGTTCGACTAAAATGATGTTGGATTCTGTGGTCGGAATCGAGTTAGACAAGGAATATAATGTTGTCGTTAGAGTTCTGAAGGTGCTCAGAGGGACGGAATGGATAAATGGGTGTCTACAGAAGCAGACGATGGCCAGAAAGTGGTCACGATGGAGCCTAAACTTTGGAGTTGGATTTTGTTTATTGGACTTGGGCCTTGCAATGGGCTAGGTCGTATTTTTAGAGTTTATAACTCTTCTCAGTTTGCAGGAGACGAGGGGGGAAAAGGGAGGAGGAGGCGAGAGCCGTAGACAGAGAAGAAGGAAGGAAGGGAGGCTGCTGCTGTTGCGGCTTCACAGCCGTTTACGGTTTGAAGTTTTGTTTCAATTCCGTTTTTCGATTAGCTATTGATTTTATTTGATATTTGTTTATGGCTTTTGAGAAAGCCATGGCTAACTAGATCCATATTAGGGTTTAGGTAGAAACCAATTCAATTGTGTACTCTCTACGATGATATTTTTAATAATGATTTGATTGATTAGTATTTTCACTTCATATAGCTTGGTGTATAATTGTTCATGTGATTATTTTGATTATTTATGCTTTTCAATTGATATGGCGTGCTTGGGTTAAATTCTTTGACGTGATATGCTTTAGGATTGATAAATAATGCTTTATAGAATCACTACCGATGAAGCGAAGGAATTTACAGCGGAGAAACAATATTTTGGAATTTAAATACTATCTTCCGAGACATGAAATTAATTTCAATATTTGTCTTGAGTAATATATAAAAATTAGTAGAGTTCACACGATTTAATTGGTGGAAACCGAAAACCCTGATAACCCGTTTTCATTTTGTTTATTGTTAAAATTATTATTATTTCATTTTGTTCCGATCTTTTGAAAATCGTTAAAACATTACTTATTTGATTATTTAGTTTTGGTATTAGTTAGCAGAGTATTTCACACTCCTCGTGGGAACGACCTGTAGTTTCCATTGTCTACTAGTTAGACGCTGTGCACTTGCAGTATTTTATTGTAGGTTTCCCAACCTACCAAACTAATCGGTTCACACTTCGTGTGATTGTCTATGGATACGAGATCGAGACAATACAACAACGAAGTATGTTTACTTGATACAAAGGTTCGGACTTAACCAAACACAATAGGATTGCTTATCAAGTAAATAGGAATTAACGTTTGTGTAATTTACTTTAATTATAATAAAACAATTATAATGGGGAAAATAAAAGTAAATGACACAACAATATTTTGTTAACGAGGAAAACGCAAATGTATAAAAACCCCGGGACCTAGTCCATAATTGAATACTCTCAGGATTAAGCCGCTACACAAAATTACACCTAACTTCGTATAGTTGAGACCAAGTAACTAAACCTATAGTTCACTTAGTTCCGTTTGTATTCTCACGCCTCCGACCTATGAATAAGTCACGTACTTGAAACAATCCCTTTGGTTCGTATTCCAAACAGTAAAGGAACAAGAAATCTGTTTGGTATCAACTCTATTCAACCAAGTGATATGAGTCGGACAAAGGCTCTTCCGTTTATCTTAACATAAACTCCTTCGTCAGGTCTAGATCTATCTTATGTTCAATCACCCTAAGTTAATCGTTTAAGATTAAGCCAATCAATACCTTTAACCACAAGGAAACGTATTGATGCCGATCTACTCAATTAATCAATCCAATCTACCACAAGGATAAACCGATTATTAATTTGATCCTCTTTTACCGAAACAAGTATTGTGCACACCAAAGATTATAAAACCCAAGTCATATCTTCAATATCTTCTTTGTCTTCAAATATTCTTAAATCTTCAATAAAAACCTGCACACAATCACTTGAATCTCTTGTGATCAATCACGCACAGAACGGAGTCTGTTAACAATGGATTATCACAAGATCGTCTTTAGAACTAACGACAATCTAAAGATCCCTGTCGAAACTCTGAACTAGTTTGAGTGAATCTTATATCAGAAGAGAAGATTCTCAAGAATAAACAAACCAGGTGCAATCACCTAAAACGAGCGCCTGTAAGAGATTTCACCTAATTAGATTACTCTCTTCTCTGATAGGCGGCTACACCAGTAACAAAGACAAAAGAGGAAGTCTGTTGTTACGAAGGATTAGTTTGCTAGAAAGGCAAACTTCGTGTATTTATAGACAAGGAAGTTTGGACACCAAGGAATTTCCAAAACCGAAAATATTCTCAAGATATTCATAAATACACAGATTCGGTTTTCATAATTCCTGGAAATGCTCTGTCCAAAAATAACAATCGAAATCTCTTGGAAAATATAATTAGTAAATGCACATTACTAATTCTGTAATTTCCATACAAATGAAATTAATAACCTTAATTAAATGATTCTTAAATTATTTGTGTTTCGATCCTGGGATTCTCTTCCCCTAGCCGTTAAGGAATATCTTTGAACAATTATAGAAATAAACATTCTCAGCACGTGTTCAAAGTTTGTCGACATCTTAACTTTGTAAGTTCTTTTTCACACTTACAACATTGAAACCGATTTGCCACATTTCCAAACAAGTTTAGAATTGGTTCATCTGACTTTCAAGAACTATGTGAT
The DNA here is from genome assembly GCF_003573695.1 of Papaver somniferum. Taxonomy (NCBI): domain Eukaryota; kingdom Viridiplantae; phylum Streptophyta; class Magnoliopsida; order Ranunculales; family Papaveraceae; genus Papaver; species Papaver somniferum. The sequence goes on from NC_039360.1 coordinate 112,821,237, forward strand.
TGATCAAACCAACATTCAATCACAATCATGGGTTTACGGTTCTACCAAAACAAGTTTCGGTTCTACCTCCATGTGAGTACTACGGATGGTCACACTAGCTTCCCAAAAGATTCGGTTGACTAGGTACTAGGATTGGTTCCCCACATATATATGGTATCTACTTATATGTGTTGCACCTGTTCATAGGATCGGTTCCCCTTTCTGCTGTAAACCTTGCTGCACCCCATACAAGGATCGATTCCCCTTGATGTATTGCACCTCTTACAAGGATCGGTTCCCCCTTTCCCATACTAGGATCGGTTCCCTTTCCCCAAGGCAGACATAATCCGATCATACCAAGGTGATTACTTAAGATTGGTTTTACTAATAAAAGTTATACCAATACAAAAGTCAGGCCTTTGTGAATAGTTCTACTGAAAACACAACAAGTTATGAGCGGTTCTACTTTATCACACATATTGGTTGTTCATAAGATATGCAATGAATAACAAAACCAATAACACCTGGCAATTTCCTTTTCGGTTCAAAAAACAAGTTTATGAACTTACTTCCTTAGAACACATGTTAACATTGTTCCCTAGGATGAAATCCTCATCTCATACCCATACATAATCACAATAGCATTCAAATGATTATGGCGATGTCTTATCTACAAAGTTTAATGGTTAAGCAATGAACCTCGTATTGTATTACTTAATACTATGTCTATCTAGAGTTCAAATATGCTTCGCAGTTATGTTTTCAATATGCACGACTTGAAAGATACGTTAGGGAATGGAACAGTTCAAGTCAGATATCACTAACCTCAAGTGGAAGGATGATTGTTGTCGTTGTAGCTCCTTGCTTCTTCACATCTTCAAGTCTTCGCAATACTTGTAATGTCTCATATCCTAATACTTTCAAGCTAACCTATACGAAGTTTAACTCTAGTACATAATCAAGCGACTCTTATCATGAGTTTTGATTCACTAAAATATGACAACCAACTTGACATACCAACGCTTGGTGGGTTCAACCGATCCATGCTCTACCAATCTCCCCCTTTGTCAATTTTAGTGACAAAACTCTTACATCATATGGATAATAACAAATTACAATAATTCATTACAATCCGCTTGATTCCCGATTCAACAGCACAGTGAAATTTCTTACATTCAATCCTTGAAAATGTCGTTGTTGACATTATAATAACAAATAAAATACTCCCCCTAAGGAAGATAGGTAGATATTCAATCTGCACGTCTTTGTTATACCAATCTATATGACATGTTACTCCCCCTTAGTCTCTGCTTTCACTCTTTCATTAGATAAAACATTCAAGTACCAATGTTCTTTTCCTTAGTGATACCAATTAATATAAAATCAATGCCAGTATCACTTGTTTACTCAATATATTTCTCCCCCTTTTTGTCACAAAAATGACAAAGAAACGAAAAATAAAGGAAAACACGAAAAGAATCTTATAAATCTCATAATAGACTTGCAAACCTGTAGAGTTAGGCACGAGGGTTTCCGCACATCATGTTCTGATAACCAATATCAAAACCGAAACTACGAGTAGTCTTATTTTGATATGTTACCAAGGAAACAATTTCCCGAAACAATTTTCCCCACTTAGTTTAGCAAACCAAAAACGACTAATCACATTAGTTCCTTTGCTAAACTGATTGTTCAAAAACAACCGCATAATTCGATAAGACCAAAATAAAGAATAAACTCCATTTTTCTCATCAGGTTCTAATTATCCATAAACTTCGACCTTTCAATTTTAAACAAACCAAATACTAGGTTAGTTAACTAGTATTTCTTTGTTTAGGCATTCGATTAGACTTGAATAATCGAAACCTCACTTTGATAAGACAAACTAAGATCAGAATTAACTTAGTTTCTTATCCGGAATCGAATTGGACTAAACAACTCATCCCGTACACATATTATTTCGTTAAGCCATAAGTAATTTATACAAACCAAAATAAATCAACTTGCATAATTATTCACCTCAACCGGAAGCAATTGAAACAACAATAGACATTATAAGCACCGCAATTGCACCGTAATTTTGTAAGCCTAAACGATTGATACCATACTAAAGCAAGATAACAATAGTTTTTCTTAACCGAAACCAATTGAATCATACACACATCAATTGTACCGAAATTTTGTAATCCTAAACGATTGATATCACACAATAAAGCAAGATAAAAAATAGTTTTTCTTAACAGGAACCAATTGAAACACACATCCACACACACATCATGGAATAAATATCAATTGAACCTAAATTTCGTTAAGCAAAAGCAACAATATATGTAATACAAACTCAGGATTTCTTAAACAGGAAAACAATTAACTTACAAGATTGTTACCTCAAATTTCACATCCACTTATCCAATATGATTGCATCTTCGTCCAGGGAGAATTGATATCGAAATATCACCACGTTGTCATTCTTATGCGTGAACAAAATAACAACAACATACCTCAACCTTTACCATAGAAAGGTTCAAAACCGGTTTTAACTATTGCAAGCAAAAGTTAAAAACCTTCGAAACACATATACTTTTATGCTAAACCGAACCGATTCAACATATTGTGACTTTTTCACATACTGTTTCTATTAGAACCCCTCATAATCCTTTGATAAAGCCTACCTACTAGGGCTAGAACTTAATCTCGCTAGATTAAAAAGTCACCCAAACCATGAGGGTACATAATATATGAGATCGAATATTAAGGTAGTAAAACCGAAATCAAACATCCCATAAATCACTTTGCAATACACCATAAATATTCAACATAAAATCAAGTATTGCAATTACCTGAATCTTGTTGGAATTGAATTATCAAAACAACGCACAAAGAATGAGGTCATTCTGAGTTCGGACGAAGAAATTATGTGCAAAACAGTTTTTACACTTCTTCGTAAGGGGACCTCTCACTAGGATCGGTTCCCTTACCATGACATGGTACTAGGATCGGTTCCCTAGGGGGTACTAGGATCGGTTCCCATGTGTTACTTGTGACATATCACAATACTTAATTGTTTTCGACATAAGTTTTGCATGCGATGTCCGAATTCAGTGATTTTTGGCTCGTTTTAACCGTAAAAACAAGAGCTACACATATATGATCAGTAGATATCAACATCATAAACTCACAATTACTGATTCTATCAAAACCCAAATATATATAGAGAAGGTATGAGTATAGAAGAAAAGAAATCTCCTAAAGATGTTAATTAGTCATATAATAATCGAGAGATCATGTGCTCAGTTTTTCATGTGCTTCCTCACCTTTCAAAAGATTGAGCACCAAGGTGAGCATGCACATTCTAACACAACTGGGTTGTGTTTAGTTGATCCTTGTCTTGTTCGTCACGAGTGACTAAGACAGAATCATCATTCTTGACCTCTTGCTTGGATTGTTTTCTCTTGTTACATCTCTTGTTTTTCTTCTTTGACTTGTGATGAAGAGTATCATTATCACAACCTTTACTAGTAGAAGAGATTTCAGACAAAATGTATTCCTTTAGCCTTTCAAGAAGACTCTTGTAATTATTGTCACCAACAATTAAAAGCTGAGAGTCATTCTTGTGACTGACTTTTGGTCCCTTTTTGGCTATGGAGGACTTAGGGACCCATTTAGAGTTGGGTTTCGCAGGAACAACTTTCTCCTTCATAATACCATTAGGATCATTTTCCTTTTGAATATTTTGCATAGTACCCTTTTTCATATTGGAACATCAGATCTTGTTTTTGCATTTAAAAAGTCATCTCTCTTTCTATAATTGGGTCTTTTATGAAACGACCTTGTCGAGTGATATGCAAAATTTGAACTATCATTATAATAATTATTTTTCCTAAACTTAGGACAATACCGATCTGAGTTCTTATGAGGAGAAAACTTAGCCAATTCGTTTGATACAATAGAAAGAGCATCTTGCATCTTACGAACTTTGCATCCCCATTGTAAGTGTCCTTTATTACCACAATAATAAAAATGCTTAGTATAAATATACGAAGTATGAGTTTTAATGTTACTTTTTTGTGGATCCTCTTGCATTGGAGCTCGACGAGTTTTTTTCTTCTTCTTCTTCTTATCCTTGTTCAACGTTGTTGTTTTCTTGACATTAGCATAAGTTCCTTCTTTGTCATCAGTGGAAGCCTCAGGTTTAGAAGAATTAGTAGCTTTAAATTTTTTTACCTCTTTGTTAATATTTGAAGCATCTATTCCCTTATAGCCCAATCCTCGTGTATCACGATGATTTCTACTTGCTTCTAACATTGAGGTTAACTTGTTTGAGCTTTAATTGGACTTTTTCAGTTCCAAATTTTCTTCTTCCAACGTCTTGATTTTATCAAGAGCACCGGCTAGATCAGCCTTAAGGCATTTTTCTCGTGAGAGATATACACCTTCTTTCTCTTCAAAACTCTTTTGTTGAGAGTTAATCCTTGCATCAGATTCAACAAGTTTTTCTTCAAGACCCTGTATTTTTTGAGAAGTATCCTCCCTAAACTTCTTGTGATTTTGATTCACCCTTTCAATTTAAATTTTAAATGCTTTAAAAACATCCTGATTTTTCTCAAATACCTTCTTGTAAATAAGCATTTGTTGTGAGTATTCTTCTTTCAGCAAGTTATGCTCTTCATTGAGATTTTCAAACTTTAAAGTTAACTCTCGTTCTCTTTCAAGTGTTGAAAGAAGATCATTAGAACAAATAACAAATTGTTTACTCAATTCCTTTAGTTCAGATGTTTTTACACTTGATCTTTCATCAGAAATCTCCAGTATAGAACTCAAAGATATCTTGTTATCAAAAAGACATTTTTCAAAGTCTGAATCATTGATTTCGAATACATGGCTTAACTTAGTCTCGTCTAAAGAACATTCAGACTTATTCTCAGAAGAGTAAGTAGAACTTGATGAAGAAACTCCTTTTAAGCATTTCTTAAAGTCAAAACTTTCAACGTCTTGCGATACGTTAAATGAGCCTTTCTTAAGTCTTCGCTCTCGCTTAACTTTGCCTTGGACCATATCTTATAGGTTGGATCGCATCAAACACAGATTGTTAGATCTTTTCGCGTTTGCCTACTCTGATACCAATTGAGGGTACCCAAATATACCTCAAGCTAAAACTTTTCCTACCTATAAGTCCTTTCTCCGAAAGTGATTGTCTATGGACTGAGTCGAGACAATACAACTAATCGGTTCACACTTTGTGTAATTGTCTATGGATACGAGATCGAGACAATACAACAACGAAGTATGTTTACTTGATACAAAGGTTCGGACTTAACCAAACACAATAGGATTGCTTATCAAGTAAATAGGAATTAACGTTTGTGTAATTTACTTTAATTATAATAAAAAAAATTATAATGCGGAAAATAAAAATAAATGACACAACAAGATGTTTTTAACGAGGAAACCGCAAATGCAGAAAAACCCTGGGACCTAGTCCAGAATTGAATACTCTCAGGATTAAGCCGCTACACAAAATTACACCTAACTTCGTATAGTTGAGACCAAGTAACTAACCCTATAGTTCACTTAGTTACGTCTGTATTCCCACGCCTCCGACCTATGAATAAGTCACGTACTTGGAAAAATCCCTTTGGCTCGTATTCCAAACAGTAAAGGAACAAGAAATCTGTTTGGTATCAACTCTATTCAACCAAGTGATATGAGTCAGACAAAGGCTCTTCCGTTTATCTTAATATAAACTCCTTCGTCGGGTCTAGATCTATCTTATGTTCAATCACCCTAAGGTAATCGTTTAAGATTAATCCAATCAATACCTTTAACCACAAGGAAACTTATTGATGCCGATCTACTCAATTAATCAATCCAATCTACCACAAGGATAAACCGATTATTAATTGGATCCTCTTTTACCGAAACAAGTATTGTGCACACCAAAGATTATAAAACCCAAGTCAAATCTTCAATATCTTATTTGTCTTCAAATATTCTTAAATCTTCAATAAAAACCTGCACACAATCACTTGAATCTCTTGTGATCAATCACGCACACAACGGAGTCTGTTAACAATGGATTATCACAAGATCGTCTTTAGAACTAACGACAATCTAAAGATCCCTGTCGAAACTCTGAACTAGTTTGAGTGAATCTTATATCAGAAGAGAAGATTCTCAAGAATAAACAAACTAGGTACAATCAGATTTCAACCACCGTTAATCAATTAAACCAATCGAAAACAAAGATAAACCGCAATTATCTAGTTTCCCACCAACGGGTCGCGCTAGAGCTTCTCAATCCCAAAGAATACTTTAAAACAAGCGCCTGTAAGAGATTTAACCTAATTAGATTACTCTCCTCTCCGATAGGCGGCTACACCAGTAACAAAGACAAAAGAGGAAGTCTGTTGTTACGAAGGATTAGTTTGCTAGAAAGGAAAACTTCGTGTATTTATAGACAAGGAAGTTTGGACACCAAGGAATTTACAAAACCGAAAATATTCTCAAGATATTCATAAATGCACAGATTCGGTTTTCATAATTCCTGGAAATGCTCTGTCCAAAAATAACAATCGAAATCTCTTGGAAAATATAATTAGTAAATGCACATTACTAATTCTGTAATTTCCATACAAATGAAATTAATAACCTTAATTAAATGATTCTTAACTTATTTGTGTTTCGATCCTGGGATTCTCTTCCCTTAGCCGTTAAGGAATATCTTTGAACAATTATAAAAATAAACATTCTCAGTACGTGTTCAAAGTTTGTCGACATCTTAACTTTGTAAGTTCTCTTTCACACTTACAACCTTGAAACCGATTTGCCACACTTCCAAACAAGTTTAGAATTGGTTCATATGACTTTCAAGAACTATGTGATTGATCAAACCAACATTCAATCACAATCATGGGTTTATGGTTCTACCAAAACAAGTTTCGGTTCTACCTCCATGTGAGTACTATGCATAGTCACACTAGCTTCCCAAAAGATTCGGTTGACTAGGTACTAGGATCGGTTCCCCACATATATATGGAATCTAACTTATATGTGTTGCACCTGTTCACAGGATCGGTTCCGCTTTCTGCTGTAAACCTTGTTGCACCCCATACAAGGATCGGTTCCCCTTGATGTACTGCACCCCTTACAAGGATCAGTTCCCCCTTTCCCATACTAGGATCGGTTCCCTTTCCCCAAGGCAGACATAATCCGATCACACCAAGGTGATTACTTAAGATTGGTTTTACTAATAAAAGTTATACCAATACAAAAGTCAGGCCTTTGTGAATAGTTCTACCAAAAACACAACAAGTTGTGAGCGGTTCTACTTTATCACACATATTGGTTGTTCATAAGATATGCAATGAATAACAAAACCAATAACACCTGGCAATTTCCTTTTCGGTTCACAAAACAAGTTTATGAACTTACTTCCTTAGAACACATGTAAACATTGTTCCCTAGGATGAAATCCTCACCTCATACCCATATATAATCACAATAGCATTCGAATGATTATGAAAATGTCTTATCTACAAAGTTTAATGGTTAAGCAATAAACCTCGTATTGTATTCCTTAATACTATGTCTATCTAGAGTTCAAATATGCTTCGCATTTATGTTTTCAATATGCACGACTTGAAAGGTAGTTAGGGAATGAAACAGTTCAAGTCAAATATCACTAACCTCAAGTGGAAGGATGATTGTTGTCGTTGTAGCTCCTTTCTTCTTCACATCTTCAAGTCGTTGCAATACTTGTAATGTCTCATATCCTAATACTTTCAAGCTAACCTATACGAAGTTTAACTCTAGTACATAATCAAGCGACTCTTATCATGAGTTTTGATTCACTAAAATATGACAACACAACTTTACATACCAATGCTTGGTGGGTTCAACCGAGCCATGCTCTAACACCTACCTCCAGAGAGTATTACAACATGGGCGGAGATGAAAAAGCTATTTTTAGAGAAGTATTTTCCTGCTTCTAAGGCAGCATCCGTTCGTAAAGAGATTAGTGGTATTCTTCAAATTACTGGGGAATCTCTTTATGAATATTGGGATAGGTACAAAAAGTTGGTGGCAAGCTATCCCCACCATAGGATATCCCCAACAATCATCATCCAATACTTCTATGAAGGATTACTTTCAGAGCAAAGGAACTTGATTGATACCGCTGCTGGTGGTTCATTTACTGAGAAGACAATCTCGCGGGCAACTAGTTTGATTGAGAGTATGGCTGAAAATGCTCAGCAATTTTACACCAAAAATGACTCAAATGTCGGAAGAGTTAGCTAGATAGAAGAAACTTCACAGTCAGGGCAACTGATGAACAATATAGAGAAGGTAGTCCAAATGATGGCAGTGGTGATCATTCCATCATACGAAGATGAAGCCGAGGTAAATGTTATATTTCCTAATCAGAGGCCAATGTATGATCCTTATTCTAATACTTATAACCCTGGTTGGAAAGATCATCCTAATTTCAGTTATGCCAACGAGCAAGCAACAACTCCTAATCCATATGCTAGACAAGGTGGTTTTCAAAAACACTTACAGCAACCACAACAACCTAAAGAGCAGGGAACTTTTATTGATGATAAGTTCAACATGCTAATGCAAAGCATGCAGGGTGTCGCATCTACAACACAAAGTCTAAAGGAAACGGTTCAACAACATCACCAACAACATGAAACGGCCATTAAGGGTTTGAGGATGCAGATGGGACAACTGGCTACAGATGTGAATTTACTAAAAGCACAAAAATCAACAAAATTGCCATCACAACCTTTTGTGAACCCAATAGAGCATCTAATATGGTAACTCTAAGAAGTGGGAGACAGGCTGAAGAGCCACATCAACAAAAAGAGGTTAGTAACGACATCAAAAAGAAAGTAGAAGGGGAAACGTCCCAAAGTAAAAGCAAACTTCAAACGGCCAACCTAAGGACACGGTTCCCACGTACTATACCACCTCCTTTCCCTAGTCGTTTTACCAAGTCAAAAAAGCAAGCTCAAGACAAGAAGATCATGGATATTTTCAGCAAGATACACATCAACATTCCATTTATTGATGCCATCATAACCATACTCAGGTATGCCAAGGTTTTGAAGGATTGTGTACAAGAAAGGATAGGTTGATTGCTAATGAGATTACTCAGGTGGGCGAAAGTGCTACAACTATGTTACTAAAGAAGATGCTTACAAAGTGTGAAGGTCCTGGCGGTTTCACGGTACCCATTACCATTGGTAACCGATGATTTGAGCGTACTTTGCTTGATTTAGGAGCATCCATAAATGTTATGTCAGCCGATGTTTATGATTCTTTGAATCTCGGACCTTTAAAAGAGGCAAAGATCACTATTCAATTGGATAACAAGTCCAACATATATCCTAAGGGAGTTGTGGAGGACGTGTTAGTTCAAGTGAATCAATTAATCTTTCCAATTGATTTCTATATTGTGGATATGCACAATGGAGATAATTATTCATCTACTTCGTTACTTCTTGGGAGACCGTTCATGAAAACTGCAAAGACGAAGATTGATGTTGATTGTGGCTCACTCACTATGGAATTTGATAAAGAGATCATTCGCTTCAACATATTTGAGGCCATGCGTTATCCTAGTGATGTGCACTCCGCTTTTTCTATATATGTTATTGGTTCGTTAGTACAACAAATGTTTGATTTGAGCAATGAAGATGAACTTGGAGTTGTGTTACGCAACATCATTTCTTTGGATGTTCATGGACAGCCGAACTTGGATGTTGTGATAGCCAAAGAATTGGTGGATATGTGTGGTTCCTTAACAACACTACATGAAGCTAAACCGGGTAATATTTCTTATATTTCTTTACCCGTAACTAATGAGGTTACATTACCTTCCATTGTGCAGGCACCAAAACTAGAATTGAAACCGCTTCCAGACCACCTAAAGTACGCGTACTTGGGTGATAAAGAAGAACTTCCGGTGATTACTGCAAACAACCTCACCCCAATACAAGATGAACGTCTACTTAGGGTTCTGAAAGAGCACAAAACGGCTATTGGTTGGACAATTGTTGATATCAAAGGCATTAGTCCATCCATATGCATGCATAGAATCCTAATGGAAGATGATTTCAATCCAGTAAGTGATGCTCAGCGTAGGCTTAACCCCCCCATGATGGAGGTCGTGAAGAAAAAGATCCTCAAATTACTAAACGTGGGGGTAATTTACCCAATTTATGACAGCAATGGGTTAGCCCGGTACAGGTGGTACCTAAGAAAGAATGTATCACTGTTGTTAGAAATCAAGATGATGAACTCGTTCCTACAAGAGTTCAAACAGGATGGAGAGTGTGCATAGGCTACAAAAAGCTTAATGCAACAACCCGAAAGAATCACTTTCCTTTGCCTTTCATTGATCAGACGTTAGAGAGGTTAGCGGGACACTCACATTATTGTTTTTTGGAGGTTATTCGGGGTATAATCAGATTTTTATTGCACCAGAAGATCAGGAGAAGACTACCTTTACTTGTCATTTTGGTACGTTTGCCTATAGAAGGATGCCATTTGGTCTTTGCAATGCGCCTGGCACTTTTCAGAGATGTATGGTCAGTATATTTTCTGACTGCGTGGAACACATCATTGAGGTATTTATGGATGATTTTAGTTTTTATGGTGATTCATTTGATATTTGTTTACAAAATCTTGAACTTGTGCTTAAAAGATGCATAGACACTAATCTTGTTCTTAATTGGGAGAAATGCCACTTTATGGTGAACCATGGAATAGTACTGGGTCACATTGTGTCCTCTCGAGGGCTTGAAGTTGACAAAGAAAAGATACACTTAATAAGAAACTTACAAAATCCCACTTCGGTGAGGGAAATTCGCTCGTTTCTTGGTCATGCAGGTTTTTACAGGCGGTTTATCAAGGATTTCTCCAAAATCTCAATGTCGATGTGCAAATTATTGCAAAAGGAGGTTATTTTTGACTTCAACAAGGAGTGCAAGGATGCCTTTGATAAACTGAAAGAATTGTTGACGACTGCACCAATTATCAAGTCACCAGACTGGAGTTTGCCATTTGAGTTAATGTGTGATGCAAGTGACTATGCAGTTGGAGCCGTTTTGGGTCAAAGAGTAGACAAGATGTCTCATGTGATTTATTACGCATCTAGGACCCTAAACGATGCACAAATCAACTATTCTACCACCGAGAAAGAATTTTTGGCTATAGTGTTTGCACTAGAAAAATTGAGATCCTATTTGGTGGGTTCAAAAGTGGTTGTGTATTCTGATCACGCAGTACTTAGGTACCTACTAAAGAAATAATAAGCTAAGCCAAGGTTTATACGGTGGATATTACTATTGCAAGAATTTGATTATGAAATAAAGGATAAAAGAGGTGTTGAAAATATTGTTGTGGATCATCTTAGTAGACTTTTTGTTTCCGAAGAAGAACTTCCTTTACAAGATCGTTTTCCAGACGAACAAATTTTCTCAATTGAAGATTCAACACCTTGGTACGCAGATATAGTGAATTACTTGGTTACAAGACAAGTACCTAGTACAATGTCTAATTTTCAAAAGCTTAAGCTTAAGAAAATAGCCAAGAAGTATGTGTGGGATGAGCCCTACTTGTGGAAATACGGTTCTGATCAAATCATTTGCAGGTCCGTACCTAATTCTGAATTTCAATATATTCTTACTTTTTGTCATACTTATGCATGTGGTGGTCACTTTGGTTCTAAACGTACCGCTTTCAAAGTACTTGAAAGTGGATTTTATTGGCCTAACCTATTTGAGGATGCATATACTTTTTGCAAATCTTGATGTCAAAGAACGGGCAATCTAGGTGCTCGAAATCAAATGCTACTCACACCAATTATTGTTGTTGAAGTATTTGATGTGTGGGGAATTGATTTTATGGGTCCTTTTGTCAATTCTAATGGAAAATTTTATATACTTCTTGCTGCGGATTATGTTTCAAAATGGGTGGAAGCTAAAGCCACCTATACTAATGATTCTTAAGTTGTTTGTGAGTTTGTGAAGGAATATATTTTTTCTAGACATGGTACACCAAGAGTGGTTATCAGTGACGAAGGTTCCTATTTTCAGAAATCTTTCCATGCTCAATTCAAGAAATACAACATAACACACAAGGTTGGGACGCCGTATCACCCACAAACTAGTGGGCAAGCTGAAATCTCGAACCGTGAGATTAAATCCATTCTTGAGAAAACCGTAAACACTACACGGAAAGATTGAAGTGATGGGCGTAATGATGCGCTTTGGGCATATAGAACGGCGTACAAAACACCGATTGGTATGTTCCCATATCGTTTGGTTTATGGCAAAGATTGTCCTCTTCCGGTTGAACTTGAACACAAGGCATATTGGGCGATAAAGATGTGCAACATGGATTATGACAATGCGGGGAAACAAAGGAAGTTACAGCTTAACAAGCTAGAGGAAATACGTAATGATGCTTACGAGAGTTCTCGTATTTACAGGGAGAAGACGAAACTTTTTCATGACAAGATGATTTCTCGGAAGAGTTTTGTCGTGGGTCAAAAAGTTCTTTTATTTTATTCTCGTCTTAAATTATTTCCTGGTAAGCTAAGGTCCAGATGGATTGGACCATATGTTGTTACTAATAACAAAATATAATGAGGAATAGAAATAACACAGGCACCAGAAGTTTTGTTAACGAGGAAACCGCAAATGCAGAAAAACCCCGGGACCTAGTCCAGATTGAACACCACACTGTATTAAGCCGCTACAGACACTAGCATATTACAAACTAACTTCGGTATGGACTGTAGTTGAACGCTAATCAATCTCACACTAATTCAAGGTACAGTTGCGCTCCTTACGTCTCTGATCCCAACAGGATACTACGCACTTGATTCCCTTAGCTGATCTCACCCACAACTAAGAGTTGCTACGACCCAAAGTCGAAGACTTCAATAAACAAATATGTATCACACAGAAAAGTATACGATGATAGATAAATCTGTCTCCCACAGATAAACCTATGAGTTTTGTTCCGTCTTTTGATAAATCAAGGTGAACAGGAACTAATTGACAACCCGGACTTATATTCCCGAAGTACAGCCTAGTATTATCAGTCACCTCACAATAATCTAAATCGTATGGTAGTGAAACTAAATATTGTGGAATCACAAACGATGAGACGAAGATATTTGTGATTTCTTTTTATCTTTCCCTATCAGAGATATAATCTCAATTCAATTATTCAATTGAACTCTTACCATAGAAAATGGCAAGATCAGATCGCTCAACTACAAGAAAGTAGTTTCGTCTGGCTTCACAATCCCAATGAAGTCGTTCAGTCGTTAACCTACAGAGTCTCGAGAAGAAACCTAAGGTTAAAGGAGAATCAACTCTAGAAAAATCAACTAGTATCACACAGGAGGTGTGGGGATTAGTTTTCCAATTGCTATATGTCTCCTTTATATAATTTTCAAATCAGGGTTTGCAATCCAAGTTACCATGGTAACAAAGCATTCAATATTCACCGTTAGATGAAAAACCTGATTCAACCAAGCTAATATTTTTCAACCGTTAGATCGAAACTTAGCTTGTCACACACAAATGAAATTTATTCATTTAGGTTTGAGTAACCGTACCTTAACGTGTACACTTAGTTGGTTCACAAATAGTTAACCAATGGTTAGCCATATGGGCACTCTCATATTAACTGTATTCATATTTCTCATAACTAGTTCAAATGACTCATAAGAACTAGTTCAAGAGTTGTTCAATTGCTTAGGTCTTTATTCATAGACACAATTGAAACAAAATCGGTTTAATTCACTTGAATCAATTCATGAACAATATAGCCACGGTTTTCAAATATTGCATTCATTATAATTTATTGTTTTAATCTCATGAAATACCGATTTGAGAAATAACCAGCTTGGGTACGCGTACGGGTATGCGTACCGTAGCTACCGGATTTGAGTTTACAAACTCAACAGAAATTTTCGATTCGAAAACTTCCGTCGGTACGCGTACGAGTATGCGTACCTAAGGCGACTGGTTTACTAGTTTACAAACTTACAAACTCAGCAGAAATTTTCTGTTCGAAAACTTTTGCAGGTACACGTACTCAACCTGCCTCCTTCACCAATACCGCATGCTCACATATGCATGCACTTGGTTTCCGACATATAAATTTATACACTAATGTGCGAACACACTATATATGCTTATATCCATAGTTGGTAATCTCAACTCTACATTTCAATCATTGAAACAATCTTCTATAATGTTATAACAATCGTTATTCACGACTATCGTTATTAAAGCTATTTTCAAGATTGAAACGTCATCATGACTTTCGTCATGGGTAAATATGAAAATGGTTAAAGAAAAATCTCACCAACACACATTTTGAGAAAAAGATACGCGAGTAAACTCAGCTCGAAACAGCAAATGTGTATGTATGAAAACTACCATACTTATACGACTATTGTCTCAAGAGTAGGAGATAGAGTAGATTTTTGAGTGACAGATAAGTTCAAGTCTCCACATACCTTTTTGTCGGATGAAGTTCCACTTGTTCCTCGAGTAGTTCTTCACCTTCGTAAGATGATCGCCATGGAGTCTGGAACTCAACTACACTTAACTATCCTAGACCGAGACTTAGTCATAAGTAAACTAGAAATCAAGACATATAGTTTTGATCACTAATATTGACAAACATGCTTGAGATAGCAACACATGCGAGTTCGACCGAGAAGTTCTCTAACAGTTACCACTTCTAGGGTGAAATAGAGCGATTGAGTTACTAAAAGAAAAGGGTGGGGGGGATTTTCCGCAGCTAGGCGATTGGCGATTTTGAAGTGTTTTTGGCGTAGGTCGTGGTTTTCTTTGATCAAACCAGTTTTACCCAAATCCTTCATCTTCATTTCTTGTCTCATCTTCTTCCCCTCTTTCCAAGATTTTGTTTGACATCCTAAGTTTGGCATTTGCATCTCTCTAGTAATGATGCAAATGTCAAAATGGGGGATTATTGTCATTCAAAAAGCGGTTGGGGCTCAGCTTGTTGCTAGACTCCCTTCCAATTTCTTGCCACTTGATAATGTATCTGACAGTTTATTTTGATTAATATAAGCCTGTATTGGCCTTTTTTCAAATAAGAAAAAAAAGGGGGGGGGGGATTTTTCCGAAGCTAGGCGATTGGCGATTTTGAAGAGTTTTTGGCGTAGGTCGTGGTTTTCTTTGATCAAACCAGTTCTACCCAAATCCTTCATCTTCGTTTCTTGTCTCATCTTCTTCCCCCCTTTCCAAGCTTTTGTTTGACATCCTAAGTTTGGGATTTGCATCTCTCTAGTAATGATGCAAATGTCAAAGTGGGGGATTATTGTCGTTCAAAAAGCGATTGGGGCTCACTTGATAATGTATCTGACAGTTTATTTTGATTAATATAAGCCTGCATTGGCCTTTTTAAAAAAAAAAAGAAAAAAGAAAGGACAATCAGACCAAACGAAATAATTCTCAAAAATTAATATGTGTGTGTTCTCCCTGTCTCCGTCTCCTAAACAAGCGTGGAACGCAGGATCCACGAAATTACCATGTAATTTGCTGACAAGAAGCATGTGCTTGGATCCGCAATATCTAATCATGTTGTTAGTTTTCAAAAAAATAAATAAATGATGTTCAATAAATCGACCACTGGTTCCCTTGTATATGCCAGCTGAGTTGATCTAGAATTAGGATTGTCGACCACTGGTTCCCTTGTATATGCCAGTTGTGTTGATATTAGTCAGACCAGTATCTCAGTCCATTAGGATAGGTTTATCTTGGCAGTGGCCTTCAGACAGATATGGGAAACACCATTCACCTTAGTCAACATCAAAACCATCTATGTTTTTCTCTACATCTATCTTTTTCATCTATCCATGTGATTTGTTGACTCCGGATATTGATGTCCATAGTGCGACTATCTGAGTAGAGCTCTGTCACTTATATATGAATTTTAGTATGCTTGAGTGCAAACTCGTGTACAACAATTGGAATTTCGCATTAGGGTACTTCCTCCTATAATCAATGAGGGTATGCCAACCAAGGAGATTCTTTAGTGCTATTCCAAGGTTTTGCGTAGATAGCTAGGGTCCGGAGTAAAGGCTTTGTGGGTATATCTCTAGTAAGCCCTCCCGAGACTATAACTCGGCCACTGGGGCCACCTAGGGGTTTGAAGGCTTGTTGCACATGCTAAATGCAATCGCGATGCCTGCGACAGTGAGTTAGGATTTTTATTTTGTAGATTTGATTTGCTCGGGACTAACAAATAATAAGTTGGGGGTATTTGATAGACGCATTTATGTGTCTATTTTCATCCCGATTTTCTATATTGTTAGTACCCGTTTTTGTTCTTATTATGGTGTTTTATGTGTTTGTAGGTATTTTTGGGCAATAAATGTTTTTGGAGAAATCGGCTCAATAAGTTGCACCCGGAGGACACCTACTATTCGGACTTTCATTTTGGATAAGGGACACCTCAATTACTAAGGGACACTCCACTGATAAGGGGCACCCTGGTTTGTTATTTACACCCCTGTACTGGATAAGGGGCAACCTTCCTTCATCGTTTAAAAACTGAAAATGGCGGGAAATTATATTTGTAACCCGCGAACTTGCTGAATCGGATTTGGAAGAGATTTAACCGGAGTTTTGGTTGGATTTGTGTTAGTAGTTGCCTGTTATGACAAACCAGGGCTGGTATGTGGCGTATAATTGGAAAACGATCGAGTTTCCATATATATCTCGATGATACAGGAAGGTGAGTTCTCGTATTTGGTTTATGGAAAGTACGTGCGAGAGATTCTCCTATGATTAAGTTATGTATTGAGGAATTCATCTACAGTTGGAATATACGAAAAGAGAAATAAAATCTCTGTATTTTTGGAAGCTATCGAGAACAAAAGGGAAGAAAAGTATTTGCGGAAACAGGGGAAGTGAAGATCGGGTTTTTTTCCTATTCTTGGCAGTAAAGGCTAAGGAATATATTCTTTTCAGATTTATCAGCGGACAGGGAAGATTCAAAATCCATAAGGAAACTCTAGACACGTGAGAAGAATGAGGGGCAAGAAAACTTCCGTAGCTTTAGGTGGAAGAAAGAAAGATATTTTAAAATATTTCTGTTTGTAAGGTAAAATATTTTCACCTCCAAACACGAATCTGATAGTAATTAATTGACGATCGATCCGTTGCCTTCTTCTTCACGTGAACAGTGTTGGGAGGGAGTACCTGCAAAAAAACCTCCGATGCTTAAGTTAGCTTGAGTTTTTCACAGGAGTTTTAGTGGGGAAGCTTGCATACCTTTTGGGGTTGTGAACCCTTGTATTTATATGTTGTCAACTAGGGACTTACTCTAATTCCGAGGTAAATATAAATTGTATTAAATTCTCTGCATGCCTCCCTGTATTGATATTCCCTGCATGACTGCATGGCTCTGGCATTGATATTCCCTGCATGGCTCTGGCATTGATATTCCCTGCATGGCTCCTGAAATATTCCAGAATCTTTCACTAGGGTTATGTAATTAGCTAAGCAATAGGGTGCATGTCAAGCCCAAGTAGTTTTCTCAATCCCACAGTGGGGCGTATAAACCCGCAAGACTTATAGCATAGGGCTGAAACATCCGGCGAGCCATAGGCTTGACTCGGCTAACGGCTCAGCTGACTGAGCCAACTTGGCTTGGCTCAGAGGGGTATAAATATCCCGGAGTGTAAATCTGTAGGGTGGAGAAATCCAGGGACTACGTAAGTAAAGTGAACCGCGAAGTACAGAGAATTGCCGGACGGAGGATAGCTGACGGACGGAGAAAAGTGGCTGGACAGAGAATGTCGTCGTCATAGGCCGCCGGGAAAAGGCTTCCGACCAAGACCGCCGGCGACCTGCTGTTGTTGCCGTCAACGGAGATGGAACGTCGCCTGAGAAGAGAATGTACCGGATAAGAAGACGGTTCTGTCAGACTGACGTTGTCGGGTGACATCATGCTGATGCAGTTGACGGCGTTTACAGACGGCGTTAGATGTTAACGTTATAAGCTAACGTCGTTAACTCTTAACGGAATATTCCGAGAATATTCTGACGGTGTCACAAACTTAATGGAATATATTTTTTTAACGGAATCTGTCTACGCCGTTAGTACCTACTGACGTCATGATGACTCCAGGGAACAGAAACTTCTGACTGTAGTTTTTGGATGACGTGGCGCTCTCTGATTGGCCAAACTTGCTGATGTGGCATGCTGACATGGCACCTCCATGCTGACGTGTCACCTATTGGTTCGTCATTGCTGCTGACGTAGCAACTGTTGGTTGGCTATTATTGTTGACATGGCGGCTAACGTGGCAGTGGTGATGGGTTTCCTTGCTTGATTTGTACCTATGCACATGGGCTCCTATGTAAGGTGTTTGTGAGGCCTAGTTAGCCACACTTGACTTATAAAGGAAGAATGCTTAGGCCCAATGAATCATACTTAGCTAACAAGAAGAGCATTTTAGGCCTAAGTAAGCCCATTTTTTGTGTAAATGTAACAGGGTACAAACATCTCCCCCTCTTAATCCATGACTCGTTATGGATTAAGAAGTTTGGGTTCCCCAATTCTACTGGCAACTAAATTTGCATCATTCTGGAGTGTCGCATAAATCACCCCCAAGCGCGTTGTTCGGAGTATTATGCAACTCTCCCCCAGGAATGTAATGTTTGCGCTGGAGTGTTTTATATCTCGTCTCCAAATGGCTGAGGTGATATATAACTTGCCCCCAGAATGTAGTGGTGTCATGCTGCTCAATGCTTGTGCAAGGGTGCACTTCCCTGTTGCATTTTGCTCGCGCATGGAATGAGAAGTTGAGTTTTTTTGCTATCTTGAATTCGCGCAGGGGGCCAATCCTACTATTCAAGATGCGCGCAGAGTTGAGATGTGTACATTTCACACGTCTGGACAGGTGAAAATGTTCGCCACATTTGCTGATGTCCCATATGATGGGGGTACGTTTGGAACAGGATAAAAATGCTCGAACTGTGCATTTTCCCTATTTGCAAGGTGTTGGAGATGTTGTTGACAGCAGGCTCGAAGTGCTCTGCCTTGCCATTAGGGACTGACTGTGGATTCGAACGTCCGCAGTATCTTATAATTAAAGACGAACAATTTTGATAGAGTGTGGAATACCAAAACAATGTTGAATTAAATTTCTGAATAAAAATAACAAGATAAGTACCTACTGCTGGACAACAGCTGCCTTGTTAAAACCTTTGCGTGAAAAATCCAGTGGGATAAAACCATCATAAAGGAAAAAGAGTGCATCACAGCATGATTTGAGACTACTCATATGCGAATTTAGTTAATGATAAAACTTCTTCAAGTGGAAAGAATTCCATGGCTTCCATGGTTTGAATCTTGAGAACCATCGAGGTTCGTTAGGTAATAGGAGCCACGAGATGCAGGCCTGTCCACTATGTATGGACCTTTCCAGTTTGCTCCAAGCTTTCCACAGTTTGGTTCTATTGTGGCTGCTCGAGTTTTCTTCAAGACATATTCCCCTGGTTTGAACGACCGTTCTCTAACTTTATGATCATAGCTCAGCTTGATTGCCTGTTGGTATCGAACCAACTGTTGTAAGGTTGTTCCTCTTTTCTCTTCCATCAACTCTTTATCTAAATCCATTATGTTGTTGTTGCTTCCAGATTTGACAGCACGAGTCTTGGTAGTCTTAAGATGTACCTCGGTGGGTATGACAGTCTCTGTTCCATAAGCCAGTGTGAATGGGGAGAATCCAGTGGATCTTTTCGGGGTCGTTCGGTAAGACCATAAGACTCCAGGGAACTCCTCTGTCCACTTTCCCTTCGCCTTTTCTAGCCTTTTCTTGAGATTGTCCATAATAACACGATTTGTTTCTTCTGCCTACCCATTGCTTTGAGCATAATATGAAGCAGAAAAGTTATGGGGAATGTTCAGGTTCTCGCAGAATTCTTTGATCACTCCGGAATTGAACTGCTTTCCATTGTCTGACACCAGCTCGTGTGGGATTCCAAATCTGCAGATGATGTTCTCCCATATGAACCTTTTTACGTCGTATCTGGTAATATGTACCAATGACACTGCCTAAACCTATTTTGTAAAATAATCAGTTGCGGCTAGTACATATTTCACTCCTCCAGGAGCTCGGGGGAGTGGTCTGACGATGTCTAGTCCCCACTTATCGAACGGCCAGGGACTAAAAACTGGATGCAATTCGTTGGCGGGCCTTTTAGGAATTGGAGCGTGCTCTTGGCATGGTACGCATTTATGTGCGTATTCTTTAGCATTTTTCTACATGTATGGCCAGAAGTACCCCTGGGTAAGTATCATGTGTGCGAGACTGCGCCCTCCAGAATGGTTGCCACATATTCCTTCACGAGCCTCTGCCAATATCTGTTGTCCTTCCTCGGCTGATACGCATCACAAAAATGGCTCCAAAGCTACAGGTTTGCGGTATAATGGTCCCTCGATCATTGAATATCTCCATGCATTCTTTTTCACCTTTGAAGCGAGTTTCTCATCTTCTAGGAGTTCACCGGTTGTCAACAACCGGATATAAGGTTGACGCCAGTCTGAAACGTTTTCAGCAGGATTGCCTGAATCGTCTATTACTGGACTGTCAACATCCATATTGATGTCAATGTTTTCGATATCTTCCTGTGATGATGTAGTTACCCTCTCTCCCCCACTAGCGTGTTCGAGAGCCAGAACAAAGTGGTTGTCGGAGATGTTAGGTAGCTCTTGGAAATCCACTGCAACAAAACGGGTGGTATCAGTATCGACTGCGGAAGACAGATATGCTAAAGCTTATGCGTGCCTGTTTTCCAACCGTGGTCTCTGCCCGATAGAGAACTGGTCGAATTCGTTTACCAGCTCTCTCATACGATCCAAATATAAGGCCATACTCTCTTCCTTTGCTCTGTAGGTTCCCAGAAACTGATTAACTACTAGCATGGAATCTGTGATCAGCTTCACGTTCTTTGCCTCCAACTGTTTGACAGCCTTTAACCCGATAATCGCTGCTTCATACTCAGCTTCATTATTGGATGCACGAAAACCCAATCTAGTCGCTTTCTCGATCCTTGATCCTTCAGGAGTAAGGATGACACATCCAACTCCAGCTCCACCAACATTTGATGACCCATCAGTAAACACAATCCATAATGGCTCAGGTGTATCAATCTCCATTGCGGACTCGCCCTCAGTCTGTTTAGTGGTTGACTCTATGGGTTTGTTCAACAACTCTTCTTCTTCGGCAACTGTTTCTATGTCGTCCACAGGAAAATATGCTAATAGTGCAGTCAGAGCGTGTCCCTTCTCTGTAGTTCTGGTTTCGTACTTGATTTCATACGCCCCCCAGAAAATTCGACCATATGGCTAGTCGTCTGGAATCATCAGCACGTTCCAGGACTCTCTTTAGAGGATATTCAGAGTAGACTACGATCTGTGTCCTTTGGAAATATGGTTTGAGGCGACGAGATGCATGCAACAGTGCAAGTGCTATCTTTTCAATTTTCTTGTACCGTGTTTCCTCCCCCGTCAAAGATTTATTGACGAAATAAACAGGCTTTTCACATGGATCCATAACAAACAGCACTGCACTTACAGCATTCTCCGTTGCAGCCAGATAAACTCTGACAGGTTGCCCAGTCTTTGGAATCACCAATACTGGGGGAGTTGACAAATATTGTTTGATTTCATTGAAGGCTTTTTCGCACTCATTCGTCCAACTAAAATTCACTGCTTTCTTCAAAACGTCAAAGAATGGTTTGAACCGATCCGACGAGCGTGAAATGAAACGACTTAAAGCTACTAATCGCCCCGCGAAATTCTGGCCCTCCTTCTTCGTTCTTAGGGATGGCATCCCTCTGATGGCTCTGATTTGCTCGGATTTGCCTCGATTCCTCTGTGTGTCATCAAGTATCCAAAGAACTTTCCCGAGGATAGCCGGAATGAACATTTTGCTGGATTGAGCTTCATACGGTATCCCCTCAAGATATCGAATATCTTCTGTAGACCGACAAAATGCGACTCCTTTTGCTCAGATTTCACTACCATATCGTCGATATACACTTCCATCGTCTTCCCAATCAAATCTTTGAACATTTGGTCCACCAAATGCTGGTAGCTCGCCCCTGCGTTCTTTAGCCCGAACGACATTACAGTATAGCAGTAAACTCCTCTGTCAGTCACAAAGGCAGTATGCTCTTGATCTCCCTCGAACAAAGGTATTTGGTTATACCCCGAAAAACCATCCATGAATGACAGTCTCCCGTATCCTGAGGTTGCATCCACCAAACCTCTGATTCGTGGAAGTGGGTATGGATCACTCGGACATGCTTTATTTAAATCAGTAAAATCGATACAGACACGAATTTTACCATTCTTCTTTGCAACGGGAACGACATTGTACAACCAGCGAGGATACTGTACCGGTCGAATAAAGCCTGCTTTCAACAACTTCTCGATTTCTACAGCAACCCCATCTTTTTTGCCTTGTGCCATATTCTTGATTTTCTGACGCACTGGATAGAACTTCTCATCGATATTTAGCCTGTGATAGGCTTCGTTCGGATCTATCCCAGGCATCTCAGCAAAACTCCACGCGAAAACGTCAGCGTTCCCCCTTAACAATGTAATTAAACCATCGTGTTCGGTAGCGGGTAGATCTTCCCCTACGAACGTGGTTTTGTGCTTCTCATCCCCAATCTGGTTAGTTTTTCAACTGTTGGGGGTTCAACCGCAGCCTCTCCCATATATGATTATGGAGGGAGAGGATTCTGTAATTGCTATTTTTGTATGAATCGCAGGATTTGGTTTCCGCTAACTTCTGATTTCCTGTATTCATCCATATCATTCTCATGACACTTGTGGGCGGCCATCTGGTCACTTCTGATTTCCTGTAAACATCAATTTTAGCTTTCTGTTGCATCCGTTGTCGTTCACATGTGTGTTGTTACGGAATGCATAACCTTTAATGTGCAAATGGCTAAAGAAATCCCATCTTTCTTATGTGGGTCTCGGTTCGTGAACAGGTCCAAGCCCATCTGTGGCCTTATAAAGAAGAACTTCGCGCACCCTAGTCTTCTTCATTACCCGTACGCGTACGTGAACTTCTAGGGTTTTGTGTGTTTCCTCCATTGAAGCTTCATTGGAAAAATTGAAAGAAAGGGTGTTCAAGATTCAATCCAAGTAAGTAATTTTCTCTTGATCCTTTCATATTTCAAATACCATGATGAATTCTAGAAGCACTAAAAGGAATTCAAAAAACCCAAAAATCTCTAGCTTGAATTCTTCCTGTGACCAAAACTCTCTTAGAATTAGGTTTGTGGATGATTCTTGTGTTGGAGTGTTTGATAAGATTGCTTCAAAAGGTTTCATCCTAGAAAAGAAATTGGATTTTTCTAGTGGGCATGAAGAGGATTTGGTATGCTTTAAAAAATTCAAGCTTGGAAATATCTTTGATGGTCTTGGTCAAGGATTTGATTCTCTTACAAGGATTTTCTATGCCGATATTCATGATGTTGATTACAACAAGATGGAATTCAAATCCATGATTGGTAGAGAAAGGTTTCTTGTTGATAGATAATTAATTTCAAGGATTACCAAAATCCCGTTGAGGAACGTACGGATTCCTAAACCAAGTGATAAACGTCCATCTTGTGATGATATCTCGGTTGGGCTTTGTGGCAAGAAGGTCGTTTGGAGTCAAGGAAAGTTCCCTACTGATGATCTTAGTATTGCTTTGATGGCATTTGGAAAACTTGGTATCCCCAATCTTTGTCCCTCCACAATTGAAAATTCTTGGTGGAGTCACGAGTTTGCGTAATTGGTCTATTTCCTTGATTCGGGTATTTCAAGTCTCGATATTTGTGGTTTCATTATATCTCAAATGATTTTGATGACTTCGCCCGTCAAGATGTTGGGTTACCCTTGCATGATTAGTCAAATTTTTCGTGATCGTGGGTGTGATTCAATTGGAAACTCTCTTGGGGTCCCCAAATCGGTTCGCCCGTGTACCTTTAGGTGCATAAGGGAAAATGCGTGCAAGCGACAAAGAATCGCTTCTGTTGATTTTAGTGATCCCACTACCATGAGCCTTCTTCTAAAGATTCATAAAGGTATGTTTAAGGTTGATTCAAGAGTGAAGTGTTTTCAAGAACAATTGTCTTTGGTTGCAACGAAGTTTCCCGAGCTTGAGGAAGAATTGAACACAATTAAAGCATCTTGGAATGTCTCCGATGAGGAACAAGATGCGTAACATGCGTTCTTGATTATTGCCTAGTATGTCTTCTTTTTGGCTTAGTTGGAAGAATAACTAGTGCTTTGAATAGCGATGATTGTGACTACACATAGTTATTATTTTCATCTTCTTGTTTTTAGGATTTTTGGTTTAAAATTCTAAAACTATTTGGAGGATGATGTTTTGCAATATTTTTGATTTTGTTATATTGCAACTTGTTATGGGATATTTGTGTTTATGTCCGTGAACTTTGTTGTCCCATATTTTTGTCAAAAGTAAAGTCGTTCATGATCGGTATTCGTTTATTGGTTTAGGAATGAATAAACTTTTGACATATACAAAAGTTAAGCCTATATTGTCAACCCTTGACGGAAGATAGGTTAAAATATTTTGTATCCAAGGATTATTGCTATTGTATATGCTTGTGCAAAAGAATGAATCCTTGTGTATTCCACGGTATAGATCTTCATTGATCCATCTTTTTGTATTACCGTAAGGCTCCGTGATGTGTCTTATGTTGAGCACCATACAACTGAGTTGATTATTTTTGATTAGCTTGGTTGGTTGTTCCGTGAGGTACATTATGTTAAGCATTTAGAACTAAATTAATCATCTCCTTGGTTACTTAGTTATTACTCCACAAGTTCTCTTGTGTTGAGTACATGAACGATTAAGCCAATCACTCTCTTGTATGATTAACTTAGTCGTTGCTCCGTAAGTTTACTTATGTTGAGCACAATGAATTAAATTGATCACTTTTGTGGTTAATTTGATTATGTATTCCGATTAGATTATTCATGGGTTTACTTATGAATAATTTGATTGAGTGTTGGATATAAAAATCATTCTCATGGTTTTGGTGTCCAATAAAATCCTTCTTTTCTCTTGAAATTAAGGTTGCTCGTTGTTGTTCTCTTGGGAATGACATCTAATGGGGGAGAGTTCTTTTGAACTTGTGCTTAATGGTCATATATTGAGGGGTGTGCAGCTGTGGAATTTTAGAAGGGTTATCTTGTATCTTTAAACTCCTTGATGAATGTTGTTAGCTTCGGCTATATGATTGCATCTAAATAAGATGATGTGTGTTTCTCTCTCTCAGTCATGAAATGTCTCTTACGGAAATTTCATTATGATCTCGTCCTTGTACCTTTGCCAATTTTATTGACAAAAAGGGGGAGAATTAATATGTAGTTCATACTACAAATACATATGGTTTTAGGATCATCATGTAAGGGGGAGTGGTTTTCATATGAGATGGAGTATTGACTAAGGTGGAGTGATACATATCACCATAGTATTATTGTTGAAGTTGTGATACAATTGGACTTTGACACTATATAATAATACTATGACACTGTATAACAATGATCGAGACCGATGCTTTCTCATTGTTATAGCTACGGATCTTCAACAACGGTGATGCTAAACTTACAATCTTTGGGATCATTGGAGTACTTGGAAGTGACGAAAATTTCGAGGAATATTGAAGATTAGACATGTGGAATAGGATCTACTAAAGTTTCATTATCTTTTTTGTATTCCATATGTATTGATAGTTTTGTCACTGAAATTGACAAATGGGGAGATTGTTAGAGCACTGCTCTGTCAAAATCGCATGCGTTGCTATCTCAAGCATGTTTGTCAATGTTAGTGATCAAAACTGTAAGTCTTGATTTCTAGTCTTTTATAGATAAGTCTCGGGCTAGGATAGTAAGTGTAGTTGAGCTCAAGGACTTCATGGCGATTCATCATACAAGAAGAAGATCTACTCAAGGAACCGGTGGAACTTCTCGACAAAAAGGTATGTGGAGACTTGAACTTATTTGTCACTCAAAAGTATATCTATTCTATCTCATGCTCTTTGAGACAAAAATCGCATGCTATACATATAGACTAGATCATATACATTTGGTGTTTCGAGCCGAGTATACCTCGCCTATCTATATCTAGAAATATGTGTTGGTAAGATTTTCGCTTCGACCAAGTTTATCTTACCTAGTGACGAGAGTCATGAATGTTTCAATCACTTTGAAAATTGCTTTGACGAGAAATAGTATAACAACTATATAACGTCCTCTAAGAATGTTTCAATGATTGGAATGAGAGTTTAGATTACATAACCAATGGATTCCTTGAACCGAAGATTTCGAACTTTGTTGATCAAGAGAACCGGAAGTATGGCAAGTTCCAAGTCCACGAACTCAGTCCGCGAACTGCCGAAGTTCTCAAACCTGAGAATTTCTGCTGAAGTTGACAAACTAATTGTGTGAGCCCAGTCCACGAACCCAGTCCGCGAACCAACATAGTTCTCGAACCCGAGAATTTCTGCTGGAGTTTGTAAACTCTATCCGGTGTCTTAAGTCCGCGAACCTAGTCTGCGAACTTGAGAAGGTTATATATCTAAAGATGATTTCTTAACTTAATCTTAAAATACTAAGGAATGCATTTGCAAACCGTGGCTATTAAAGTTCATGAACCGATTCGAGTGAATCAAATCATCTTTGCTTCAATTGTGTCTTGTGTAGTTACATAAGATTTCCTTGCAATTGAACAACTCTCTTAACTAGTTCATTTGAGTCAATTGAACTAGTTATGGTGAAGAAGAACATGGTTGGTACGGAACGCTATATGGTTAACTTTTTTGAGTAGACTATTGTTAAACCAACAATGTACATGTTTAGGTGCGGTTAACAAACCTAGAAGCGCACAGTCATTTGTGTATGACAAGCTAAGTTTTCGATCTAACGGTTGAGAAATATTAGCTTGAATCTAAATCAGGTTTTCATCTAACGGTGAATATTGATTGATTTGTAACTAAGGCAAAACCCTGATTTGAAAGGCTATATAAAGGAGACATCTAGTATTGTGCAAAACTAATCCCCACACCTTACGTGTAATACTAGTTTGCGTGCTAGAGTCATTTCTCCTTTAACCTTTTGTTTTCTTCTTCTAAAACCAGGTTAACGACTTAAAGACTTCATTGGGATTGTAAAGCCAGACCGATACTACTTTTATCGTAGTTGTGTGATCTGATCTTGCATCTTCTATCGTAACAGTACAATCATATTGATTGGCTTGAGATCGTGAGAGTTCTCCGATAGGCAAGATATAAAAAGTAATCACAAACACCTTCGTCTCATCGTTTGTGATTCCACGACATCTTGTTTCGCTACCATACGATTAAGATTGTTGTGAGGTGATTGATTAATCTAGGTTGTTCTTCGGGAATATAAGACCGGATTAACAATTGGTTCTGTTCACCTTGATTATTATCAAAAGACGGAACAAAAACTTTTAGGGTTTTTCTGTGGGAGACAGATTGATCCTTTGATAGACTTGTCTGTGTGAGACATATTTGTTTATTGTTAAAGCCTGCGATTTTGGGTCGTAGCAACTCTTAGTTGTGGGTGAGATCATCTAAGGGAATCAATTGCGCAGTATCCTGCTGGGATCAGAGGCGTAGGGAGTACAACTGTACCTTGGATCAGTCAGAGACTGATTGGGGTTCAACTATAGTCTAACTCGAAGTTAGCTTGGAGTACGCTAGTGTCTGTAGCGGCTTAATACAGTGTGTATTCAATCTGGACTAGGTCCCGGGGTTTTTCTGCATTTGCGGTTTCCTCGTTAATAAAATTCTGGTGTCTGTGTTATTTGTATTTCCGCATTATATTTGTTTATATAATTGAAATAATACAGGTTGTGCGTTTGAATCAATCAATTGGAAATCCGACCTTTGGTTGTTGATTGATATTGATTGATCCTTGGACATTGGTCTTTGGTACCGTCCAAGTTATTCCTTGTGTTTGATTAGGACTCGCTGATTTCTATTAGCTTGAGTGAATCAAAACAAGAGAGAGATATTAACTCCTTGAGATACTTTTACCTAGATTGAGTCTGACTGTCTAGTTGATTCTCTAGAAAGTTTTTCGGAGTTAGTTCATACAGATTGCTAAGCGAAATATTGGGTGGTGTTGTTAGACCCCCGCTTTTTCACTTTCGACAATGAATTAGAGTCAATAAATTATTATTATTATTTGAGATATAAATGTCTAGAATTATTAGTTGAACCACATGAATGCGAGAATTGGTAGAATCCTGAGTCTCAGTACCTCTCGATATTGTGACATCTTCTGTATATTTTTATATTATCAAATTCTGAAACCAAATCTTTACAAGTCTTTGAACGAACTTTATTTACCACTTTCAAAACCACATCAACGAGGTTGAAGCAAGAATCTGCAAAAGATGCATAGACATTCATCAAGAGGTTCCTCACTTAGGCAAGTCTTATTCATTCCATGTCTATGTCATTTATTTCCTCACATGCTATCCTAGCATGGGGACTTAATTTCTGCTAGTAACTCTGCTATTGGAAGACGAATGTTAGCTTCACCGCATTAGTATTTAACCAAGTGATTGAATCTGACATTTCTCTGAATCGAGCACTGGGACATTCATTACTGAGATGATGTCCAAGCATGGCAAAGAACACTTTAGGTATTTCTCCATAGCCTTGCAGGAGTGTCCATGTGTGCCACAAAATCAGAAATCTCTGATGTCTGCACAAGTGTTGAATCCCACTACCGCAACGAAAGAATGTTGAATCAAAAAAAGATACTCGAGATCGATACGGTCAATCCTAAGACATTCGACGCTTAAGGGGTGTGAGGCTTCAATGCTCAAGCAACTAAGAAGCCTTCAAACTGTACTCCCAATCAAAGAGTACAACTTCGATAATGACGCCTCTAGCTTCAACATAAATATCTCAACGATGACACATTGATTCAACACCAGCACGATCAAAGTGTAACTGAATTTATCCATTGATAATACTTCTGAAGTAGATGCAACATCATTCATCCATGGATGACATAAAATTCTTTAATATACACTGGGGACTTGATCTTATTGGAGAAATCGATTCTATTTCAATAAATGTTATCCACATAACAAGTTATTGCAACCTGATGTGATTCCATGAAACATCATCAACGGGTCTCTCTACATCACCAGCCCCTGCACGACTGAGGAACTTCCTCTCTTCACCGATCACATCAGACCACTGTTGCTATCTGCCACAACAACGTTGATTCACTAACGAAGTCAGTTCACAGTAAAGCATACTGGTTCAGAAGAATTTGTGTTGAACTCCTAGTACAGATTCATCTTAGGGATGCTTAACCAACCAACTAGTTCGTGAATGTAAAGGCTCACTGGATGGAGGAGCAATGACTATGTCGATAATCATGGTTCTAGCCTTTTCGATCTCTGGAGCAACTATGACCATAATATCGACATCAACAAGAATATGTGGTGGAAATCCTTCCATGGTCTCAACATCAACAAGAGTGTATGGAGAAAATTCAATCGTGATCTCAGCATCAACAACGGTCTCAGGAGCAACATCGGGGCTTCCTCAACTAACCATTCTCTGGAGTGTTCTCGATGAAGCGGACTTCTCCAAGCACTAATGATTTACATCAAGTTGTGTAGACATGAAAACATGTTCACATGAAAGTCTTCCCAAAGCTTGCACGACGGGAGGACACAAGCCAAAGTCTTTTACAAACGACGGGCGGACACAAGCCAAAGTCTTTTACAAGATGTTCTCATCACCTTTACAAATGAGATACAACACACTTCAGGCCATGGGTTTACAAAAATGTATCAATGGGTAAGGAATGGGACAATGCTTCCTCAACGAAAGATGTTCGTATATGTCTCTTCTACAACATGCCAAAAGAGCGCATCATTCAGACATACGAGCTGAAAGATATGGCCTTTACTTCCAGGTCCATGAAATATGAAAATTGTGTACGGGATTACAAATTACAAATGTGCATGCTTGGTTGGATGACCTATACAACTCCAAATTGAGGATTCTTTTCTCATAGATAACACAGTCTCTTAGATACAAAGTTGGGGTCAAGCACCGAATTCTGACATCGTATGAGGTTCCTACAGCTTCCAGAGCATACAACATGCAAGCAGCAATTCTTAGACGGGATTCATAACCTCCACGGTCGATCGGTGTCCACCAGGTCTTTCCACTAAGTCCTTCATCAAGGTACCTTCAACTTCGACCACCTAGGTCTTTACATCAATTTTTATACCTGGGTCCTCTATCTAGGTCTTGCCATAAGAATGGAAAACGAAAGGGAGAGATTTAACAAAATACTGGGGACTGACGGTCCACTGATCATGACGATCAATTTCACAGTCCAAGACCCGTGGCACCGGACTCGCCTGTGCTAATCATTCATCATAAAAGGAATGCTACCACCGGCACATGCAACCATGGTCACTACATCATTCCCTCTTGAGAGCAACCTCAGTTATGGTCTTGTGACCAGGGTTTCAGAAGTGATATTTCTACGACTGACATAAACAAAAATGGTACTGCAAGCACCAGGCTCATGTATCAACAAAGGGTTTCAGATTTCAAATTAATCAATGGCATTGAAATCCTTCATCAAGCGTTCGAGACAAAAGAAAATGGTCTAAAGACACAACAAGGGGTTTTACAACAAGCTCGTCTGAGACGATTTTACACTGCCATGCACAAAGAATATAGCTGGGAGTAATTGGTGAAGAATATAAGGTTGAGTCATATGTCATTCTCTTCGTATGGATATCATATACAACATATCCAAAGTTCACATCAATTGGATTAACGAGCAAAAAGATGTGGCCAAAACCTTGGACTACATGACAACTGAAAATTTTCTGAAAACCTCTTGGAAGTTTACTCTATCGTCAATTCCGGATTTTAAACGTGCTCAAAAGCCGAAAAGCTTCTTTGCTAAAGCTTGGAAATTTTCTGAGGATGAAGAAACATGGGTAGATCACAAAAACTCGACATCGGACGAAGATTCTACAACAATTTCAATGAAGACCTAACTTCTGAATTTTCTGATGACGAATTGTGACAAAATTCTTCATTCATCCACATCTGAATCAAGAGATACACCATCAATGCAAAGCCGAACTTCATCTTCAGCCGATAGTCTTACTTGCTGAAGTCGGTGGTGCTTCTGCTGATGAGATATGAGCTTTTCATCTTCAGCTCTTTTCTTCTGTGATATTTCATCACGTCCCTGCTTTCCCTCCGTATCCGCTAATACCAAGAAAACATATATCTTAGCAGGGACAACTCCCATATTATCGACAGACATACAATGTGTCAGCTTTCCAATGTCTCTGAAAGGTTGATTCACCTCGGCATGAGCATCGACAGAAGTCTTCATCTTTGACTTGATATTTTTGGAGCGTTCCCCGGAAGAGCCAGAAGAGTGGTTATAACCAGAAGTGACCACTATCTGAGGCGAAAGACATGGAGTCATGGATATACCAATAACAAACGCATAATAAAAACGGTAACAATCCAACTCTTACCTATTTACAATTTCACTAGCTGTAGTGATTATAACGACAGAATTTCGAAAACTTGTCTGTTCCCTCAAACCTACAAAGACGAGCATAATTCATTATTCAAAATCATGACTTGATTTTCATGAAACCGTGAACA
Organism: Papaver somniferum; assembly: GCF_003573695.1. Lineage (NCBI taxonomy): Eukaryota > Viridiplantae > Streptophyta > Magnoliopsida > Ranunculales > Papaveraceae > Papaver > Papaver somniferum. Next base: position 112,853,030 of record NC_039360.1, read on the forward strand.
ACCCACGTGAATTTTAACATCCACTGGTTTTGATAATTGTCTACTTTGAACAGTTGTTCACAATCAAAACATTGATTTTACAATATATATATATATATATATATATATATATATATATATTTATATTTAACGTGAAACTCACGTAAATTTGAAAAAAGATAAAAATAAAAAAATATAATATATACATATATATATTATTTTTGCTCCCTCGCGCGAGCATTTGTCTTTGAAACGTGAGTATATTCTCAAATATTTCTGATAGCTCGAAGATAAAAAAATTTCATGAAACCCCATAAACAAATGTTTTATTACTAACAGACGCACGTCTATTCAAAAAAAAATAAAAAAAAACTTTCTCTCGTACGAGCATCCACCTTTGAAACGAGAGTTTATTCCATTTTGTGAAATCTCACATATTTAAAAAAATAAAATTTTTGGTTTTCGTGAAAGCTCATAGACAAAAATTTTATCATTAGACTTAGGTCTATTTTTTTTGTTTCTTAAATTAACAAACGAATGAACGTTTGTTCCTAACACAAGGATTTCCTTTTGGGTCCGGCCCGCAAACGCTAAACTGTCCAAAACTGAATGTCTGACCGTCCAAATCAGCAGTGCTTCATCCATCCGCGCTCACGGGATGACACTCTATCATATTGTCAGGGTCCTTACCTGGGCATTTGCTCGTACATGACATCATTGGAGCAAATAGGGGATTCCGAAAATGCCTCGTTCACTGGAAAATCACCATCTAATACTTACTGTGGAACATGATTGTCCCTCACTAAGCAGGGGACTTAATGTTGATGGTGGATTTTTGACAAGGGCTAAAATCGTAAAATCATGATACTGCATGTTTCTGACCCGGCTTCCGGAACGCATGTAAGGATTCATGTTTTACGATCCGTGAACCGTTTCACGATCTCTGACTGAGCGAGCGTTCCTATCAGAACAATGATGAATATGTTTCTTGAAAGGCCTCCCAACTGAGCGTTTGATGCTACACACATTTCATCATACCTTTATGTAGAATCAAATGATTGGGTGGTTCTCTAGACATAATTGTTTGTTAGAGAGCTTAACGCCTTCAGGACGTCGACGCTGCACGTTGTTCCCTGACTACGTAGAGAGACCCACCTCTACATAGAATAATAATTGGACGGATCTCTACACATAATTGTTTGTTATAAGGACGTCGATGTTGCACGTTGTTCCCTGACTATGTAGAGATACCGTGTATAGATTCATGCGGCTCTCTAGACATAATTGTTTGTTAGAGGGCTTAACGCCTTCAAGACGTCGACGCTGCACGTTGTTCCCTGACTATGCACCCCTCAGAATGAGTATGATGCTTCAACTATCTTATATCTCGATTCTGCAAATAGATTAATTCTAGTGTCATTTTCCAACTGAATTCCTAGAAAATAATCTATTATATCTCATTACTCTATTCCATGGCTATCCCCAGCTGATTCCATGGATTAGTAATAAATAATCAATCTATCACATTACTCCGTTTCATGGTTTATTCCCGACTGAATTCCATGAATTAGTAATGGATATTCACTGTCCGGGCGTCTGAGCCACCGTCGAGTAAGTCCCGAGAAAATGGTGCAAGTGCACTTGACAATAATGCACGAACGAGCACCCGAACGCGCGAATGTTCGAAAATATGGAAAAACGAGCAACTTATGGAGGAAAATAACATTAAATAAAATAAGCAAGAGGCGTAGGACCGTGCCCACCGGCCGGCCTGCCATGCCGCTATTTCTGGTCCCCCTCTCCCGTTATTTTATTTTATTTCCCTCATGTCATGGAGAGACTCCTTCATTTGAGCAAACTCCCTAATTTGATCGAAACTCCCTCGTTTGAACGAAACTCTTAGTTTTCCATACTTTCACCGAACAAAATAGGGAAAGATGTCACGGGACCAGCCCTAGCCGTGGTTGGTCCCACACCTTACAATCCCTTATTTTCTCATATTATTATTTCCATCATCTCATGAAACTCCATCGTTTGAGCGAAAACCCTAGTTTTTCAATATTTTCTCAAATATTGCTCAAACCCTGGATAAGCCAAAAAGTCAAATGGTCACTTGACCAACTAGGCTACTCACGTGAAATATTAAAACATTATTATTTTAGTATTCTCAAAACATCAGTCGCACGAGCGAAGTTCTGCTCGCTCGTTCGAGCAAAATTGAGAGTTTTAGTCAAAATCAAACTCTTCTGAAAATCCAAAATATTGCTCAAACGCTCACCAGAAAATACCAAAACTCTCACGACTGAGACACGGACAATATGGTGACATAGGAACGCTTCCTTGACCGACCAAGGCCGTCCCCGAGGCTTACAATGAGCCGGTCCCACACATTTTCATAATTTTGACCTAATTTGCTATCAATTGCTCATATTGGGTCCAAACTCTTTCCAACCAACTTGGGGCTCGCTCAAACGACCGTCAGCTGGTCCCACAAAGACCAAGGGCCGGTTTCATGTCCTCTTGGTCGGTCCCTCATCTCTCCATAACTAGGTTTTATTACCTAACGCTCGCACGAGCACTATTCTAATAAATGATTAAACCAGCGTTTGATCGTTCTTTCACCAACTGGTCAACCAAGGACTTTGGTGCACGCTCAATCGAGCACTCGGGCGCTGCATGGTCGACCATCATCCCATGTGGTCGGTCCCTCCTTCACTCAATGACCCATTTTTGAGTAAATCATCAATTGACCAACAATTGCTCAAAAATTAGGGTTTGCTCTGTAAATCATAATTCTGAGCAAATTCAAACACTAATAATTTTATGTTGATTCAACAATCAACGTCTGAATTAATTATATAATATTCAGTCCATCTACCAATATTTTAATTAATATATTATTTGGTCACACTACCAATAATTCATCGAATGAGAAATACTTGCTCAATTGTTCGAATATTGATCAAACTATCAATATTCAGTAATTTATCGACTGAGCAATACTTTCTCAATTGTTCGAATATTGATCCAACTATCAATATTCATTAATTTATCGAATGAGCAATACTTGCTCAGTTGCTCGAATATTGATCCAGCTATCAATATTCAGTAATTTATCGATGCTCGAACACTGATTCAACTATCAATATTCAACAATTCCTCAGACAATATTTTCTTAGACGAGCAATATCAACATCATTCATTTTATTCATTCGAGAACTATACGTCCCAGCAGACATGTTCAATTCATGAGTCCTAGAGCATTCAGCAATCATGCTCGACTGAACAATACTTAGACCCATCGTCTAATCAAGTCAACGACTGACTAATAAAATACACATCTGCTTTGCAGGCTCCACGTTCGTGAGACATCAATCATGTCACATGGGGGATATCAATTAGGGTTTTTTTCTGGCGTCCTACAGCACGTGTGTTCATCCACGATGAGAAATGTGAGTAAGTCGTGCAAGCAGTTGAGGGAGTTAGCAAAGTAGTGGGTGGACAATCAACCAAGTCTTCGCGCGACCTGGAACTGGTTAAACCACGATTTCCCACTTTCCCACTCTTTCACTCGAGCAACTGTGACACTTACTGGAGATCAATGTATCTACTATTCTAGCAATATAAATAAGTCTTTGAATCCACGATTAAAAAAGGATAATTTTTTGAGAAATCACTCTCAAGAATTCCATCAATCGACCAGAACTTATTCGAACTCAACAGTTCACAAAAAACTTGTCCTTGATCACCATTGATCTCGCATACTCCGCAGCTTCCCTCCTACAGATCAACCTTCTTCCTTCTTTGTGACCGAATTGACTCTGGAACAACCATTGTCTTGGTTTAGGCCGGAATTATACATATTGATCTCTCGAACTCAAAGCACTCCCGTGCAGTGCATGTTTGAGGTTAGGCTGTTTGCTCGGTTGAGGATCCTCCATCACACGGTCGTCTCTCCATTCCCTAAAAAACCAGCGAATTGTTTTTCCCCATCAACAATATGATTTTAATAAAATACGGACCGCAAGATTTAATAAAACTAAGATCTGGATTTTAATTTCCATAAATTTTTTGCGGAAAATCTTATTAATTTCCATAAAAAATTTTTTTGACGCCGTAACATTTAAGAGATTAGATTGGACGAGAATATGAACGGAATCCACAGAAATATAGAAATATGTATATTTATGTAAATAAAATGAATAAAAAGAGAAGAAATACAATTTTTGGATGGAGATAATAATTAAGCGACATATTGGCATTGGATCGTCCCTTGACTTCCTTAATTTATCGGGATGGGATAAAACCAGAAACATTTAGATTTTATGAGCTCTATTTTTGGTTAACAAAATCCCATATTAATGCCTCAAAATATTTCATCCAAATAATCCTCTCTTCTTTCTTGATTTTTTTTATGCGGTACCGCTTTTTAGGGTTTCACCTTTTTAGGGTTTCACCTTTTTACGTTGATTTTATTAATCGAAATTTGTGTTTTGAATTTCTTTTTTATTATTTTTATTATCGATTCTTTTGATATTTAAGTTTTCTTTTTAGATGAAAGGGCAACGAGCACATAGCCTCGACAATCAAACTAGCATGCTACCGGAACGCGGTCAAACCTTTTCAACGACATACAAGAACTTCTCCACGCAGCTCTGAAAGAAATAATTAGAAGGTATGCATATATCTAATCTCTAAGGCAAATATGTTCTTAATTTTCGTGATTATCATTATCTCTGTTTGATTACTGTTATCAATTTTAACTGGAACCACTTTATTATGTAAGTTTGTTAGAGGTATAAGGTTCTCTGAGTGGTTGCGAAGACGAAGAGGCCAAAGTTTTGTTTTTAATGTTACGTTAACCTTATTTCTTCAAACTATAAAAATTTCTATTTTTTGCTTTCAGCTGAATCCACTTTTTATGATAATTTAGATTTTGTAGGTTAAGATTTACTTTAAGGTAGCATGCGTATTTTTTTTGATTTCATTAGGTAAAATATCAATTTATGAAAACGGATTTTGATGTGTTTCTGAATGTTTTGTTGTATTTAGGGACGGTCGGTGAACTGGGATGGTTAAGCACTTAAATAATATGCTGTGGCGCAATTAAAAATTTCATTTTCATATGACTTGAACATAAGCTTGTTTATGGGTGAAAACTGTTTCTGCTAGTTTTGGTAAATTTGGGTGTGTGGATGAGAAACAAATCTAAACCTAAAACAAATGCACTGCACGGGAGTACTTTAGATTCGAGAGATCAATCTGTACAATCCTGGCCTAAACCAAGAAATGGCCGTTCCAGTCTTGCTTCGGTCACAAAGTGAAGGAGAAGGGTTGGTCTTAGGGAGGGAAGCGAAGAAGGTGTTGAGACCAGAATGGTTAATTCTGAAGGTGTGGCTATTTTATGACTTATATCATAATTCGGAACTGGCTTGCGGAATATAACTATCAGTTCTTTTGTATTATCTGGATACTGTGTTGTTGTTCTAACCAAAACTTGTTGTCTGGTCGAAAATAGGTAAAACCTATTTATACAAGTCATATTGAACGCACCTTGATCTCGTAGAAAGTGGGAGTGATTGAGTGATAGAGAAGTGGGATTATGTGTAACTGTCAGAAACCATGTTCCCACTATGGAAGTAACTAGTTAGTTTACACCCACTACTTCTTGCCGCCACTAACTGCCCTGCTTTCTGACACTTTCTTATAATGGGTGTGTTGCACGCCGCAAACTGTAAACCGCCATACCAATACCCTGATGAGCATCCCCAGTTTGTGACATGTTTGATGTCTCGAGTGTTTTTATGGAAAACATGTAGCAGGCTGCTATGTGTGGCAAGTCAAAATAAGGAGACTTTTCACAAGAGAATAACACGTGATGCTATTTGGCTTGTCTTAGTTGGTGTCCCAAAACTTTCCACAGGCCTATCAATTCTGTGGCGAATTTGGACGGTTGAGATGGTAACTCATGAGAAAGGGTGGCCATTGATTATGGCCACATTCTGTTGGCACCTGATGGTAGCACAGTGGCGTCATTGGCACATGCCAATGGTGTAGTGGCATGCCAGTGGCATAGTGGCGCCTAGCGTAGCCATGTCAGCTACTTTGGCATATTGGTGTTAGACCCAAATATGGCTCTGACAACATTGGCCCTGTTGCTATATAAAACTTAAGGCCTTATGTGAATTACATGACTTAGTTGGCGTGGAAACTTTAGCTAAATTAGGGTTTGGCATATCGAAACTCTAATTAGCGCGTACGGCATGGCCGCAACACGGTGGTGTTTTATGCAATCGGTGCCATGGCCACATTAAAGGAATCATGCCAGGCCATAATATGGCAATAACCACATGCGCAAGGATGGCCACGGGTGATTATAGAATGGCGTCGTTTTTAGGATTTGGCAGGTCCCACATGGCCCGTGGCATGTTGTAGGGCCAAAGTGGCGTAATTGGGTCACGACTGGAAATTAGGGTTTCGACTAATGCCACTAAGGCAGAACTGTGTTTGGAATACCCTAATTGGAATATGTTATGGCGTTTGGCCACGAAAAGAAGTGGGGTAGCACGTTGGCGCGCTATTTATGGCATGTTGACACGATCGGCATGCTACTGCGGCAAAGTGGCACGTTTGGCATGTTTGGCATGCTACTGCGGAAAAGTGGAACATTTGGCATGTTTGGCATGCCAATTAGCGTATTGGCGCGACATGCATGTTCGGCATGTCACTAGCATACCGGAGCAGAATGGCACGTTTGGCATGTTTGGCAGGCCAATTAGCATGTTGGCGCGGCTTTTGGAAAGCCAATTTGCATTGTGACCTTCTGGCGCAACTATGCCTCTTTTGATACTGTGGCAGGTTTAGAGCGACCTGATTGGTCGATTAAAAAGAGGGGCCGACCAAGCATGGGTGTGGCCACACTTTTGGTGTGCGTGTAGCGGATTTAAGTGACCTGATTGGTCGATGGGAAATAGGGCCGGCAAGTATGGGCCCAGCCACAACTCATGTGCGTGTGGTGGGTTTAAGGCGACCTGATTGGTCTACGGGAAATAAAGGCTAATTCGAGCAACATGGGGTGTGGCCTCTTGCAAGTGGCGTCGGCTGCCCTATGGCATGGCCACACCTCCCTTTGTTGTTGTTCCTATTCCGCGTCTCCTTTTATTCCTTGTTTTCTGATTGTGGGTAGGATTTTGAACCTACTAATCCATGGCGGATCAATTGCCTAGTTCACCTAGGCTTAATTTCGACAGGCGAGGTCTAATATACTGCGCAGGGTGCAAAAACCCTAATTTTGCAAATTAGTTAGAGTAATATTTGAATCTTGCGAATTATCACAAAATTGATTGAATTCTATGTGTTGACACAGAGTTCTTTAAGTTTATTTCCAGAGAGCAGTATGCTTTCCAATTGAATACTTTTATGCAAGGACCTCAACCTTGATACTTGGAAATTCGTGCTACTCTGCTGTGAGTGAACACAAATTGTCATGCCATATCAATATTAAGGGTTCAGCCGGGGAACATAGCACAGAAAGCATTCAAAGAAACTTATATTAACTGAATAATATAGGCAAGGTGCCAAAATTTACAGAATATCTGGGATTGTTGCTACATGCACCATTATGGATAAATTTCATGTGAATATATTGTGTTGATCAATAAATGCGCCAGTGGAGAGGTTGAACACTCGTCACTTTACATGGGCCTGTCTCTTTGCTGAGTGACGGCATATTAAATGCAATGTATTACAATTTTAACCCTGAACTAAAAACCACCATAGATATTAAGTCCCCTGCTTATCACGTAACAGTGGCATTGTTGTGGGGTAAGCATGAGATGGTGACAGACAAGGAAAAAAAATCGAAAGGCATGACATGAAGAGATTGCCGAGAAAAATTCGACTGACCTTGGCAAGAAGTATGAGTAGTCTATGATCTTTGCATTGGCGGTCTGGCCACAAGGTGTTGGCGCTTGGCATACCTCTGGCTTTGCTATAGCGTACTTCTGGCTCGGCTGCTGAGATTGGTGCCACGGAACATTGACACAGCGGGCCCAAAAGGAAACCTTCTTCTACCTGACTTCCAAAAGTGTTATGCACATAAAATACGTTGCCCACCTTTATTCCTTATTCCATTGGCCTTTCTTCTGTAGCGGAGAGCTTCTTTCCATCAGCATCCCAGGTGAGTGAATCATCCCAGATAGATATGTATCTAATCAGCTGATATCCCGTATCTGGAGCCTTCATGTACGGTAGGTAGAGAGTTTTCAGGTTTCATCATTTTGTGTGATATAAAAGAGCACTTCGATCTTTTATTTTCATATCGATCACCACAGGATTGTGTTCATCTCTTTTCAGGTATTTCTCCATATCTTCTTGCACTTTTCCTTTTGTCTCCTTTCATTATGTATATTATTGATGTAGACACAATAGTTTCCTGCAGTATATGATGGGAACTCCTAATGGTTATTCTTCCAATTCTTGGAGAAAAGTTTTGAAGTTGACAAACCCAGGGTTTCTGCATCTGAGGAGGTATTAGACAAAATCGATCCTTTGTTCCGTGAGGCTGGTCGGATTATACAAGGTATGCCTCTCACTCATCTACGCCTTGTTCGGACGTGTGCTCAATATTTCATGGCTTCGTTTGACATGGAGGAGAAGTGGAGACATGACGAAGCATTTCATCGCGTCAAGTCTCACTATGGTGAAGCATCTCAGCAAACCAGTGCCAGGGCTGAAAGATTCGCTGCTCGAATGAAGCGGCGAAGGATCGAGCCTAAGAAACCTCCATGCAAGAGCTAGTTCAATTAACCTGTTCATGACAGTATCGTAATCCTCGACCATGATATTGATGAACCAGAGTATCCTCAAGAGGCTGTTGGAGCAGTTTCTGAGAAGGATGTCGGTGCGACCCACGAGAAAGAGACTGAATAGGGCTTTGGATAAGGCGTTGAAGCCGCTGTTGGAGAGGATGTTGAGGCAGCCGCTGGAGAGGTATTTGGAGAGGACGATGGAGCAGGCGTTGACATTGATAACTAGTTTTCATTCTGTTATTTCCTTCAGTAGAAAAACAATCTTTTCGTAGCTTGTAGATGCTTTTGATACTTCAGGGTTTTTTTTTGTTCATGTGACTAGAGCCATGCTTCTCCAAGTAATATTCTTTCATTTATGATGCTTTGATAATTTCATATCTTTAATTGGATGAATGAATAAAATCTCCCGAAAGAATCCCAAAACCCCTTTTGCGAAAAACGAGTTCTTCCATTCTTCCAGAGCGACTCAGCGGACGGGAAGCCAAATCACATAAATAGTGCAGCAATAATGCTAGTAAGCGTGCTACACTCTCTAGCTACTTCCATAGCAACGCCTCGCATGCCGTTGGCAACAGTAACTCAAAACAGGGGAAAAACAGTAGCAATAATTAAGGATTTTACCAACCTCTTATTGGATTTTCCCTTGCAAATTACACAGGACGTGACATGCCGCCTGGGTATGTAAAAGCGTGAGCTGCCAAAAGCTGGTAAACACGCCGTGAGAAGTAGATAAACCTCGTCAGGAGAAAGTTGACGCTAGACGTTCTTGAAGGAAGGTGTCCATGCCGCCACTTGATGATCTTCTTCCTTGCATATTTCCCTCTTCAGTTTATTTTTTTTGAACAAGATATTTTTTGTAGGGTTTGATTTTTTCTGGTTTTTAATTGATGGGTAATCACTTTGTGAGAGTTTGGATTTGCTGGGTACTTTTCCTTTGAAATGATTAAGGAAAACATATTTTGAAATAAAGATGCTTTTAATTAAAATCGAAACCCTAATTATGAACGTAAGCAGTGCTGGTGGTGCACGCTTGGGCTGCTGTTCTGCTGCTGGAGTTTTCCTTTTTCCTCCTTCATCCACTACGCTCACAGAGGGGCCAATGTTATATTTCTTGTTGATGAGGCGTCCGTTTTCTCGAGTTTCGCGTGAATCTTCACGGCTTGGTTCTTTCTAACAATGCTGGTGTTGTTGTGGCCGACCGCTTAGCAGCTTCATGAAGTTCAGAGAATGTCTGGAAGCGTAGATTCTCCAGTAAGGCGCGATAAATGGGAACCATGCCATTGATGCAAGAGTCCACCAATTGTTGTTCAGTCACGTTTGGGTCGTGACAATCCATCGCCTGAATTCTGTATCTCTTAACATAATCATTCGGATGTTCATTGTTTCGTTGGAACATCCTTCCTAAATATGAAAAGGTGATTTGCTCAGACACAAAGAAATACTTCTTTTAGAAAGCTTCAACCATCTCACGCCAGTTGTATATGTTGTTTGGTGCAATGTTGTTGTACCAGGTGTACGCTCTTCCAGTAAGTGACTTTGAAAATTCTTTCAGGCGGAGAACATGATTGTACTCGTGTTCACCCAAGGATTCTAGAAATCGAGAGATATGTTCACATGCATTACCAATGTCGTCACATAGGGAGAATTGAGGAGAAGAATATCCCCTCGGAAGAGGAACTCTTTGCACGTCAGGAGGATATGGAGGTTCATGTTGGTGCATGTCCACCGGGTTTTCTCTGTCTCGATTTCGGAGAAGTCGTTCCAAATCTTCATGCGTGATGAAATTGGATGGTTGATTCCTCTCTAATAGACGGGCCTCTTCATCTACAAGGGTGCGCCCTGCTGAGGCGCTGGCACCAGGGGTGTTAAAAGTGCTCCTCTGGCTCTGGTTGGCGTTGTTTCTGCGGTAGCCGCTCCGTTAGCGTCTTGAGGAAAGTGAGTACCTCCTTCTGAGTTGAAGTCATGTCTGTCTGAGCCTTAGCAAGAACTTCATGTCTTTCCATCAAATCAGCAATGGTAATAAGGGGTTGGCCTCCTATGGTTCCTCCAGTTTCTCGTCCCGATGGTGGAGTGGTGGCAGCTCTGGTGACAACTGGGGCGTCACGCTTGAAAAAATATTGGGGGTGGAAACAACGGCTCTGGCTCTGGTGATCGAAGGTCTAACGCCTGAGGGAACGTTTCCTGCGCCGTTGGTGTTGGTCATGCTGACAGGTGGTGAATTGATGCCACTGGAAGGGATGTTGATACCAAGGACGTTCTCAATGTTGGTGGCATTAGGGCTTGTTGCTGATCTGGATCTAAGCTCTACGATCTTGAATTTGGAATTGAAAAAATCAAATCGAAAATTGATATTGCAACCGAGAGATTAATCTCCCACTGTGGTCGCCAGTTGTTTATGGGTGAAAACTGTTTCTGTTGGTTTCGGTAAATTTGGGTGTGCGGATGAGAAACAAATCTAAACCTAAAACAAATGCACTGCACAGGGAGTACTTTAGATTCGAGAGATCAATATGTACAATCCTGGACTAAACCAATAAATGGTCGTTCCAGTCTTGCTTCGGTCACAAAGTGAAGGAGAAGGGTTGGCTTAGGGAAGGAAGCAAAGAAGGTGTTAATACCAGAATGGTAATTCTGAAGGTGTGGCTATATTATGACTTGTATCAGAATTTGGAACTGGCTTGCGGAATGTAAGCTATCAGTTCTTATGTATTTTCTGTATACTGTGATGTTGTTCTAACCAAAACTTGTTGTCTGGTCGAAAATAGGTAAAACCTATTTATACAAGTCATATTGAACGCACCCTGATCATGTTGAAAGTGGGAGTGATTGAGTGATGGAGAAGTGGGGTTATGTGTAACTGTCAGAAACCATGTTCCCACTATGGAAGTAACTGGTTAGTTTACACCCACTACTTCTTGCCGCCACTAACTGCCCTGCTTTCTGACACTTTCTTATAATGGGCGTGTTGCACGCCACACACTGTAAACTGTGAGACCAATACCCCGATGAGCATCCCCCAGTTTGTAACATGTTTGATATCTCGAGTGTTTTCATGGAAAACATGTAGCAGGTTGCTATGTGTGGCAAGTCAAAATCAGGAGACTTGCCACAAGAGAATAGCACGTTATGCTATTTGGATTGTCTTAGTTGGTCGCACAAAACTTGCCACAGGCCTGTCAATTCTGTGGCGAATTTGGACTGCTGAGATCGTAACTCATGAGAAACGGTGGCCACTGATTATGGCCACATTCTGTTGGCGCCTGATGGTAGCACAGTGGCGTCATTGGCACATGCCAATGGTGTAGTGGCATGCCAGTGGCATAGTAGCGCCTGGCGTAGCCATGGCATCTATTTTGGCATATTGGTGTTAGACACAAATATGGCTCTGGCAAAATTGGACCTGTTACTATATCAAACTGAAGGCCTTAGGAGAATTACTTGACTTAGTTGGCATGACAACTTTAGCTAAATTAGGGTTTGGCATATCGAAACCCTAATTAGCGTGTACGACATGGCCGCGACACGGTGGCGCTTTATGGAATCGGTGCCATGGCCACATTAAAGGAATCATGGTAGGCCATAATATGGAAATAACCACAGGCGCAAGGATGGACACGGGTGATTATAGAATGGCATCGTTTTTACGATTTGGCGGGTCCCACATGGCTCGTGGCATGTTGTAGGGCCAAAGTGGCGTAATTGGGTCACGAATGGAAATTAAGGTTTCAACTAATGCTACTAAGGCAGAGCCGTGTTTGGAATACCCTAATTGGAATATGTTATGGCATTTGCCACGAACAAGAAGTGGGTTAGCACGTTGGCGCGCTATTTATGGCATGTTGACACGATCGGCATGCTACTGCAGCAAAGTGGCATGTTTGGCATGTTTGATATGTTCGGCATGCTACTGTGGCAATGTGGCACGTTTGGCATGTTTGGCATGCCAATTAGTGTATTGGCGCGACATGGCATGTTCGGCATGTCACTGGCATACCGAAGCGGAATGGCACGTTTGGCATGCCAATTAGCATGTTGGCGCGGGTTTTGGAAATCCAATTTGGCATTGTGACCTTCTGGCGAAATTTTGCCTATTTTGATACTGTGGCAGGTTTAGAGCGACCTGATTGGTCGATTAAAAAGAGGGGTCGGCCAAGCATGGGCGTGGCCACACTTCTGGTGTGCGTGTGGCTAGTTTAAAGTGACCTGATTGGTCAATGGGAAATAGGACCGGCAAGTATGGGCCCAACCACAGCTCATGTGCGTGTGGCGGGTTTAAGGCGACCTGATTGGTCGACGGGAAATAGGGGCCGGTTCGAGCAGCATGAGGTGTGGCCTCTTGCAAGTGGATACGGCTGGCCTATGGCATGGCCACACCTCCCTTTGTTGCTGTTCCTATTCCACGACTCCTTTTATTCCTTGTTTTCTGATTATGGGTAGGATTTTTCACCTACAAATGCATAGCGTATTAATTTCCTAGTTCGCCTAGGTTTAATTTCGACAGGAGAGGTCTAATATACTGTAGGGGAAAAAACCCTAATTTTGCAAATTAGTTAGAGTAATATCTGAATCTTGTGAATTATCACAAAATTGATTGAATTCTATGTGTTGACACAGAGTTCTTTAAGTTTATTGCCAGAGAGCAGTATGCTTTCCGATTGAATACTTTTATGCAAGGACCTCAACCTTGATACTTGGAAATTCGTGCTACTCTGCTGTGAGTGAACACAAATTGCCATGCCATATCAATACTAAGGGTTCAGCCGGGGAACATAGCACATAAATCATTCAAAGAAACTTATATTAACTGAATAATACATGTAAGGTGCCAAAATTTACAGAATATCTGGGATTGGTTCTACATGCACCATTCTGGATAAATTTCATGTGAATATATTGAGTTGCTCAATAAATGCGCCAGTGGAGAGGTTGAACACTTGTAACTTTACATGGGCATTTCTCTTTGCAGAGTGACGGCGTATTAAATGCAATGTTTTAGAATTTTAACCATGAACTAGAAAACACCATCAACAAAACTCTGGAAAAATACAACAAAACAATTGAGAACTCCTTAGTCAGTTCTCTTTGTTTTGTTTTTTTCTCTTTCCCCTGTGTGGTGGCTCTATGCATTGCAACTTTGTAATTTTCCCTCTTTCTTAATATAATTTAGTTATCGAGGAAAAAAAAACAATTCAGTCTTACTTGCATAAAGAGAAGCTAAGACTACCCTAACTTCGGGTAGGTACTATCCTACAAGCTCAATGTTGGTCACTTTCCTCATCTTGCAGATTTAGTTACTAGAATTAACTATGAGGTAGGATCCATGGACACTCTTAGATGGACAAGGTCAGACAAGATTTGCGCCATTTTCTCCGCAAAACCCAAACGAAAATGAATTTTGGTGTAATATTTTGATGATATATTCCTCTTATAAGACTCTGCATTCCTACAAAGAAAAATGAATGCAATTCGAGATAACAAACCTGACCATCTACCAATCTTAATTTCCACCGTTAAATTTGAATGGCTGATATTCAAAGGGGTAAATGGTCGTTTTATACATCTCTAATTGTGTTCATTTTTTATAGGAATGTAGAGTCTTATAATAGGAATATATCATCAAAATATTATACTTAAATTCATTGTTGTTTGGGTTTTGCGGAGAAAATGGCGCAAATCTTGTCTGACCTTGTGTACTGTTCTCAGTTATAGAAATGAAGATCGAGATAGAATAAGTAAATCTGGGTTCCTAATGAACTCAGCCTCTGCTATAAACTTCAAATAATTTTCATTAAAGAGATAAGGCAGCTGTTCTTACAAATTTAAAGTAAATGATTAACCTAACAACAACCAACAGATAAAGGACACGCGTCACTATCTGACCGGCTAATAACTACCAAATCACTAATAAGCATAAGGGCACACCAAAGTAGTACTATGGGAAGACACAAGACTATGACATTGCCTACTGCTGGAAAGTATCCTTGTCCTCAAGGATAAAATTGCGAAAGTGTGATTTGATGACAGCCACGTCCTCCCAAGTAGCATCCTCAGGTGATGAATTCGTCCACTGGATGAGCACTTGTCTTACTAGTCGCTTTCCCATAAGGGTGGTTCTGTACTGGAGAGATTTAGTTGGAACCATGATAACTTCCCCTGTATGATCAACAATAGGCAGAGTAGGAGAAGGAATATGCTTCTTACCAATGTGTTGCTTGAGTTGAGATACGTGAAAGACAGGATGAATCCTAGCCTGATCTGGAAGCTTCAACTTGTAAGCCACTGCACCAATTTTTTGTAGAATAGGAAAAGGCCCATAGAACTTTGCAGATAATTTAAAGTTCTTCCTGAGAGAAACTGAAGCTTGTCGATAAGGTTGGAGTTTAAGATATACCAAGTCTCCAACTTCAAAACTTCTCTCCTTCCTTGATTTATCTGCAAAATACTTCATTCTTTCTTGAGCTTTATGAAGTGCTTCCTTAAGAACATCAATCATTGCTTCCCTGTCCTTCAAGTATGCCTCTACAACATCTACAGAAGTGGTGCTAGTAGATGGGAAAGCCATACGTGGTGGGAGATAGCCATAGAGAGCTTGAAAAGGAGACATTTTTAAACTAGTATGATAACTAGTGTTATACCACCACTCAGCAAGGGGAAACCAGTGACACCATTTACTAGGTTTGTGGCCATTAATACATCTTAAGTAAGTTTCTAGAGATGAATTAACTCTTTCTGATTGGCCATCAGTTTGGGGATGGTAAGCAGTGTTGAGATTCAAACTAGTGCCCAATGCTTTAAAAAGATCTTGCCAAAAGTGACTAGTGAACACTCTATCTCTATCAGAAACAATAGAAGCAGGTAGGCCATGAAGTTTGAATACCTGATCCAAAAAAACCTTTGCTACTGAAGTAGCTGTATAGGGATCGTGCAGAGCAATGAAGTGGTTGTACTTGGTGAGTCTATCTACCACCACAAGTATTACACTTTTTCTGTCACTTAGGGGTAAACCTTCAATGAAGTCCATTGTAATGTGCTGCCATGCATGTTCAGGAATTGGGAGTGGTTGTAAAAGACCAGCAGGAAAGGTACTCTCACCTTTATTTCTCTGGAAGATGTCACACTCAGCTACAAATAGAAGTATGTCTTTCTTCATTTGAGGCCAGAAGAAATGAGACTTAGCCCTATTATAAGTGGCCTGCATTCCTGAATGACCTCCAACATTATAAGAATGAACAATATTCAAGATGGTAGTTCTTACCCCATTGCTAGCTCCCACATATATCCTAGATTTGTACTTCAATATGTCAGCAATGTAAGAATAATGCTGAATATAATCAGCAGATACCAGCAGCTGAGTAATGAGTTGTTGAACTTTAGTGTCCCCAACATAGATTTGAAGAATGTCATGCATCCAATTTAATTGAGAGATAGATAAAGCAGAGCAAGCATCATGTGCAATTGGTCTTCTAGATAAGGCATCAACAACTACATTTTCTTTACCTCTTTTGTATTTAATTTCATATTCAAAACCAAACAATTTCATTAGCCACCTTTGTTGCAGAACTGTGGTGAGCCTTTGTTCTAAAAAATACTTAAGGCTGTTGTGATATGTTTGGATAACAAATTTGCTCCCTTGTAGATAGTGTTTCCATTTATGCACATCCTTGACAATTGCCAAAAATTTCTTTTCATAAGTTGACAAAGCTCTAGCTCTAGGTCCCAAAGGAGAGCTGAAAAAAGAAATTGGCTTACCTTCTTGAGTTAAGACAGCTCCCAGACAAGAATCACTGACATCACTCTCCATAGTGAATTGCTTTGAAAAATCAGGCAGGGCAAGGACTGGAGTGGTGGACATGGCTAACTTGAGTTGCTCAAATGCAGAAGTGGCAGCTGAAGTCCAATGAAAGGAATTTTTTCTTAATAGATCAGTTAAAGGCTTGCAGATAGCACCAGAGTTCTTGACAAACTTCCTATAGTAACCTGTAAGACCCAGAAATCCTCTCAGCTCCTTGAGAGAAGTAGGAATTGGCCAACTTTGCATGGCTTCAATTTTGCTGGGATCAGCACAAACACCTTCAGGAGTTATAATGTGGCCTAAATACTCCAATTGTGACTGACCAAAACAACACTTGGACATCTTAGCATATATTTGGTGCTTTCTGAGCAATGAAAAACTATACTTAGATGCTCAAGATGGTCAGACATGGATGAACTGTAAATTAAAATATCATCAAAAAATACAAGAACAAACTTGCTCAAGTAAGGAGCAAAAACCCCATTCATAAGGGCTTCAAATGTGGCAGGTGCATTTGTCAACCCAAATGGCATGACTTTGAATTCATAATGCCCATGATGTGTCCTACAAGCAGTCTTGTGAACATCTAAAGGATTCAATAAGATCTGATGATAACCTGCCCTTAAATCCAGTTTGGAAAGAAACAAAAATCCTTTAAGCTCATCCAACAGCTCATCCACAATTGGGATGGGAAACTTGTCTTTAATAGTGATGTTATTTAGCTTTCTATAATCTACACAAAACCTCCAGGTATTATCTTTATTTTTGACTAACAGAATTGGAGAGGCAAAAGGGTTTTGGATGTTTTGAATAATTCCAGAAGAGAGCATTTCCTTCACAAGTTGTTCTACTACTCCTTTTTGAATGTATGGGCATCTATATGGTCTTTGATTAGGAGGTTGAGCACCATGTTTTAATGGAATAGAATGGTCCAAAGTTCTATGAGGAGGTAAAAAAGATGGCTCAACAAATATATCAGTGAATGCAGACAGAAGTGGTAATATTGGAGGTGGCACTGGAGGTGATATAGGTGAGGTTGTGACAGAAAAAAAGTGACCAAGTAGCCCGTGGGTGGTTTTTTCTAAAAATTTCTTTACAGCAGAACCACTCATCATTAGGAGATAAGGAGAGGTGGTAGTACCTTGCAGTGTAATATGATGACCAAGATGAAGAAAAGAAACACTGAGTTTAGCAAAGTTAAAGACAACATCACCTAATTTCTTAAGCCAATCAGCACCTAAAACCATATCACAGCCCCCCAGTGGAAGTAATCTTAAATATTCAGTGAATTTATAACCCTGCATACTCCAATGAAGCTGAGAACAAATACCAGTACTCACAATTTTCTCACCGTTAACAACAGTGACTAGCATTGGTGCAGTATGCTCTACCTTGCATTTGAGCTTAGTGGCCAAAGAACAATCCAAAAAGCTAGTTGTGCTGCCAGTATCAATAAGAATAGAAATGGACTTGCTCTGAAGAAGACCAGGGATTCTTGTAGTATCACCTGTAACAATACCAGTGAGGGCATGAAGATAAATATCCATGTCAGATTCAATTGGGGATTCCACAGCCTCTTCAAAAACTTCTTCATCATGATCTTGTTCTTGGGAGTCAGAACTCTCAGCTTGTACCATAAATAGTTGTTGTCTGCCCTTACACCTATGACCCATTGAGTAAAATTCATCACAATTATAACAAAGGCCCTTATCTCTGCGAATGCACATTTGGTCTGGAGTAAGGCGCTTAATAATTGGGTTAACTGATGCAGGTTTAAGGGTTGTGGGTGAGTAAGCTTTTGGAGTGGTAGGAGCTGACTTAGAAGTAGTGCAAGAGGTTGAAATTGGTTTAGGAGGAAAACTGGCAGTAGAGAAAGCTCTAGAGGATGTGAAAGAACTGGATGATGGCTTAATGCTCATAGAAGAAATAGATTGACATTTCTGCTCCTCCATTCTAGCTAAAGAAAAAGCTTGTGCAAGTGACTTTGGGTAAAACATAGCAACAGAGTTTCGTAATTCCTCTTTCAACCCACTAATAAAACTCATGATGAAATAATGTTCACTTAAAGAAGGATTGTTAGCAAGCATAAGAGCTTCAAATTCCTCAAAATATTCCTCTACAGAAGTAAGCTGAACCAATTTATTAAAACTACCAATAAAATTTTCTTCAACTGGATTTTCGAATCGAGAACAAATACCGTGAGCAAATTCATACCAAGTGATACGAGCTCTACCAACCTGAAAATTGAGAAACCATTTATCAGCCTTGCCGTCCAAATAGATAGCTGCTATATCCACACGACGTGACTCATCAATGTTGTGAAGGAAAAAATATCAGTCACATTTCTGGATCCAACCACGAGGATTGTCGCCATCGAATCGAGGAAAATCGAGTTTTGGAACGCGATTATAGTGATGTTGAGCTCCGCCCTGAGTGAAAGTACCAAAGATTGGAGTATTTTCTTCGCCGTTTTGCCCACCAGAATCATCTTTGGAGCTAGATGGGGAAGGTAAACGAGATAGAATTTCATCGAACCGCTTGTTAATCATAGTAAGATGGGAATCAGCCTTCTGCTGTTGTTGAAGGAGCTTGTCTTCCAAAGTAGTGAATCGATCTTCAGAGCTCGCCTGATTCCGTTGAACCAGATCCTGAACATCCTTAACAGTTTTGATATCGGAAGCACCCATCAGAAAAAAAAATGGGTTGACTCTGATGCCAAATGTACTGTTCTCGGTACATAGAAATGAAGATCGAGATAGAATAAGTAAATCTGGGTTCCTCATGAACTCAGCCTCTGCTATAAACTTCAGATAATTTTCATTAAAGAGATAAGGCAGCTGTTCTTACACATTTAAAGTAAATGATTAACCTAACAACAATGAACAAATAAAGGACACGCGTCGCTATCTGACCGGCTAACAACTACCCAATCACTAATAAGTATAAGGACACATCCAAGTAGTACTATGGGCAGACACAGGACTATGACACCTTGTCCATCTAAGAGTGTCCATGAATCCTCCCTCATTAACTATAACTATTTCTACAAGTCAGATGGTGGGAGCATGCTCACTAAGGTGTCTTAACCTTTTGCTTACTTATATATTAAATGATTTCATGGCCCCGTTAATTCATTCTAATCATTTGTTGGTTTTGTTCGTTTAGCTCTTTGTTATGACTATTTGGTTTTGAGGATGCTGTTATGACTTAGAAAACAACTAAAGCTCTTGCGAGTTGTATTAGACTTTGCATATATATTTTATTTTAATGATGCATACTACTATTAATTCTTGTCAATATGTGGTGGGTCTCTTGATACATGAAGTGTTTCCTCGATGCTATAGTTTTTCAAGATCTTTTGCCATGCTTCGGTAATTTTAAGCAGCATCACTATTATTAAAAGTTTTAGTGGTTCTTCTATAAAACTATTACTCCTTCCGTTCCTTTTTTTAATAGGTTGGTTTTTATAAATAAATGTTTCAAAAAAATAGACTGGTTTCTTAATTGGGAAAGTCAAATGTTACTTTAATTTTCTGGGACCACTTTTCTCTTAACTTCTTTTGATGACAAGTGTCATGGGGACCATTTCACTTTACTTCTTTTGCTGACAAGTGTCATGGAGATCATTTCACTTCACTTCTTTTATTGACAAGTGTCATGAGGACCACTTTCAATGATTAATTCTCTTAATTTCCTTAAATTTCTCTAAAAACAAAACCAGCCTATTAAAAAGGAACGGGAGAGTATTTCAATGGCATGAAAATTAAAGCTACGAAAAACTAATTTGTGTTATAGGGCCTTTGGCCCATGGATGTGCGGTCCATTAGATAACTAGGTTTTCCCTTTCCTATATATATATAGAACATTGTATGTATGTAATTTCTGATGCCTCTTTATCAATAAGAAGTTCTTCTCCATCTCTATCTCTATCTCTTGCTTTAACCCAATTGATACTACAAAATGTTATCAAACACGATGCTTTAGCCTTTGGATTTTCGATTTTTTTTTTTTTGGGTTAACATTTTTCAAAGAACCGATTCAATGAGAATTGTGTTCACAAAAACTTAAAATCCGTACCGACGGTATACTTCAATACGAGCCTATCGCTGCCGCAAATTTTGAGCTTGGAGATCTACATATCAAATTTCCAATCAAAATTGTTCATCGCAAACGTTAAAGAGTGAAGATCATTTCTGTTGGCCCCGTAATCAATCAAATACACTGTCGGAGACTCGGAGGTAATACCTTAAAACTCTTCCTCGTTTTCTATTTTTCTTTTGTCCGAAGGAAAAGGTTATTTGCCATGTTACGCATGCAATGCTTGATGTATATAATTGTCTTTACATCTGATTTTTTTGTCCTCATGTGGTTTGGGTATAAAAATTTTGATCCAAATTTTTGTCCTCATGTTATTAATTTCTTTTTATGTTATTGCTTGATTTTATGGGTAAATTAATTTCTTTTTATGGTTATGTTATTGCTTGATTTTACAATATTTATGTATTTTGTCCCATTGTATCATATGTATCATATATATATATATAATGGATGCAAATGTCTGATCTGTTGTGATATTGATGTCCAATTGCAAGGTTAGATTAGTTTTGGATTTAGTGAAACCATGATTGAAAGTTTTTCAGAGATATCATTATTGGTTAATTCTTTTTCTCTCATCATCTGCCATACTATCAATTTTGATGTACTTTACTGCTACTTGGTAGGGTAGATATGCACTGTTTCGTTTGTTTTTCAGTACAGTTTTACTGTAGTACCACTAATATTGATCATGAATTGTCTTGTCCGTTCAAAACTTAATATTTCGTCACATGCCTTTTTTTCCCTTTCTTTTTCCTTCACTAAATACTGTTAACATTCTTTTAAAAGTAATAATAAATTAACTGATTGTCTCAATGTATTAGTGTACTTTATGCGTGTATGAATCTTCTATATATTATTACTCTAAAGTGGTGATTTTTTTTACTACTCTGTGTGCATGATCCATAATTCACGCCATGACTGTTATAATTTTTTTTCTTCTTCCTATGTCATCTTGCAACGTATGCTTTGTAAATTCACGCCATGACTGTTACACATTTCCTTATTATGTGTTTTGTAAATTATGACGATACAATGGACTATAGTCTTGGCATTAATTGTTAATTTAGCATTAATTGTAATTAATCATTTCTATGTAACGTTTGACTGAACTTGCACAATGTCTGTTGTCATTTTGTAATGTCTTTCCAATTCAATGGTGCGTTTTTGCTGTTGAAATTCTAATCCCGTCTGTTTCTGTAAAAAATCTTCCGACCCGGTCCGACACAATGAAACCCAGTTTCAGTTCAACCGGTTCCAAACCGGTCTGTCCTGTTTTAGTTTCCAGCTTGGTTTTGGGTTGTGTGCGCGATCAAGGTTGTTCCAGTTCTGTCTATATACAGCAGGAACCAAATTTTGTTTTGAGGTATGTAACTAAAGACCAAATATTGGTTGAGCTTATTTATCTGTTTTTTTAAGGACATGCCTAGTTCTATTTCTTTTCTTAAGATAAATCCATAGGAGGTCAATTTAAGTTATGAGTGTTGACCCCTATCACTAAGAATGTTGGTCTTAATGTTATTATGTTCTTTTAAATATGATATCGGCCATAGTTCAATGATGTCTTTTGTCCAATTGGTTGTACCAACTCGATTCAAACATATTTATTTGGGGTTTAGAAGTACTTTAACACCATTATTACATACTTGATATTTTTTCTTCCCAAAATTTGAATGATCCGTGGAATATAATCCACTTGCTCGCTATTAATATGTCTGTAGTTTCAGAAGATACATTCCACTTGCTCGCTATGTGGAATATAATCACATGTATTCCAATTTTTTGTGGAAGAACTCACTTTTTTTTATTTGAGTCCGAAAATTTTCATTTCTCTACTTCATCCATGATACTAACGAAATAGTATATTTGAAGTGTGACAACAAGAGAATTACCTTTAGTAATCTACTCAACCTAAAGTAAGTGGTTGACATGTGTAGTGAATTCTCTTGGCCTATTGAGATAAAGAAATTTCTCAAATTAAGCTAAATGTAGCAAAATTGGAAACGGAAAGAACTCTGAAGTAATAAGGGTTAGACGTAATGACTCATATAAAGCATGTGAAAAGGGACATATATATCATGAGACAAAAATAATTTTTTTCCCTGCAGTAATGACACCAAAGTATAGGTCTCAATTGAACATGGGATCAGCTAAGATGTAATTCTAGCTCCCATCATAATAAAAGAGTTGGAAATGCACCTGGTCATAGGTGTTGGTATATACAATGTAATGTGTATGTGTATCATAATAAAAACCAATTTTCACATCAACTTTAATGGGAACAAGAACTTTGCCTGGCCAATTCCCTATCTTATCGACCGCAGCTTTGCTCATTTATTTTTTCAAGATAGAACAAAGACGTCGCAAAATCTCTAAATGTACCAAGAGATAATCACACATTGTTAAATTTCCAAGTAACCCGTGCAAATGGATATCATGTGGAACATCAAAATGATGAGAATGTAACTGATTGTATCTTTTATAGTCTCTAATATATTTGGAAGGAAATATATTTTGGAGAAACTAATGAGTCAATCTAGTGCAATGTAATTCACTATATTTGAATTATTGAATCCATATTGACTCCGACGATGAAATGTTGGAAACTGACTCATACAGGCTTTGGGAATAACCGTAAAGAAACATTGGTTATGACATGATGATTGTTTTGAAAGAACTCGTACAAACATCACTTTATTTGAGTGAACGAAAACGGGAATTTTTTTGACATAATGCGAAGTGACGGCATATCTCACAATAAGTGTTTTCTAAAATACTAGATACACCATCCCCCTGCCCATTATGCTTTAAAGTACAAAAGCACGTCACTCATCTTACAAAGTCTTTCTTTAGTAAAACATGATTGAGACCACCCTGTTTTACTTAGATGCAAATGGAAAATAACTCATTCTTCAAAGAAATAAAGTGTTGTTAGTGAACATATATCCATGCAGAATGCGGACCATTCAAGTAATTTATGGCTCTGGTGGATGAATCGACGCGTTGAATCAATTATTGCTCACAACAAACGATGCGTTTAATTTTTGTAGAACTCCTTGCACATTTCACAATCCAAAGTGCAAAGGATCACCACCCTTGTTAATGCTAGAGAATTTAACATCAAAACGACTTGATGAATATTGCATGTTTGATAGGCTCAATATAGAGCATCTTATACCCAATGGTCTCGCACAGATTACCATCAAATGTTACAGATGATGTCTAAGGAATAGGTTATGCGTACCAACCTACCTTTTATTTCTTTGGGGATACGCAATATTACACGCATCTTTACTTAATTCGTTTTAGAACCCAATATTAGTCAACCTTTTCTGCGTACCAGTTGGTTACTGGATTTAAGCCTGACATTCGTATTTTTATGTATTTTTGGTTGCACTATTTATGTGCCACTGCGACTCCACATCGTACTATGATGGGTCTTCAAAACTTTTAAGTAGTTATGTTGGAAATGAGTTCCCAACAATTATCCGCATTGTTAAAACCTTTGGCATGAGATCTTTTACCGCTAGATTTGCGGGTTGTCATTTTAATGAGACAGTCTTCCCGTCGTTAGGGGGAGATAAGAAAACATATTTTCTAAGGGAACGACAGGAATTATCGTGGTGTGTTCCCACTGTGTCTCATATTGATTCTTGTACTCCACAAATGTATATGTGAAGTGACAAAGAATAATCGATTTTCAGAATGTACACTGATGTCGCTAAAGTGACAAGATCACACATACCAGCTGCAAATATTCCTGCAAGGTTAGAAATCCTCGGTATGGGGTACACCATAGAATAAGGTGTTGCAACTACACTTGGTGGAAGTGTAGTTGAGGCCGTAGATCCATAAAGGAAGATGGAGAGAGCACCAGGTTTGATCAATGATCACCTAGAAAGGAAGTAGATGAGTAAGGCACAACCTAATTTTTATTATTAATGATATCATCTCATTTGATTGTCTTTGACTATGTCCATAAATCAATACTGGATGACGCTCCGAAGTTCTAAATGATTCTAGAGAACAATGAAATCCTGACGGATTATGAGAATGCACATGAGTCAATGGAAGGATCATACGTGCACAGTGATGATATAATACATAAACAGTTGCTCCAGAAGCAAAGCACAATGAGATCGAACCATGCTTTATTTTGATTAATTTCAAATAAATAGCATATTTGGCCTACACAATCCAGGTAGAACTTAGTTCTTTGGCAAATATACGGGCATTTGGTGTGGTAGTGCTAACCAACCAAGTGTAAAGCCTATTGGACATACATAATTAATTTGTCATAAAGCATAATGAGATTAAAGTAGTCTTAAAGTACAAAGACTCGCCTTGTGGCGCGAGGTTTCTCACAAAGCCCTGGAATTTTTCTCTTGTAATGAACGTTATAGAGTTCCGCTACTTAGTTAGGTTAGTAATTTCAAAAGGACTTGAAATGCAGCATATGTATGTGGTTGTTACGTATCTCTGAAAGAATCAAGAAGTAGAAGATATTTACAAAATTACTTGATATACTTTTGTTTCCCAAATCAAGTAACTTTAAACCACAGAGTGCGTTTACAATTAAATAGAACGTTCACTTATAGATTGAAGAAATCAGGCGGAAGCGGTATACCGGTCTAAGTGGCTATTTGATTTGGAGGGGATAGAAAAATAAGTTATTTTTCTTGCGTATTCACAAGAAAGTTCCTAATTTGGAATTGTAGCTATTTATGTCGACGGTACAAACACGATGGGTACTCTTGATGTAATAAGAGGCCTTAAAAGTTATTTAAAAATCCGAATTTGAGATGAAAAATCCAGGGAAAGCTCGACCGAGTACTGAGCTTGTGGGATATTATTCCACCAGTTTGCATATGTCTAAAATTGTCAGGCAATTTAACAAAGACATGCATCCTGATAACACTCCCATGATTAGTCGAGGTTCAAATGTAAGTAAGTGACCATTTCGTCTAAAGGAAAATGACGAAAATGTGTTGGGAGATGAAATTCCCATATATAAGTACAATAGACGCATTCTTGTACTTAGTATAATAATGTACTTGATTAAATTTTACATCCTCAGTGAACTTGTTAGCTAGATATAGCTCAGCGCCAATGCAACGTCAATGGAATGGTATAGTGAATGTAATCATGTACTTAAAAGTAACCATTGACATAAATTTGTATTATCCCTACAAAGACATTAAAAGGAGTGCTAATGAAAGTGCAATCCAAAAGTTATTGATTATGAAGGAACAATAATCTCTCCTCCAACGAAAGTAATCAGAGGAGATATGGTAGATTATTTTATAGGTTATTACCGATATTCAGTTTCGAAAAGTACATGACTAAAGGAACTGTGTGGAACAACTCTGAAAGTAATCAGGGGGAGATGCCGACATCAGGGGGAGGATCCAAGGCTATGATGTCGACATATTTTACTTCGAAATTGAAGTCGTGTTGTACTCTTTTTCCCTTCGATCGAGAATAGTTTTTCCCAAAGGGTTTTGTTACTCGACAAGGTTTTTAGCGAGACAACACTAAAAACATCAAGAATGTTGAACGTTGAAGACATAAAGATCGTTGTTGATATTACTGAAAATATCTGAATCAAAGAAATGAAACGCGATAGTCTGTTAAGCAATGTAACTTCCAGAATCAACAACATGATCTTATAAACATTGAAGTCACCAAAGTAAAGTGTGATAAACTCCTTTTGACTGCATTAGACAAATGAAAATTGTCTGACATCAGGGGGAGCATCTAATGGTTTGTTGAACTATTTTCCTTTACCGAGGTTGCTTTTTCCCACAAAGTTTTGTTACTCGACAAGGTTTTTAGTGAGACAACAACAAACACCGGGAATGTAATTTCCCATCTAAGGCTATTGTCTTTCCCACGAGGATTTTCTTCCTTAAGAGTTGTGAAGCAACTAGTCAATTTCAATGGAGCAAAGTGATCATCTGTAACAGATCACCTTTACTTGCATCTGTTACGTTGTACTCTTTTCCCTTCGTCAAGGTTTTATCCCACTGGGTTTTCCTTGTCAAGGTTTTAATGAGGCAACATATTCGAGTCCAACTATGTTCTAAGTTTGCTTAATATTGTACTCTTTTTCTTTAGTTCAGGTTTCGTCCCTCTAGGTTTCCCTGGCGAAGTTTTAACGAGGCAATTAACTTAGACTCGTCGATCTTTGAAAATCGTCTTGCATGTGATGAACTACATGTAAAGTACGTGACAACATGTTAAGTACTACATCTGAAGAGTTTTACCAAGGTTTTATCCCACTGGGTTTTCCCTTGTCAAAGTTTTAATGAGGCGATTGATTTAGGCACAAGTCATCAAGAAGAGGACGACATTTGAAGAACTACATTCAAAGAATTATAGGTGAAGTACTATGTATAAAGCTTTGTTATTGAACCGCACAAGGGGGAGTGTTATAAGGCCTTTGGCCCATGGATGTGCGGTGCATTAGATAACTAGGTTTTTCCTTTCCTATATATAGAGAACATTGTATGTATGTAATCTCTGATGCCTCTTTATAAATAAGAAGTTCTTCTCCTTCTCCATCTCTATCTCTATCTCTTGCTTTAACCCAATTAATACTACAAAACATAAAAAAGAGTACAATTATGTATTGGTCAAGTGTAGTTTGGAATTATGGTACAATTCTGTATTGGTTCTCTTAACATGAAACATAAAAATGTCAAAGTTGTCATTGGTGCTCTTGCAAATTTTACCTTTTTTTGATTCCCGAACAACTCCAAGTTTAAACGAACTAAAGTTTTGTATTTTTCACAGGATACTTTATCTTATTAATTAACCAACTATCATTTTTGTTGTGTGTCGGTGTCCAATAAAATCGGTGGAAGGATCTCAAATGGAGTAAAATTTGCGATAGTGGTGCGACACTTACATCATTGACAATGGATTGAGAAGTACCAACAGATTTTGATAGATACCTTATCAC
The DNA here is from genome assembly GCF_003573695.1 of Papaver somniferum. NCBI lineage: Eukaryota > Viridiplantae > Streptophyta > Magnoliopsida > Ranunculales > Papaveraceae > Papaver > Papaver somniferum. The sequence goes on from NC_039360.1 coordinate 112,880,670, forward strand.
CTTTTCTTGCTTTCTCTATACTTCTTAACAATGTTCAAGACCTTTTATGTCATCATGACATTTTTAGTTTGTTCTTAGTTCGTGATACATGTAAGTCAGAGAACTTTCGTTCACCGCAACTATAATTAAGAACTTTGAAATTGTTAATGATCATCAGGTTCCTTAACTTGGTAAGCACGTATGAAATCATTTCCCGCGCTTATGGAATTTCAAGTGTGGTTGTAATTTTTAATATTTCCTGCTATAAATCTGGAAATTTCTTAGTAACCAAGATATGGAGGTGTATATAAGCATTACAAGGCTACAAGGTTTGCACATTCAACTATGATCGAGGAAAGCCAGGAAATGATGGTGTGAATTCTACCTAAAGAATTAGAGTTGTGTATAAGCATTACAAGGTTACTAGGTTTGCACATTCAACAAGGCTACTAGGTTTCCTAACTCATCAACACACACATTAGAGTTGCGAATGTGAATTCTACCCAAAGAATAACCTAACGCCTTGCGCTAATTAAGTTAAATTCCTATGAGCATTAAGTTTCAGAAATAGGTTAATCAATGCAATTGTTATACGTTGCGCATGACAATTCGGATAAAGGTCAAACTTTACATATGATTACAAGAGTGTATCACTACAAACCGTAATCATATCATGCTACTCGTATTCAAGGTTATCGCTCGATGATAACCCTAAAATAGCTATAGATATGGATGTAAGTTCAATCAATTCTAGACTTAACTAAACAAACATTCAATCATATTGCAATACGTCAATCATGCAATTATTATAAACCGTAGAAAGTGAACGATGATTGTTAGAGAAAACTAATTCATAAATCAAATAGCATGCTTGCAAAATCCGACTACAACCTCAAACCAATAATAAAATTCTAGCTCATGTTCATGGAATTCATAATAAGAAGAAAAAGGAAAGCTTTCATGTTTCTAAACCCTAGAACAAAAGTAAAAGTAAAGATTCCCTCTGTTGTGTGTTCTCTCAAACCCTTTTTATACATCTTTCCAATTCTGCCGTTGACTCCAATTAAGTCTCTCACAGCCCATTAACCAAGCCCAGTCAAATACAGGTCCAAGCCAATCTCTGCCAACTCGGGATATCCCACTGAGTCAACTCAGCAATAACTCTGCCGAGTTTCTACTGTTTTCTGCCGTTTCCCGGCCAATTACAGGCCTTTTATAGCTCCTCTCCTGTGCAATGTCATTCAATCAATAGCAACAACTCCATTTCAGCTTCTTGGTTCAACTGCAACCAAGCTCAATCGACTCCTGGACAATTGGCAGCAGCATACCTCCTTCAAATGCAACTGCAAATCACATTCATTTATCACTTCAGTTCAGCTGCAATACCCTCCATTTCTTTCACCATTCTCGCTGTAAACTCCACTTGCAGTTTACGACTCATTACTCTTTATAGCTTTGCCAGTAGTCGACAAACCCTGTAAATCATCATACCAACAACTCCATCCCATCTGACCAATTCAATACATGCCCTGTAATCTCAGTCATTTCTGTCACAAGCTCCGTCCCTAACTGCATCTGCGCTGGCTTATAACTCCTTGTATCTCATACTTCTCTTATTCCTCCAACAACACCTGCTCTTGCTTAAAGACTCCACTGCAAACCAGCCAGAAACTGCTAGCACCATCAGTTCAACTGCAACCATTCTAACCATCATTCCGTCTCAGCTAACTGAACTTCCATTCTAGCCATCTCTGCCAACTGAACCAACACCCAGCTTATTACCTGCACTTCTCATACCAGTAGCGGCTTCAAAATCATTTCAGCTGCATACAACCGCAACACTGCAACAGCTTCTTCACTGCTTCCATCTCAAATCAGTTCCTTGTTCCAATTGCATAATCTGCTCAACTGATATGTGCCCATCCAATTCCAAGCTCTCCATTCCTGTAACACAACCACTTATTTCTTGTCGTGAACAACAACAACTCATGTCTTTTGTAGCTTCAATTCCATTTGCAGTCCCATTATCTCAACACAGACATTCATTCCTTGCCTTCTACCTGCAACATTAACATTCTCCTCCATTTATCAGTAAACACCCATGACTGTCAACTCGAGCCTCATCCGCATACACAGATGTATGTGTTTCTTAGCATCAGAACATCACCAGCACCTGCAATCACTTCAAATGCTCGTTCTCAACTGCAGCATCAACACTATCGCCTTAACTCCATAAACCCTTGGTAATCACCCTCAACATCACTGCAATCACAAGCACCTTAGCTTCAATCTCCTGCTGTACCAACAGCAACTCAGCTGCAATATCTTCAGTTAAATCCTCACTGACCCTTGTAATTATCACTCCAACTTCTACTTATGGTTGCAATTGTCAATCAAACTTGAGAGCAAAAGAAACCCATTCTTCCCTCGATTCTTCTTTATCGAATCCATCTTCTATTAACATCAGCAACAACTCATTATCTCACCAATCTCTGAGTCTTCTCGAGCATAAATCCAACCAGTATTCACTGAAATCACCAGCAGATCAAATCTTTCATCTGATTTCGACAACTCCTACCCAAATTCCATCTCAATCATTTTATCAGATCCCCTTTCTCACAATTTCGGCTGCAGGGAATGAATTGGGGAAGAAAAGCAAATGAGAACCCTGATTTTCTCCCTCTCGATCTTATTAGGACAGAAAGAGTGGGACGGTTGTTTACACCCCAATTTGAAGTGCCCCTGATAATTAAACGCCTGCCTTTAGTGCTTTCTATGAGAACTCCAGCTGGCCGCCCCTTATCCGCGGACGAGCTCCCAACATCCTGTCAAATGACTCTTTGTCCTTCCTGCTCAAAATACACGGTTTCTTCTTCTTTCGCTCCAAGTGTCTCCAAAGCACCTATAATACTCAAAAGTGAAAAATACTAGAACCCCCTACTATATGGGTTCAACATATACAAGCCCCACTAAATGGATCCTCCACTATCAACTCCACACTTTCCATTTTTGATATTTCTAGGCCCAGAACTATTTTTTTTTTTGGGGCTTGGTTTTGAATTTTCCCGGTCTGCTGACGTCATCAGGATTTTTAATAAAAGTGAAAATACCATAATTACCCTCCAGTATTTAAAGCTGTTTTATACGGTAACAGAAACAGAAAATCAAATCAAATTAGTTTTCAGCTCTCTATTCTCTCTGCTCTCGTTGATTTTTTCTTCAGAAACAGAATTATGTTTTTTCTTCACACGAAATTGTTGCATTGAAGAACAAGAGTTCGTTAGTCTGTTGCTGTGTTGAAGAGGAGACGAAAAACAAGGATTCATTGTTGCTTTTTCTCAATTTATTGATGTTATTCAGTGGATTTCAGATCTGACGAGTTTGAGACGATGCATTGAAGAACAACAAACAGGTTTGTATCAATTTTCTCTTCTGTTTGTATCGAATAGTTTTGATTCATTACTTATTCTGATTGATTATTTGATTTCTATCTTCTACTGATTTCTGGATTTTTGTTTTGTTTCGATTTTATTGAGTCTGAGAAGAAGAAGACAGTTTGGAATAGAGAAATCAACGTAGGTACGAATTGTGATTTCGATCTAGTTTTCAATTCAATTGATTTTGATTGTTACAAGAGAATTGCGATCTAGTTTTTTCATTTTTTTTTTATTTGGTTTTGATACCGAGTATGTTTTTGTTGATGCTTACACAGGTTTGGTTGATACCGAGAAGAGGAATAGTAAGAACATTGTTTCAGAAGTAAGAAAACAATCAATCTAGGTAAGAATTTTATTTTGTTTTTGATTTCAGATCTGTATTCAAGATTTTTTTTGAATTATTTGTTCTTCTTGCATGTCCGATCTGTTAATTTTTGTTGATACTGAGAGGAGTATGAAGAAACAATTTTGTTTCAGTATAACAACTTCAATTTGATTTGTTAGACATGCTGTTTTTTTGTTACAGTATGTGTAACTTTAGGTTACACATATATATCATGTTGTATTTTTAAGCATGTGTAAGGAAGGTGCAGATGTTTTTTAGTTGCAGCATGTGTAATTTTAGTTTACACATATATATCCTGTTTGTATTTTAAGCATGTGTGAGGAAGAAGCAGATGTTTTTTAGTTGTAGCATGTGTAATTTTAGTTTACACATATATATCATGTTTTATTTTAAGCATGTGTAAGTTGAAGTTACATATATATGTCATGTAACAGGTTTATGTGTAAATAGTTGTATCATATGTATCTTTTACTCATATTTAGCTTGCCACATAGAATATACTTCTCATGAGTGGGCAACGCCCCCGAGTGAATTGCGTTCGTTTTAAAATTTTGATATTGTTATTGTGTGTTTGACATTTTTCAGGTTGTCATGGATCCTGTTAGTTGCGCTGCTGTTAGTTGCATTGATGTTGTTCGCTACTCTTCAGATTTTATTACCGTGCGTGTTAATACTGATATCAAACTTGAAGAGTTTAAGGAACAAGTTTGCAGGGAATGGAAGCAGTTTACTCCACTTGGTATTACTTTCTTCTTCCGAGAAAGTGGGAAAGATTTTCCGCTTGACTGTGATTTTTCGTTGCAAGCTCTTATATCCATCACAAATAGTAAATAGAAGACCAGTGTTGATATTTTCTTGCAAAATGTTCCTCGTGTGGCCTCTTCCTCCAGCTCTAGGGAAAATTCTTCTATTTCTAATGGGTCTAGTAGTACGTCTTCGTCCAGAAACAATCTTACCATTGCAATGTATTTGGAAGATAAAAGCAAGCCTGCGAAACCTTTGTTATCGGATGGTTGGCCCAAGGTTCTTGGTGAAATTGGTCATGTGTTTGTTGAAGGAGTTACGCAAGTCAGGGTTGCTTTCACCAAGTATCATCTTCGCACTGGTTTCCAAATGATTGTAACTCATAGTGAGCTTTCTAGGTTCACGACTAAGTGTGCAGATGAAAAATGCGGCTGGAAATTCCATGCAGCTTCTTTCGATGAAAGGAACGAAATGTTTCAGGTAGGTTTTCTGTGTTCTGTCATCTAATGCTTAGTATATGTTATGTTTTGTTACAGTATGTGTAACTTTGGTTTACACATGATGTTTTTTGCACCATATTGTGTTTTGGTTGAATTGTTTATATTTTGTATGAACCTCTTCAGGTCAGGTCTTATAACCCTGAGCACATTTGTGGTGCTGGTGGGCGCAACTTGAACCAAACTTACTCCACCAGCTTCTCGTCTAGTTTGATTGAGGAAGAAGTTCGCAAAAATCCTCACAAGAAGCCCAAGCAAATTGCTGTTGATTTCCAGACCAACTATGGGATTAACATGGAGTACTATCAGGCATATAATGCTAGGGAAAAGGTTTATGAGATGATTTATGGCGACGATGTCAAGTCCTATTCGCACTTGGTATGGTATATTGATGTTATAAGGGAAACCAACCCTGGTAGAGTGATAAAGTTTGAATGTGAAAATAAACAGTTCCAACGGATTTTCATCGCATTTGCTGCATGCATCAAGGGGTACCGGTTTTGTCGTCCAATGGTATACTTGGATATTACTTTCCTTACTGGTACATTCAAAGGTTGCTTGATGGCAGCTACTGGGATAAATGGTGGTAAAGGTATGTTTTTTTATGTTTTTTTTTTTTGAACAACTTCAGTTGACAAATAACTGAGAGTTACACATGTGTAACTCTCAGTTACACATTACTTTACTCAGTGTGTAACTAAGAAAATAGCATTTGTAACCTTAAGTTACATATTTGTTTTAGCATGTGTAACTTGTATTTACACATTGTTTTCTGTTTGTGTGAAACTTATTATTCTTTCGATTCTGCACTATTTTTTTTGTAGGATTTTCCCCCCTTGCTTTTGCACTAGTCGATTCTGAGACGATCAACAACTGCTAGTGGTTTTTAAGGAATTTGACTGAAGTTGTTGGTGATGGGAGGCCAATCACCTTCCTTTCGGATCGCCATGAAGGACTCTTGCAGGGTGTTCCACTTGTTTATCCAGATGGGTTCCACAACATCTGCTACTATCATTTGACGAAAAATATACCCATCACTGCAACAGATCCTAGGTACTCGCTTGTGATGGACCATTTACGAGAGGCGACATACGCACTCTCACCTGAAAACCATGCGAAAGCCATACAGAAGATTAGAGACTTGAACTGCGATTGGGTGGATGATTATATCGAGACAATCCCACCTGAAGCATATGCGAATGCCTATTTCAAAGGTTGTCGGTATGGACGAACATTTAGTACTCTAGCAGAATCAGTCAATAGCTGGGTTCTGGTTCACAAGAAGATGCCTGCATCTACTATTCTTGATCAGGTTAATTGAGTGTGTGTGTGTGTGTTTTGCTGTTTTGTTGTCTTTTTATTTCATGTTTTGTCACTTTATGTATTCATGAGTTTTTTTCTGCTTTTCAGATTATGAGGAAAATAATGTGTTTGATGGTGGAGCGTCGTGAAATTGGTGCTAATATGATGACTCCATTAACCCCTGAGTATGAAGAAAAGCTTGTGGCTCTTCAAGATGAAGGTTTGGCTTGGACAATATTGGTTGCTAGTCCTACCGTGTTTGAAGTTTTTAGCGAAAGGTCTCACATGGTGGACCAAGAACACCAGACTTGCACCTGTCAAAGGTTTGGTTTCTTATGCTTTTTCTTCTCTATGTATGTTCATTTTTTTTTTTAGAATGTGTATCTTCCAGTTACATTAGATATATGCATGTCTAAATAGTAGTTACACATCTATTTTGCAAGTGTAACTTAAAGATACACATCCTGTATATGCACCTGTAACTAGCTAATTTTGAGTGTTTTATGATTTGTATGTGCAACTAACTGATTTTTTGATTATTTTTGTTTTCTTCCAGGTGGCGCGTATATGGTTTTCCTTGTACTCATGCTCTTGCATCCATACGCAAGATTAAACGTGATGCTATTGATTTCATTTCACCGTATTTTACAAGCGACTATTTTAGGAAGACTTATATGCATGCCATCCAGCCGATTCCCAACTACAACAGGCATGTTGAATATCATCCAGACGACACCGTCAACCCACCTACCGTGAAGAAGCAACCAGGTAGACCACCAGGGAAAAGGATTATAAGTAAAGGTGAGAAGAAGGTGAAGAGTAAAGTTCGTTGCAGCGATTGCAAGGAAACAGGTCACAACAAGGCAGGTTGCAGGAATCCTCGGAAGTTCACACCCCACTAGCTTTAGCCTACCAAAGTTCATTTCTGCAAGTAATGATTTGATGTGTGGATTCTTATTTGTCTTGGATTATATGTTTTTTAGTTTTCTTCATTTCGGTTCTCATGGACCAAACGTTTTTATTTTTCTGCAACGTTGATTATGTGCAAGGATCTTTTATTCAGATTTTATATTTGTCAGTTCACAGTTGAAATGCATTTTACTATATTTTGATTTATTTATGTACGTCTGATCAGTGGTCAAATGCTTGTGTAACTTTAGTTTACACTCAAATATGGATGTGTAACCAGAAGTTACACTGCTGTGAATGCATGTGTAACATTAGCTTACACATGATAAATGCTGGTGTAACTTTATTTTATTTTGATTTATTGGGTAAGTCCGATCAATGGCTTGTGTAACTTCAGTTTACACTCAAATATATGGATGTGTAACCAGAAGTTACACTGCTGTGAATGCATGTGTAATATTAGGTTACACATGATAAATGCATATGTAAACTCTGGTTACACCTTCTGCATAAGTTAAGATGTGTAGTTACTTAACCTGTTGCATACTTTCTGAAACCTGTACACACAGCAGTAGAAGTTCTAACAAGATAAAAGTTTTTAATTCAAAGAATTTCAATCCAAAAATATTTTCAAAACCAAGAACTGCTAAAATCTACTAACTGATGAAATTTAAAAGTTTCTAACAACATATTTTCCAAGTCTAACATCTGCTTGTGGCTAACAACATATTTACGAGTATAGAATTTTTTCTAATCCTAATGACTGCTTTACACATCTCTGGATGGATCCGAAAGAATCTTGTATAGCATGCTTCCTCTCATGCGGTTCAGCTTGTCAGTCCACCATAGCATCATACTTGAGCTTAATTTTTTGTCAAGTGGTTTATTCTTCATCCTGATCTTCATGTAAGTGCATACACATGGAAGACAGTCAGGAATTGAACCTTGTGGGGGCGAAGGGAGATTCTTGGCATTTTCATTCATCCCAAGAGCATAAGGACACAAGAGTCTCAGTTCTGTAGTAATTGAAAATGCATATTTCTTGGCTTGAAGAAGGTGTTCACCCCTGAGTTCCTTAACGCTTGACGAGTTCATGTAGGACCAAGGATTAGAGCTCTTCAATTCATACTCCAGCAGTGTGTAGTGTGTGTTGTTGTTGCACATTGGGGCGAAAAGTCTGACTGCATCGTTCTTGTACTTGACATACTCCTTCGCAAGCTTTGGAATCCAAAATCTCTTGAATTCTCCGTAATCGTTCAAGTAAGAGGCCTGCAAAAACCATTTGGAATGTCAAACTCACATTTTTAATCAAAAGTTACAAATGAACAAGTGATTATGTAAACGAAGTTACACATAGGGCCTTGGGTTTTACACTGGAAAAATAAGGATGTGTAACTTCAGATTACACATTATAAATGGTTGTGTAACTTCAGATTACACATTATGACTGCATTTGTAACCCTAGATTACACATTATAACTGTTTTCCGACATAAAAAAACTCTAGAGTATGTTATCATAATCTTACAACACACACTACACATTATAAATGCAATTAGATTTTAAATATATCGAAGTACTTACGTATGCTTTTGGCGACAGGAATATCGCTTTGTCATACTTGTGTTAGTGTTCATCTTTGTCCTCAATCTGCTAATGTAGAAGTCGATGAATTCTGACTCCAAGTAGGATTCTTTCTTGGTAAGATGTAGCATTAGTTCTCCAGATATATCAAACAGGTGGCTACCATCTTCGTTGCGTTCAATCCAAGTAATGTCTCTGCATTTTACAAAGAAGTAAACTATTAATCAACATAACAGAATCAAGTAGTAAAACACAACAATCAATAACAGAATCAAGCCTACTTGGAGTCAAGCTACTTACGTTTTCGGATGAGTATTGAAATATTCAAACACTTTCTCCTTGTTCTCGCCTTCCAGCCTTTCGATAACTTCTGAACCTTTCACATCCTTTCTCATTGTTCCGTCATCTTCTTCAGCAACCTCAGCCATTCTTTCTTCTTCTACTTCTGGTACTGGGTCCATTATTTCTTTTTCCACTTCTGGAACTGCGGCCATTCTTTCTTCATTAACAATCTTCTTATTCTTCTTTGGCTTCTTTTCATACTGCTTCAGATCTTGTGTTGGAATTTTTCTATTCCTCAGCACACGTTGTTGCATGAATGCTGGTTGGTTTTCTCTTATTGTATTCGCATCTTCCTTCAGTAACTCTCCTACAGGTCTTGGAGTTTTATCTATTCCAAGGCTAAAAAAGTTACCTTGTGTTGTAGCTGCGCAAACAAATATAGGCAGAATTTAAAAAATTAGCACATGTATGTAACTTAAGAAGATAACCTCAAGCCAAAATAATAATGTACTGTATGTAACCTCAAGCTACACATGCCTTTTACAATGTGTAACTTGAAGTTACACTTCCATTACAAACAAAACATAAAGGAAAAATAAAACGGAATAACAGTTACAGAAGGAAGAGTGATTACCACTTGAGCTAGGTTCTGCATTCTCCATCATTGCAGGTCCATGTTCACTTTTGTTAATGTTGCCGACAATCTCATCTAGCATTTCACTCACTTGAACATCCGTCATATCAGTAGGGTTAGCTTCTAGTTGCACCAAGCTGTAGGTCTGAGCATTGTCAGGCTGTGTTTGCTGTGTTGTAGATGTTATCACCATGGAGTCCTCAAATTGTGTCGAAGCAAAACTATCCTCAAAAGTTTCAGGTGTTGGCTGAGTTGGAGCAGTCGGAACCAAACCGTCACCAACAGTTGCAGGTGTCTCTTTAATGACATCTGCATCATCTCTTGCGGATTTCTCATGCTGCTCAACCACACCACCACCTTATGCATCTTTCTTTTGCGCCTCATCAGCAACATGCGTCTCTTCATCAGCTTTCTTCTGCGCCTCATCAACAACATCTGTAGTAGTGCGCTTTTTCTTACCATTGGGCTTCTTCTTTGGAGGAGCCTTGCGCCCCACTGCAGCAGTTTGAGCTTGCAGAATTGTTGGCGTATTTCCAGCTGCAAGGCTCATACATGGAACTGCACAAGCATTGAAATGAGAATTAGGATGATGATGATGATGTTAAATTTTTTAAATAATATTTCAAGAAGAATATATATCATGTGTAATCGACTAGTTGGATAACTAACATGTGTAACTTCATGTGACACATGAATATGGCATGGATACCTAGTGTAACATGGAGTTACACATGCATCTAACTAGTGTAACCAGAAGTTACACATGCATATAGCATGTGTAACTAGGGATTACACATCCATATGATTAGTTTACTCAACATTTATTAAGTCTAATCAAGTTAAATAAGCATATTAAAAATGAACAACTAAAATATGAAATTAAAAAGGTTCAAAGACCTTAGTGTCAACTAATTGAGTACCTCTATCAAGTTAAAGAAGCATATTAAAAATGAACAACTACTTACATTCTTCATGTAAGGAAGTTTCCGCATCATCTTTCTCTTTCTCTTGCTCAGTCTCTTTCTCGGTCTCTTCTTCTTCATGCTCAGTACTTCCATCCCCTTGTTGCTCAGTCTCAACTAACTTTAACTCTTCTTCTTCATGCTCAGTATCTCCATGCTCAGTACCTCCATGTCCAACATCTTCATGTTGCATAAACTCTTCCTGGGTCACTTTGTAAGGATCAATACCCATTGCTTGCATAATTTGGCAACTAAAATTGTGAATCTTGAATTCTGCTGTTCCTGAAAGGTCCCCTTCTGATATCCCTTCTCTGGCAATTGCATACACTGCTTTAAACATTGCTTGCTTTGCTTGCAGTTGCTCTTTCAGATGGACATTCTCAATGGTTCGTGCTTTCAGCCAACTTTGCAGGTCGTCCTTGCTGGGCACCACTGTTGATATACCTAGTTGCTTCTCAAGCTGTGAAAACTCAGCCACAAAGCTAGGAGTTGGCTGCAATTAACAGATGAAGAGGTTAAAAAGATATAGCAAAAACAGTTGAACATTCTAAATATACAAATTTTCAGTTGTATGTGTAACTTAAAGTTACATAAGCACATTTTATATGTGTAACCTATAGTTACATAAGCACATTTTATAGTTACACATATAAAATGTGTAACCTATAGTTACACATATAAAATGCATTCACTTGTGTTATCTTTTGCATGTGTAACTATAAGTTACACAAGCACATTTAAATGTGTAACTTTCTACACATGACAATTTTGATTACATCAAAGTTTTATCTAAATTACATTACCATAAATTTACAAAACCTAAACCAACTGACATATAACTCTTACCGAAAACTGTGTCATGTCTGTTCTCCAAATGTAATCAAAAATATGGTATATATCCCACCTCCTAATACTATGGATATCTTCTTCGTGGTTCTCAATTTTTGGGATTAATCCTGCTGGCGTGTGTTTAGCAAACAATAACTGCAACATATAAATTTTAATTAGTCGATTGAACAAAAATATCCATCACGTAACACTAAAACTGCTGGAATAAGAAACTATACACAAGCTTTTTACCAGTAGGTATTGCACACAAGCCTTCACATTTGACAAACAACCAAGATTAGTATTAATTTCTTCAAACAAGTGCTCGTGTATTAAATCAGGCCACGACACCTTGAGCACCGTATCATAAGTTTCAACGATACTAAGATATTTTGCGTTCACTCCATTGGCATTTTTGTCGCCAAAAAACAATACACAGCAAAGATAAAGACCTATCAAGCAAACTAGATCCTTCTCATCAACTTTCTTTCTTTTCCCACTTTTGCTCCTTTTTGCCATAAGTTGTTTTATCTTCTCTAAAATGTTTGTCTTAGTCACTGTCGTATGATGCTTTGTAGATTTGATATCAGTGAAGAATTTGTTGTATAAAACATTGTCAGTCAAATCACTAGGAAAATAGTACTTTAACATCTTCTGACCCTTTCTGCTTCCAATCCTCTGCATGCAAAATATACCAGCCAGCTTTGCCGGTGTAGACTCTATAATCTTATCATCACCAAAATTGAATGAACACGGTGTCTGAAAATCCATGTCAAAGCAGTTCAAAAGCTTCAAGACGCCGTGTTTGTTGGTACTTATCTGTCTTGTTGTACTCGGTACAGCTGTATCATAGTCATCGTAATACATCATTACGAGTTCACCGTAAGCAGCTTTCCTAAGATATGTTTGAGCCCTATCAGTCAGTCCTATAGGTTTTATCACCTTTACTAAATCCTTTACTGCATTCAACGACTGCCTCAGGTTTCCTGTACACATCACACACACAAATGGCATGAGTCAGTATGTTGTGTACTTATCAAATACACTCATTTTTAACTGCAAAATGAAAATCATGTTACACACTATGTGTATTTTCCAAGTACACAAACTGAATCATTCTATTCTGTGTTGTGTAACCTTAACTTACACATGCATATGAAGGTTTACAGGCGTCATTTTTTGATGTGTAACTATTATTTACAAACACAATACAGTCGTAGGTTATATTTTGCATGTGTAACTTTCTAGTTACATAAGCAATTGGAAAATCAGTGATGTTATTATGCATGTGTAACTTCTAGTTACACAGTGACTTGGCAAGTTAGTGGTTAGATTTTCAATGTGTAACTTATAGTTACACATGCATATGCATTACAAACATGAGATTCTAAATGTGTAACTTATAGTTACACAACCACTTTGCAAGTCATTGGTGACATCTTGAATGTGTAACTTACAGTTACACACTCAGTATACAAAGGCTCAATTGTATGTGTAACTACAAGTTACACACTCAGTATACAAACCACAACACAGTTGGTGGTGAGATTTTGAATGTGTAACTTATAGTTACACAGGACCTTGTTTGCATAGTTTTACATTCAAAAACATTTACATTAGATCATCACAACCAAAATCGCATGTATAGTTTTACTAGCATGATATCATAACAACACATATCATCAAATAATTTCAACTCTTAATACCTGTTATTGCAGTATCTGTTTCAGCGGTATTGCTTCTTCCTCGCGCCATTTTACTTCACAAAATGTAAATTGAATCTGAATCTGCAGTTTAAAAAGTAAGAAAACATCAATCTCCAGTAGTATTAAACTCCTTAACATGAGATTGAGATGATACATGAACAAAAAACATCAAGTAAACCTAACCCCTAAAAACAGAGAGGAAAGGTAGAAGATTGAAAACAAATTCAAACCTCAGTTCGTCTTCTTCTTTCTTCGTCTTCTTCTTTGATCAAAAAAGGACTGAATCAAACAACGAATGAAGCAAAAAACAGATTTAATACACTGAGATTTAACATATCAAAAACAGATCAAATACAGATCGCAAAACAGATCAAATTTACTGAGATTAAACAGATCGAAAAACAGATCGAAAACAGTTCCAAAAACAGATCGAAAAACATGTTAAACACGAAGAAGAAGAAAAGATTAAACATGAAGAAGAATATTTGACCGAAATCTACCTGTTTTAGTTTTTCGTTTCTTCGATCTGCAAAAAAAATTCTCTGAAACAAATTTCTCTACACTTCTTTGAAGGTTTTCGACCGGCAGTTTTCTCAGGTGAGATTCATTTTCTCTCTCTCTCTTGAAATGAAATGAATGTGTCGGTTTGATAGAAAACCTAGGTTAGATACTTATATAGTGAAGGTTATTCTGGTCATTTCAACCGAATTAAAATTTATTTTTAATTCAGGGCCTAGTAATAAAACTCTTTTAACTAGGGGCCTAATATTATGGGTTATCCATGGGTTGGGCCTTAGCCTAATTTTCCCTACTCAAAATCAAACATAAGATACCTAATTCACCCGAAAAGTAGCAAATAAAGCATAAACAATAGATAAAAAAATTAGGTGTTTTAGACACCTATCAAATTCCCCCACACTTAGACTTTGCTAGTCCTCGAGCAAATCAAACAAAACTTATTCTAAAGGATACATACAACTCCATGTCGTTGAGGATACTGTCACACTTAGCATGTATAACAAGCCTTTGAACCCCTAGGTGTCCCTAGTGTTATAGTCTTATGAGGGTTTATTAGAGATATACCAACAAAACCTACTTTTCCAACTTACTAGTTCTCCGAAATGATAACATCCAATGCGCTAAGAAGACATAGAAATTTTGTACACTAGTAATAAGAAGTTAGACATATATATGAACACAATCTCATCATTAAAAGTTGAGAGAGAAATAACCATCCCTTATCGAAAGAAATTCGGGTTCAGAGTGATCGAAAGTCTCGACTCTGCCTCACAAGAAAGGGTTTTATGAAATTGCTCTCAATAATAAATAGCTTTTTATGGGTCACACGTATGTCCAGGTAGGAATGAAGAGAGAATCATGTAACACGTTGAATAGTAGGAAGGCCAAACCCTCCGAATTGTTTTGAAAGCCCACATCTTTTATTCATTTTGAAAACCCTTTTTCTGACGATCTCTAAGAAAGGAAACCAACCACTTAACGAAGGTAGGAATATGCTTACTTACCTCGTTATCCGTTCAACGTGCAGTTAGCATCACTCTCACAGCATCCATAGAAACGTCTCCGGTCTTCAATCCTTGTCTTTATCTTTGTCTTCGGTCTTCAACTGTCGATGATAACTCTAGAACTTTGTGGAATCTTGACAATGTAACTCTTCTTCCTCAAATTCCTTGTTGCTTGAAACTTCATTACGGACATTCCTTCTTCATTATGGACATTCCTTCTTTCCATTGACTTTATTGAAAGAACAAAACTAAAAACAAACCAAAATATGATACAACACATTTTTCTTGTCTCTTTTTCTTTTTTTTTTCCTTTTTTTTTTAATTTTTTATGAGACAAGAAAAAATAAAACAAATACAAAAGAAAATAATAAAGCTAAGAATGAACCTAACAAAATTTTCTCTTGTTTCTTTTTTTCTATTTTTTCTTCTTTTTTTTTTTTTTTTTTAGAACAAGAGAAAATAATATACAAATAAGATAAAATAAAAAATGCAAGTACAAAGGCCATGGTGTAAGTACTTTACCGCTTGATTCTTCACAACTTGTATGTCTCGATATCATAAACTCCTTGAACTCTCATCTTAGTCTTCAACTTGTAAAAATTCTGCTCCTTGTCTTGTTGCTTTACTTGAATCTGAAACCTGCTCATTTCTGTACCGTTGCTTGTAAACCTTGAACGTCTTCAACTTACCTTCGAATTTTTGATGCTCCTCTTGTTGATGATGATGGTGTTTCTATGTACCTGTTGGTGTAGAGAGAGAGATAAAGTGGATGGTGCTAACTGCGAACAAGATTACAAGTGGTATGTAAGTTAGAAATTCGATGTCACCATCATGATTGACAAAATAGCCCTCAAGAGATCAAAGTAGTGCTTATATTGGTGGGAGGTTGGGTAGCTCATCATTCTACCCAGAGTTTACGTAAGGTGACACACACTCTAAAAACACAAATTTAGCCAGGTACAAAGAAGTGAAGGTCGGTGCCTCTCATGATGTAACATGGGTAGTCTCCACTATAGGGGACCACAACTCTAATACCGAATTCATTCTGCACCTCATTTTTCACTGGCATGGTTAAATCCAACTTTAACTATCATACAAGTAAGAAACCCGATCATGTTCTCTGTCATCTCTAAGTTCAGTCACTCTTGTGAGAATCTCGATGTAATCTTAGCGACATGTATACCATGTGACTCTAAACTAACTACAAGTTGGAGTTTGTTTATTCACTATTTTACACAAAAGTTGAAAAATCATGAAAAATTTACAATGCAAATACTTGACCACTCCCCCACACTTAAACTTTATATTGTCCTCAGTGTAAATTGAATTGTCCAAAGAAAGTCAAGGTGGGAAATCTTATAATGATATGCGACAAGAAAAAGTAAATACAAGACAAGAAAAATAAAAATAAGAGATACAAAACCTATGGGTTTCCTCCCATGTAGCGCTTGGTTTAAAGTCGTCAGCCCGACTATATCCTTGCAAGAATCATTCCCCATATACCAACAATTTGAAAAGTTGAGGATCCTTCCATGTAACCTGTTTTGCAAACACTAGCTTCACACAAATATTAGTAACATAAAACAGAAATGAAGCTATTAACCGACAAGAATTTCCCCCACACTTATTCTTTTCCACACTTGGAAGTGGATAAAGAATATATAATTCGGGAACTTCCACGGTTTCTTGTTCCATAACCTGCATAGTATGAGAATCAAGCATCTCTAATGGCGGAAATCGAGAAACAAAGTCATTCAACAATATTCTCGAAGCACATACATTCAAACCAATAAGAGGTAAAGGAGAAGAAACAATATGAAAAGGGTTAGACAAACCTATCACAGTCTCTTGTATCACGGAATCCTCTTCATCCTTGAAAAACTCAAGTGAATTATTCACCTCTTGTGTATCATGGTCCTCTATCAAACCTTGCAACCATTCTTTGTCCGTTTTTTCCTTAACCAAAATCTCCGCATCAACATCTTCATTACAATCCTTTGCAAGCTCAATTGGGTCTTCCATAATATTGGTCATAACGGTCTCATTCTCAACATACTCGTCATCATTAGACACAAACCTTGTTGCAAGGAAGTTTTGTAAAACACTAGTTTTATCATACTCATGTACCTTTTGAATAGGTGCTTGATCATTATAAATATCAAGAGTTGAGTCAACTACGCTAATGTCATCAAATATCTCCAAAGGTTGGTCATTTTCAACACAACTATACATTTCCTATGTGTATTCGTCAATGCCCTTTCTTAAGTTGGAAACACCTTTTTGAAGCTCTTGGAGTGATCCATCCAAATTCTGAATATAATGTTCCATTTGTTTGTAAAGCTCGTTCGACAAGGCAATAGTAGAATCACTTACTTCAGTATTTCTAGGCCAATTATCTTCCCTTTGAATTGGGTGAATGGTCATAACTACGATCATAAATTGGACCAAACATACTATGAGCATATTCGGTCGATGAAATTGGTTCCATGCTTGGTTTTCCACAAACTGACTCCATGTTGTCCATAAATTGTTGCATTTCATCTACCAAACTAGAAGAAATATGAATAGGAGCACAAGTATCATCCCCTCTTTGTGGTTGCTCACTTACATACCCACCGTAAGAAATTTGGAATGTATGAGAATAACTAAAAGGGTACGTGGAGTATTGATCATAACCAAAGGATTGGTTTTGATTGTACTCCCCGTAAGGGTGATAGTTTTCATGTTGTTGAAGTTGAAAGCCGTATTGATTTCTCCAATATGCTTCGTCCATATAAATTGGTACTTGAAACAAGAGTTCTCAAAACTATGTTAAGAACCAAAAGAATATGAAAAACAAAAACAAAATTAAAAACAAAAATAAAAAACTAAAAACAAGTGACAACCGCTGCCTCCCCGGCAGCGGCGCCAAAATTTGATCGTTGTCGTAGGCGTCAAAAATAAATTACACTTTCTTACTACTCAAAATATACAATGAATCAAAGGAAAGAAAGGATCGTTCCCACAGAGAGGACTTGGATTGTCAATGTATTTTCGGTTTTCTATAAATAACAAGGGGGGATTTCTGATTTTTATAAACTAAAATAAAATAAAAGCAAAACAATAAAAAGTAAACACGCAAATCAAAGATGTGAAATATTGGGTAAAGGTTTCATCTTCCATTGTAAACAAGTTTTTGAATGTATGAATAGAATTCGTATTTAATCTCGCTATCATCAAAAGCCCTAGAATACCTTATTGCAAGAATACTCCATAAATTTCCTAAGTCATCAACACATTGTTTATGGGTGAAAACTATTTCTGCTGGTTTTGGTAATTTGGGATGTGTGGATGAGAAATGAATCTAAACCCTAAACAAATGCACCGCACGGGAGTGCTTGTGATTCGAGAAATCAATCTGTACAACTCCGGCCTAAACCAAGAAATGGTCATTCCAGACTTGATTCGGTCACAAAGTGAAGGAGATGGGGTTGATCTTAGGGAGGGAAGCGAACAAGGTGTTGAGATTGTGGAGGTGTTGGCTGTGTGTGACTTGTATCAGAAAGCTGAACTGGCTTGCAAGATGTAAGCTATCAGTTATGGTGTTTGGATATGGTTGTATCAACACTTGGTTTCTTTTGTCTTGTCCTGGAAATAGGGAGGAGAACCTATTTATACAAGTCATTGAGCCTTACCCACGTCTCTCGTGGGAAGTGGAGAAAGTAGAGTGATAGAGTAATGGAGTTGCGTGTGTTAGTGTCACACGATCAGTCTTGCCCACTTCTACCATCATCACTAACCGTCCATGTTCTTCCTGACACGTTCTTTTGATGGCGCGTTGTGCGCTGCACGCTGTAAACCGCCATACCAATACCCCAGTATGTATCCCCCATTTTGTGAAATGATTAATGTCTCAAGTGTGTGGATCATGGGACCCACAGAAAGCATGTGATGCTAGGTTAAATAACTAAGTTATTTAGGAAGTCGATATTTATGAAATATCGTGTGCATTTCTATGCATGTAACGCATTGAATATATTTAGCGTGTATGAAACATAGTTGTTTTAAGGCTTAACGGAGTAAGTTGCGGATTAAGCATATCATCACGTCCAACCATCTTCGAGTGATCGTTTGGAGGCTGTATAGGTAAGCCCTGACTTGGCCGATCACTCTGTGTGGAAGAGTGGTGGACGGTGATTGTGGTGATACCTCACGGGTCGCCTAACTCCTGTCTTAGGATGTCCGTCCAGGATGGTGAAGTTGGACGGACGAGATGGCTTGCGACCCATATCTGTGACCGTCGGATTAGGGTTTACGAGGTGCTCGAACACCAACCTTTAGCTTGGTCGAATCCAGGCATGGGACACGTTTTTGGGAGGGACGATTGGGCATGTGTGTAAACGACATGCTGCTGTAGGTGTCTGTACCTCACTGTCCCATAGAGATGTTATCGAATCCACTCAATTTGTCTGGCAAAGAGGAGCGGCTGAGATTGATTTGCGACAGAAATCCCATACCGCAAAGGAATTGAAGACCGCATGTCGTGCCTACTTCGGGAGCGCGTTTCGAGACGACCAACCATGGTCGGTCTTGGCCGATCAGTCAGGCGCACAGTCGGCAGGCCAGTGTACACATCCGTACCTCACTGTCCCTTGAAGATGTGATCTAAGCCACTCAATTTTTCCGGCAAAGTTGAGTGGTCGAGATCGATTTGCAATTGAAAACGCGCGTTCATGCCTAGTTTGGGCGCACGAATCGAAACGACCAATCATAATTAGTCTTGATAGATTAGTCAGGTATGTAAGCAGGCCCACGGTGATTGTGTTGACATGCTCTGTGCCCTTTGAATCTACATCTACACCCTCAGTCTATACCTGCGAAGATGGATGGTTGAAACTGATTTGTGACACATGTGATGTGCCGAAAATGCTAATTAGGGTTTCACGTCAACGCTGCTTTGGCTGGACGAATTGGCAAGACATGCTTCTCCTTTGGGGAGGCCGACCATGTGGGGCCCACGTTGGGCCAGTTGTGAACGTGCCAATACCTGCCTGGTGGCTATAGGTCCGATCTAAGCCATCCAATCATGCCGGTGAAATTGGATGGTCATGATCAATTTGGGACCTTTAGTGGAATTTCCTGCGACCCTCAATTCTTCACGCTGACACAACTTCGGACAATCGTATATTGCAATCTGGCCAGGTTAAGGAAGAGTCGGTCATGCAGGCAGGAAGAAGGTCCGTCGGCGTACACCACGACGCTTGTTCGACCGTCTTTGGGATGATCCACGCCGTCCAACCACGCCGGTGAAGTTGGACGGACGTGATGAACTTGAGACTGCCATAAGCGACCTTTGTTTGTACGATTCCTCCAAGCTGCTCCATACCAGTCTGGACATCCAACTTCAGGCTGGTGTTCGGTGGTAGTTTGGGAGGCATGGTAGGTATTCGACCGACCAAGGCATAAGTGGGCCCGCTGGTGGTCATTAATGTAGTAGCCTGCTCCTGCTGAGGATCGTCTAGGCTGGTTAAATCGTGCGGTCAACTTGCGGGGTCATGATTGTTTCTGAGATGGATATGGACAGTTCAGATTCAAATATGCTCAATCGAGTTAGTATAACACACCGAGAGATGTAGCTTGTACGCGTATTTCGTGCATGCCTCACTATTAATACTTGGAGATTCGTGTTACTCTGCTGAGAGTAACACTCAGTCGTCATGTCGCACTAATAATGAGAGTTATGCGGGAACAACACAGGAAATACAAGGATGGTCATGCATTAATTGATAATGCTATAAATTCATAGGGTATATGCGATTTGTTGCTACATGCTCCATTCTAGGTGAATTAGTAAAGTGAAGAAGTATTCATCACTCATTAACGGCTTTATCCTTTACATGATGTCAACGCATAATTTTGGATTTTACAATTTTAGCCTTAAATGAAAATCCACCATCAACATTAAGTCCCCTGCCTAGCGCATAATGGTTACACTATTGTGGGGTAGGCATGCGATGGTGACATACATATATGAGAAAGACAAGATAAAGGAAGTTTACCCGAAAGAACTTTGACCGTTAGTAATTGTCCATGTGAACGCCGCGGTGCAAGCATGGACTCTTTTGGTGGGTCCGGTTTCCTTCTTTGGGCGTTTGAATCAAAAGAGGAATCCAATCAAAAGAGGAATCCTTTTTCCATTGGGATTCTTCCAATTATTTGTTTATAAAAGGGGACCGACCCTTTTCTTTTCTCACATTTTTTTTTTGTTTAGTAGCTCCCGTCCGCGACTTCCACCGCCGTTGACGTCGCCGGACCTGCTGCCGTCGTCGCTCTTTGCTGCCGGACTTCGTTGTTGCTGCCGCACGTGTATGAAGTAGGTACTTCGTCCTTCCTTGCTTTCACGTTTTTTTTTGAGAGGTAAAACCCTAGTTCTTAGGTAAACCTCTTCCACTCTTGATAAAAACATCTCATCGTAGACGAAACTTCTTCATATGATTAATTTTTGTTGAAATTGTTAGCAAAACCGCCGATATTGCTAGGATTGTTTAGTAAAACAAGCGGTGAATCCATGAATATGTTTTTTTTGCTTCTATTTCCATTGTTTCATGCAAAACCTAGCTTTTAGGTTATATCTTGAAAAACTCTTGGCTTGAATTTCGTAGACACGACTTCCATGAATAAAGAAAACCGTGTTATAATACGTGCAAATGAATACGGGTCCCACCACATATGCTCGGTTGAATGTGAGTCCCACTATGTACGCCTGATTGAACATTGACCCAATACCAGCTTCGTGACCTTGACCGGTCTTGCCTGCTGAGTGGCCCAATACCAGACTTGTGACCTTGATCGGTCCTGACCAATACCGACTTGACGTGACCCAACACCAAAATTGTGACCTTGATGACCAATACCGGCTTGACGTGACCCAACACCAGCCTACTGTCATGATATCAGTCTTGTTTGCGTGGCCCAATACCTGTTTGAATGACGTGATATCAGTCTTGCTTGGGGATATTTGCCCTGTAATCTCGACCGACTTCGTGGACTTACCAACACCGGCCTCGTTTGCTGACGTGGCTCAATACCAGCCTTGTTTGGACCCAATACCAGCCTTGCTTGTATGATTGTCCCAGCCTTGTGTACTCCAACGTGAATGTGTGTTCTATCGTGTGTGACTACACATCCCATGCGTTTTCATGCAAGTACTGACTCCCTTGCCTTTTATTGTAGAATGAACAAAAGGGCTCCTGTTAAGATGTCTTCTGGGGATAATGCTGATGCCAAGTCAGGGAGTGTTGACAGCTTCAAAGATATGCCAAACATAGATGATGAGTTGTTCACCATGCCTTTTCCGAACATTAGAAAGCATCCTTATCACAAGATAGTCTTGCTCTCTGGTTCAGAAAATATGGAAGCTGATCCATCCTCTTCTTCAGCACTTGTGATGAGATTCTGTCTTCGGAGAAATGAGTATCCACCTTCTTCTATTGACTTCAAGATATGTCATACCCCGCTGGGTCCTTGTGAAGGATGGATGAGAAGCATGCTGAATAATAAGAGTATTAAAGCTAATTTGATTAAGGCGCAAATCCTTGATGCGGTCATGGCATCCGTCACTCTTCAGATTAAGAAGGATGTTGCAGGCTTGATCACTTTCATTTCTCGGTGGCGTCCATCTACTCATACAACCATATGTATATGGGGAGAGATGACCATTACTCTGGAAGCGTTGCTGCATTGATGAACCTGCCTGTTGCCGGAAGCTTCTTTTATAAACTTTCTGATGCAGAACGTCGTGATTATAATGCTATACTTCGAAAGGAGGGAGAATTCGATGATCTGGAGAAGGAGAAGAAAGACACGAAAGCTTTTACACTTGATGGGTGTCGGAGTGGTCTCCTGCAGACCCGAAACCCGGTCAGGAGTTGGGAAACGAGCTCATCGTGATTGAATTCCTGTCTTTATGGTTATCCAGAGACATATTTGACGACGGTTCTGGAAGGAAGACTATAAGAGGTGACCTTGTTATGTTTGCTATAAGGCTGGAAAAAGGTGAGGTCCTTCCCCTAGGTGCATTGTTTCTTGGATCACGTATTCTCATTTGGACGCCTTAGCGACGGATATGCATGATTACAATGGGTATAAGAGGTGGAGTCGCATATCCACATCGTTTTTCTTCAGGCGTTTTTGTGGGAACATTTCAAAATCTATGCTCATGTTGCTCCAACTTCACTCAACAATTTGTATGGTGGTTCGAGAATACTTCGTTGGCAGAAAAGACATCTCAGAGCCGGTGTAAAGCTCGTGGATGTCTTCGACAATGTGCAATCCATAGATTTTCGTCCATGGGGACCAATCCACCCTTCCATTGTTCAACCAAAGACTTTTGCTACTGTTTCTGATGTTGTGTTGCGTACTGATGCCGAAACCGCGAGTCTTTGGGAACTTATTTACTTGTGAAGCTGCATTCCGAGATATATCCCATCTTTATTTGACGAAGCATTCACCGCGACTCCATACAATATTGACAGGGCTGCCCGGCAAATGGGATTTGACCAGGGTGTTCCATTTCTTCGTCCGTTGGAGGCTCCAAAAGAACTTTTCCCGGACATTCTTAATGTTGATACATTTTCGTGAGTGCAGAGTCTTCCTTTCTGGCCTATCGGAAGAAACCCAGCGGTAACCGACAGGTATAAGGAATTTTGGAGGGAGCAATTGTTAACCTTTCATAAATTCTCGGAGGAGGTTGTGACAGATTCCCGCGGCGAACCATCTTCTGACGTTTTGAAGGAGCATTTTCGGTTGAAACCACTCCCAGGTAAACGAACCAGAGCTGACGACTGCAGTCCCCAAGCAGGAGTGAGGTCTAAGAAGCAGGCATGTGGTTCGGTGATCCTCAATTCCTTCAATATGCAGGTATTTAACTTTATTTCTGTTTGATCCCTTGGTTTCGTTCTTCCTGAGAAACTTTCACTAAAGGTAATCCTTTGTTGGCGGTCAGGGAATCCCGAAAGAAAATGCTTTTGCAAGACTGGCTCGTAGTCATAACGAGAGGTCTGGCGATACTGGTCTTCATGAGAAATCTGGCGATCCTTTTAAGGAGAGGTCTGGTGATACTGATCCTCTTCAAAATAATGACAAAGATGGTGCAAGATCGAATGAACGGAGTGTCTCCCCAAGTGGTAACCTTAGTAAGCTTGTAGACGAGTTCGTGACGGAAATCAACATTCAGAGTGAAATGGACATCTGGAGGAATGCAGGAGAGACAACATCTGCTAATGCTGAGGCGGCTCCCCTTAAAGATCTTCCTGAGCAGGTTCCAATTGATAAGGCAATCATGGTAACTTCTTCTGAAAGGCCTCTTGCAGCTGACAAGGTTCTTGATGAAGTATTGGCAAGGCAACCTGTCGTTCCTGGGGCTATCTTCGATCCTCCCTTTGATACCCCTCATGCAGGTCATGTGTTGGTTGGGGGATTCAGTGTGCCGGCTCAGTTCGAGGAGTTATACACGATGATATGGAAGAAGCACGACCACATTGCTACCACTACGAAGCTCAAAAGTCTCCTTGCATTGGTCAATCGCATCCAAGAAGCTTTATTCTCCATTCACGGGATGAGCGTCATGACCGGTCGCAGTGTTTCTGAGGAGGTGATTGAAGACTGGAAGTGCCACCGAGACGTGTTTGTGCAGTACGATTTCAACGCTCCTTGGTTCTTCAAAGGATTATCTGAAATCCAGGAGCTTCAGAAACTGCAAGGCGGAGTTCCTTCTGTAGACTGTATTGCTCGCCAGGAAGAAGAGGTTGAAAAATTGTCTAAGGAGTTGAAGCTGAAACAGGACGCGCTCCAAAGGATGAAACCCGCTCTTGCTCAGAAGGACGATTTGCTGCTGAAGAACTTTCCTTGAAGGATTCGTGCCGCCTACTTGTGTTCTTTCTTTAGATGCTTTTTTGAGTGATTGTGAGGATTTCCTTTCACAATTTGATTTCAGGTTTTGAACTAATTGGTGGTTGAATTTTAAAACTGGTTTATTTTTTGAGATAGTTTTGTGAATGATATTTCCAAAAGAGTTTATTCTAAAATGGAATTTGCATCTTGGTTATGAATGATTGCATATGTCATATGAAATTGCAAATATCGTGCGAAAAGGAAAGCATGAAGGAAAACAAACATGGTGTTTGATCATTGAATCTCTTTCTCCATGTGGGATGTCAACTCCCCAGTAAATTCTAAAACTATATTGCTTGTAAAATTGTTTGATAGAACTTACTTGCTCTTTGGAACCTCATTTGCATGAAACTGAAACTTCCCAAGCAACCTCTTCAAGGAATCCGTACGCATTAATTTCCAGAGAGGGAAGGAAACTCCTCTGAATTAAGCTTCTCCTAAACGATGCGCTTCAAGGCGTTGCATTCACTGGTAGGGTGATGAAGGAATCGATGATAATGACAATACCTCGGGTCTGTCATTTCTTGATTAGTCGGCAGACGCCACACAGACTGCAGTTGTACTTCTCCGTCTCGTACCCATGTCTCCAGCAATTCCAGTATCTTCTTCATTGGAAGTGGGAAACGTGGATATCTTGAGTCCATCCTTTCTTGCGTTAGTGGATGTCGTGACATCTCTCTGTGGTTTTGATGTGGAGTATGTTTTGGAGATGGAGTTGGAAAACCAGTGTGTGTCATCATATCCGCGGCTCGCTTGACTGGATGACGGAATGCGGAAGGCGTCATAATATCATTGCGAGGTGAATGAGTCGAACGCTCCCATCCTCTACACTCACGTGTTCCTTGATTGATTTCTCTCTCCTCGAGCATTTCTTCACTTGGTTGAAAGGTCATTGTGGATTGGTAAGTCTTCTGAGCTTCAACAAGAGTCTTGAGATATAAATCTTCCAGCAATGCTACATAAGTTGTAGGCTCCTTTTCTTTATCCGGCAAACGTTGTGGCATCCCGGACAAGTCTTTTCTTCTGTGGAGTTGTCTCGAGTCTCTGTCGCCAGCTGGACCATGTTGTTCGTCTCTCCTGAGTCCCCTGTGGCCACGCGCTCTCTCTACATCTTCACCGGTGAAGGCATGACTTATAAATAAGGATTCAGCATTTCTTGCACCGTCTGGATAAATGCTTGCTGAACCTCCTTGTAATTGAGCTATTATATCGTTCAAAAGGCGGAATGTTTCGCTTTGCCTCCTTGCGATACCAGCTTGGTTTGCCAGGACATCCTCCAGCATCCTAGCCACACTTCCCATGATACATGAATCCTCTATGGTTTCCGAAGAATCTAGTGGGCGAGGATACATCATGAGATGAAGACAGAGATTAAAACCAAAGAATGAATAGGTTAATGATTGAATCGGACCCAAGATCTATCCCAAAATTAAGAAGGTTGGAACAAGAATATTGAGAATCCAATTTTGCAACCGAGAGATTAATCTCACACTGTGGTCGCCAATTGTTTATGGGTGAAAACTATTTCTGTTGGTTTTGGTAATTTGGGGTGTGTGGATGAGAATTGAATCTAAACCCTAAACAAATGCACTGCACGGGAGTTCTTGTTATTCGAGAAATCAATCTGTACAACTCCGGACTAAACCAAGAAATGGCCGTTCCAGACTTGCTTCGGTCACAAAGTGAAGGAGATGGGGTTGATCTTAGGGAGGGAAGCGAAGAAGGTGTTGAGATTGTGGAGGTGTTGGCTGTGTATGACTTGTATCAGAAAGCTGAACTGGCTTGCAGAATGTAACATATCAGTTCTGGTGTTTGGATACGGTTGTATCAACACTTGGTTTCTGTTGTCTTGTCCTGGAAATAGGGAGGTGAACCTATTTATACAAGTCATTGAGCCTTACCCACGTCTCTCGTGGGAAGTGGAGAAAGTGTAGTGATGGAGTAGTGGAGTTGCGTGTGTATGTAAGCGGGGCCACGGTGATTGTGTTGACATGCTCTGTGCCCTTTGAGTCTACATCTACACCCTCCGTCTATACCTGCGAAGATGGATGGTTGAGACTTATTTGCGACACATGTGATGTGCCACAAACCCTAATTAGGGTTTCACGTCCACGCTGCTTTGGCTGGACGAAATGGCAAGCCACGCTTCTCCTTTGGGGAGGCCGACCATGTGGGGCCCACGTTGGTCCGGTGGTGAACGTGCCAATACCTGCCTGGTAGCTATGGGTCCGATCTAAGCCATCCAATCATGCCGGTGAAATTGGATGGTCGTGATCAATTTGGGACCTTTAGTGGAATTTCCTGCGACCCTCAATTCTTCACGCTGACACAACTTCGGACAATCGTATATTGCAATCTGGTCAGGTTAAGGAAGAGTCGGTCATGCAGGTAAGAAGAAGGTCTGCCGGTGTACACCAAGGCGCTTGTTCGACCGTCTTTGGGCTGATCCACGCCGTCCAACCACGCCGGTGAAGTTGGAAGGATGTGATGAACTTGAGACTGCCATATGCGGCCTTTGTTTGTACGATTCCTCCAAGCTTCTCCATACCAGTATGGACATCCAACTTCAGGCTGGTGTTCGGTGGTAGTTTGGGAGGCATGGTAGGTATTCGGCCGAACATGGCATAAGTGGGCCCGATGGTGGTCATTAATGTAGTAGCCTGCTCCTGCTGAGGATCGTCTAGGCTGGTTAAATCGTGCGGTCAACTTGCGTGGTCATGATTGTTTCTGAGACTGATATGGACATTTCAGATTCAAATATGCTCAATCGGGTTAGTATAACACACCGAGAGAAGTAGCACGTACGCGTATTTCGTGCATGCCTCACTATTAATACTTGGAGATTCGTGTTACTCTGCTGAGAGTAACACTCAGTCGTCATGTCGCACTAATAATGAGAGTTATGCGGGAACAACACAGGAAATACAAGGCTGTTCATGCATTAATTGATAATGCTATAAATTCATAGGGTATATGCGATTTGTTGCTACATGCTCCATTCTAGGTGAATTAGTAAAGTGAAGAAGTATTCATCACTCATTAACGGCTTTATCCTTTACAGGATGTCAGCGCATAATTTAGGCTTTTACAATTTTAGCCTTGAATGAAAATCCACCATCAACACACACACATTAGATCTGCGAATGTGAATTCTACCTAAAGAATAACCTAACGCCTTGCGCTAATTAAGTTCAATTTATAGGAGCATTAAGTTTCAGAAATAGGCTAATCAATGCAATTGTCATACGTTGCACATGACAATTCGGACAAAGGTCAAACTTTACATATGATTACAAGAGTGTATCACTACAAACCGTAATCATATCGTGCTACTCGTATTCAAGGTTATCGCTCGATGATAAACCCTAAAATAGCTATAGATATGGGTGTAAGTTCAATCAATTCTAGACTTAACTAAACAAACATTCAATCATATTGCAATACGTCAATCATGCAATTATTATAAACCGTAGAAAGTGAACGATGATTGTGAGAGAAAACTAATTCATAAATCAAATAGCATGCTTGCAAAATCCGACTACAATCTCAAACCAATAATAAAAATCTAGCTCATGTTCATGGAGTTCATAACAAGAAGAAAAAGAAAAGCTTTCATGTTTCTAAACCCTGGAACAAAAGTAGGAGTAAAGATTCCCTCTGTTGTGTGTTCTCTCAAACCCTTTTTATACAACTTTCCAATTCTGCCGTTGACTCCAATTAAGTCTCTCACAACCCATTAACCAAGCCCAGTCAAATACAGGTCCAAGCCAATCTCTGCCAACTCGGGATATCCCACTGAGTCAACTCTGCCATAACTCTACCGAGTTTCTACTGTTTTCTGCCTTTTCCAGGCCAATTACAGGCCTTTTATAGCTCTTCTCCTGTGCAATATCATTCAATCAATATCAGCAACTCCATTTCAGCTTCTTGGTTCAACTGCAACCAAGCTCAATCGACTCCTGCACAATTGGTAGCAGCATACCTCCTTGTTCATTCAAATGCAACTGCAAATCACATTCATTTATCACTTCAGTTCAGCTGCAATACCCTCCATTTCTTTCACCATTCTCGCTGTAAACTCCACTTGCAGTTCACGACTCATTACTCTTTATAG
Organism: Papaver somniferum; assembly: GCF_003573695.1. Classification (NCBI taxonomy): domain Eukaryota; kingdom Viridiplantae; phylum Streptophyta; class Magnoliopsida; order Ranunculales; family Papaveraceae; genus Papaver; species Papaver somniferum. The sequence goes on from NC_039360.1 coordinate 112,909,446, forward strand.
CTTCGCAAGTAGTCGACAAACCCTATAAATCATCATACCAACAACTCCATCCCATCTGACCAATTCAATACATGCCCTGTAATCTCAGTCATTTCTGTCACAAGCTTTGTCCCTAACTGCATCTGCGCTGGCCTATAACTCATTGTATCTCATACTTCTCTTATTCCTCCAACAGCACCTTCTCTTGCTTAGAGACTCCACCGCAAACCAACCAGAAACTGCTAGCACCATCAGTTCAGCTGCAACCATTCTAACCACCATTCCGTCTCAGCTAACTGAACTTCCATTCTAGCCATCTCTGCCAACTGAACCAACACCCAGCTTATTACCTGCACTTTTCATACCAGTAGCGGCTTCAAAATCATTTCAGCTGCATACAACCGCAACACTGCAACAACTTCTTCATTGCTTCCATCTCAAATCACTTCCTTGTTCCAATTGCATAATCTGCTCAACTGATATGTGCCCAGCCAATTCCAAGCTCTCCATTCCTGTAACACAACCACTTATTTCTTGTCGTGTACAACAACAGCTCATGTCTTTTGTAGCTTCAATTCCATTTGCAGTCCCATTATCTCAACACAGACATTCAGTCCTTGCCTTCTACCTGAAACATTAACATTCTCCTCCATTTATCAGTAAACACCCATGACCGTCAACTCGAGCCTCATCCGCATACACAGATGTGTGTGTTTCTTAGCATCATAACATCACCAGCATCTGCAATCACTTCAAATGCTTGTTCTCAACTGCATCATCAACACTATCACCTTAACTCCATAAACCCTTGGTAATCACCCTCAACATCACTGCAATCACAAGCACCTTAGCCTCAATCTGACCCTTCTGTAGCAACAGCAACAATATCATTCCCTGCAGCTCATTCTCACTGCCTCAAAACCACAACTTCCATCACCAGCTTGCACCAGTTTCACTGCAACCACCAGAAGTATACCACTCCACTGCTGCCACTTCCCATGAATCAACATCATCTCCTGCTGTACCAACAACAACTCAGCTGCAATATCTTCAGTTAAATCCTCACTGACCCTTGTAATTCCTCCTCAGATTTGATGTCAACAGCATCACTCCAACTTCTACTTATGGCTGCAATTCTCAATCAAACTTGAGAGCAAAAGAAACCCATTCTTCCCTCGATTCTTCTTTATCGAATCCATCTTCTATTAACATCAGCAGCAACTCATTATCTCACCAATCTCTGAGTCTTCTCGAGCATAAATCCAACCATTATTCACTGAAATCACCAGCAGCTCAAATCTTTCATCTGATTTCGACAACTCCTACCCAAATTCCATCTCAATCATTTTACCAGATCCCCTTTCTCACAATTTTCGGCTGCAGGGAATGAATTGGGGAAGAAAAGCAAATGAGAACCCTGATTTTCTCTCTCTCGATCTTATTAGGACAGAAAGAGTGGGACGGTTGTTTACACCCCAATATTGAAGTGCCCCTGATAATTAAACGCCTGCCTTTAGTGCTTTCTATGAGAACTTCATCTGGTCGTCCCTTTTCCGCGGACGAGCTCCCAACATCCTGTCAAATGACTCTTTGTCCTTCCTGCTCAAAATACACGGTTTCTTCTTCTTTCGCTCCAAGTGGCTCCAAAACACCTATAATACTCAAAATCAAACATAAGATACATAATTCACACGAAAAGTAGCAAAGAAAGCATAAACAATAGATAAAAAATTAGGTGTTTTAGACACCTATCACTTGAAAGTATTAGGATATGAGACATTACAAGTATTACGTGAAGACTTGAAGAATGTGAAGAAATAAGGAGCCACAATGACGACATCATCCTTCCACTTGAGGTTAGTAATATTTGACTTGAATTGTTTCATTCCCTAACGTATCTTTCAAGTCGTGCATATTGAAAACATAACTGCGAAGCTATGAATGATTATACTCTAGTTAGACGTAGTATTAAGGAATACAATACAAAGTATAACGCTTATCTTTTGAACTTCGTATATAAGACATCGACATAATCGTTTGAATGCTATTGTGATTATGTATGGGTAAGAGGTGAATATTTCGTACTAGGAAACAATGTTTTACATTCGTTTAAAGGAAGTACATTCATAAACTTGTTTTGTGAATCGAAAGGGAAATCGCTAGGCTTATTGGTATTGTTATTCATTGCATATATTTTGGATTACTAATATGTGTGTTTAGTATAACCGCTCAAGACTTGTTTATGTTCTTGGTAAAACTATTCTCAAGGCCTGACTTATGTGTTGGTATGACTTTTATTAGTGAAACCGATCTTAAGTAATCACCTGAGATGGCATAATCGATTTGTTGTAATTGGTATGACCAACTCTATACATTGGGGGACTGATCCTAGTAAGAGGTGCAACCGATCACAAAAGGAGAATCGATCCTTGTAAGAGGTGCAACAAGTTTCTAGTTATTGGGAACCGATCCTATGAACATGTGCAACACGTTTTTAGTTACCGGGAACCGATCCTATGGACATGTGCACCAAATACAAGTTAGATACCATATATATGTGGGAACCGAACCTAGTACCTAGTCAACCAAGTTTTGGTAACTAGCGTGACTAATTCTAGTACCCACATGGAGGTAGAACCGAAACTTATTTTGGTAGAACCGTGAAACCCATGTTTGGTGATTTGATAGGATAATCAATCACATAGTTCTTGGAAGTTAAATGAACCAATTATAAACTTGTTTGGAAGTGTAGCAAATCGGTTCCAAGATTGTAAGTATGAAAAAGGACTTACAAAGTAAAGATGTCGACATACTTTGAACATGTGCAGTAACGCTTATCTTTTATTGTTCAAAGATATTCCTTAATAGATAAAGGAGAATCCATGATTGAAATAAATTAAGAATCTTTTAATTAAGGTTTTTAGTTTTGCATATTTTTAGAAAATAAAAATTAGTAATGTGCATTTACTAGTTAGAGATTTTCTAAGAGATTTTCGGTCAATATTTGCACAAAGTATTTCCAGGAATTATGGAAACCGAATTTGGAAATATATTGTATATCTTGAGAATATTTTCGGTTTTGGGGGTGTCCAAACTTCCTTGGTCTATAAATATTGAAGTTTGCATTTCAAGCAAACTAATCCTCAGAGCCAGCAAAACTGTTGTTACTGGTGGAGCCGCCTATTCGGAGAGGAAAGTAACCTAATTAGGCGAAATCTCTTATGGCCGCTCGGTTTAAAGACTTCTTTGGGATTGAGAAGCTCTATTAGTACTGTTAGTGGGAAACTAGATAATTGCGGTTTATTATTAGTTTTCGATTGATTTGATTGACTAACAGTTGTTGAACTTTTCTTGCACCTAGTTTGTTTATGCTTGAGAATCTTCTCTTATGATATAAGATTCACTCAAACTAGATCGAAGTTTCGACGGGGATCTTTAGACTGTTTGTAGTTCTAAAGACGTCTTGTGATAATCCATTGTTAGCAGACTCCGTTCTGTGTGTGATTGATCACAAGATATTCAAGTTGATTGTGTGCAGGTGTTTATTGAAGATCTAAGAAGATTTGAAGACGAAGAAGATTTCTGATTTAGGTTCATAATCTTTGGTGTGCACAATACTTGTTTCGGCTGAAAAGGATCCAAGTATAATCAGTTTATCTTTGTGATAGATTTTAATTAGTTGAGTAGATCGGCATCAAAACAATTCTTTGTGATTCAAAGTATTGATTGCAAAATCATGACAATTACTTTGGTAATTGTTATTGGATAGATCTAAGGACCTCTCAAAGGAGTTTATTGGGATAAACGGAAGAGCCTTTTGTCGAACTCATATCACTTGGTTGAAAAGAGTTGTTACCGAAAAGATTTGTTGTTCCTTTACTGTTTGGAACACGAACCAAAGGAATTGTTCCAAGTGCGTGACTTATTGCAAGTTGGAGGCGCAGGGATACAGACGGAACTAGGTGAATTATAGGTTTAGTTGCTTGGTCTCAACTATACGAAGTTGGTTTAGATTTTGTATAGCGGCTTAATCCTGAGAGTATTCAATTCTGGACAAGGTCCCGAGGTTTTTCTGCATTTGCGGTTTCCTCGTTAACAAAATCTTGTTGTGTCTTTTACTTTTCTATTTCCGCAATTATAATTGTTTTATTACAATTAGAAGTAAAATACACAAACGTTAGCTCCTATTTACTTGATAGTAATCCTATTTTGTTTGGTTAAGTCCGAACCTTTTATCAAGTAAACATACTTCTTTATTGTATTATCTCGATCTTGTATCCATAGTCAATCACACAAGTTATCTTGTTGTCGTATTTCTCGATCTCGTATCCATAGACGATCACAGGAAGTGTGAACCGATTAGTTGTATTGTCTCGACTCATTCCATAGACAATCACTTTCGGAGAAAGGACTTATAGGTGGAAAAGTTTTAGATTGAGGTATATTTGGGTACCCTCGTCTTTTCAATTGGTATCAGAGCAGGCAAACACAAAAAGATCTAACAATCTGTGTTAGGTGTGATCCAACCTATAAGAAATTAAATCTATGTCTGATTCATTTAACGTTATGCAAGAGTATGAATACTCAAAAGTTAAAGATGTTACCACTTCCTTAACTCATGATCCAGGAGTTGCGAAAATATCTGCGTCGTTTTCTGATGGAAAAGAAGATGTTGATAAAGAGTTGGTAAAACTCATAAAGCCTATAAAATATCTGTCTTCAAAAGTGCTAATATTAAAGACAGAGTCAAATCTTCTTAATAATGAGATCAGAGATAAAGACATTCAACTGAATATTCTAGCCAAAGAGAATATGGATCTCACTGTCAAATTAGAAGCTCTTGGTAAATCTCTTACTCAAGTTAAAGAGACACGTCCTATGACTCTGACTAATGATGCTGTTGTGATTTCTTCTGATGTTGAGGAAACTAAAAGTCCTTGCTCGACTTTTGCATACTGTGATAAAACTGGTTTAGTCACATCTTAAACAGATCAAGATGATGGTAGTTTGCCTAACTACATCAAGTCAGAAGAGGATGAGAAACCATCTTCTACATCTACTGATGATCAGACAAAATTGTAGTTGCAGGAAATCCTACAACACACCCCTCATAAGAAACCATTAATAATCAACACATTTTAAGGCTAACCATCACAATTTTATTGATTAATTCTCTTAAAACTCTTACAAGAAAAGATAAAGGAATCAAGAATAACCACTGCTCTAGATTTTCTCTCTCCTATTTACTTGCTTCCCACTTAAAAAGACCTCTCCCTTCCTCACAGCTGATCGGCTCTTTATATAGAGTTTTTCATAATGGATGACAGCTAATCCATCCTTTATTTTCGGAAATGGCTTGCGAAATTATCGCAACCTTATAAATATCAATCTCGCAAACTTCTTTATTTTCGCAGGACCGTCACACTTTTCTCATGATTTGGCTGATGTCGTTTCTGAAGTTGTTCTGCGACACTGTCGTGTTGTGTTGTTAATAATTTCGCTGAGACATTATTGCTGCGAGATTCTGATCCTACATCTTGCCTCTTCTCATATCTTCTCTGCGAAGTAGAGAACGATGTGAGAAATGTCGCAGCTATCCATCACTTCATATTCTGCATTTATCACACGTAACCTTTCTCCCATCTGTTTCTTGACACGTCTTCTGTAACCTATGCTTTTCAACCGCTCACGTCTTTTCGCATTAATTGTGTTTATCTTCTCGAAAATCTCCTCTATATATACTCTTCTTACTCTCCCTTTTCTTCTTTTTTACTCTCTTTTTCATCTTCTCTGCAACTTCATCATTTTCTCCGTAAATTCAATTGCTGTAATTTTTCTTCTATCTTCCTTCTTCAATCTTCTTAATTCTTCATCCATTCCCATACTCTATATTCAGATATGCCTCCAAGTGGTCAAAAACATGAGAAAACCTTAAAGGACATTCAAAAAGATCTTGCCGAGAAAGGTTTCACACTTTCTACCATTCCTGGTGAAAGTGCCAAATCAATTCTTTCTATTGTGATGATCAATCAATCATAGTTTCGCTGGGTCAAATTCTCGCAGGTCTCCCCATCCTCTTTATGACCCAGATATTCCTCTGTTTTCTATGAAATTCTCGCTCACTCGGGATTTTCGCGAGCTATCTTCCAATTGAGCGGGGATTTCATCCGTCTGATGCTGGAGTTCGCTAACCGTGGTGTTGGTAAAGGATCTCTTTATTCCAAAGAGCTTAGGGATCCTAAATTCGTAGATCTAGAGATAGTCGCTGAGAAGTATACAGTAGTGAATTTCTTCGAAAATTATGAAGTAATATCCATGAAGAAAGAGAATACTCGCTGGGGTATTCGCTTGAAAAGGAAAGATAATATTTATGAAGATAAAATACTCATGCAAGACATTGATTGGCACTCTAGTAAGAACACAACCCCTCGCCAATCCAACGATGATAAATGGTGCGTTCTTCCCTTGATGCTGAAAGGACCTTACATTGCTGGGTCAAATGTTCTTCCTGAGAATCTCGCTACTTATCAACCTTGGGTATTCTCTTGGACCGAGAAGAAGAAAGAGGTATGTTTCTTCCAGTTTCACCCACTTTACATTTCTTTATTTATCTTTATTCTTTTGTTCGCTGATTCTTGCGACATTCTACAGATCCAGAAACTAAAAGATAGCTACCGCAGGACTGGGAAGGCTAATACCTTGTTAGCTCTTTGCTCATACACAAATGAGGTAAGAAATATTCTCTTATGATTTTAAACAATATATTGTTTCCTCTATTTCTTATTTCTATTTGTGTGTGAAGGTTATCGCTGAAATAGAAGAGCCTGCCAATGTTGCGAAGACTGGAGATAAAGGCAAAGGTGCTCTTCGCAGAGAAAAACCAACTGCTCCTCCTTCAAATAAGAGAAAAATCCGTTCTTCCTCTCCTTCAAATACTCCTTTTCATGAAAACTCCGAGAGTGATGAGGATGATGAGGATAATGATGACCCTGCTGCAAATGAAGATTCTCCATCTGAATCTTCTATGGCTAAACTCTCTGGCATCTTTCTGATTCTTGGCAAGGAATGAGAGATAGTCAACTCGCTAATACCTTCAAAGCTCTCGCCACGATTTATCGATGTTCCTTTATTGGATGGTGATAGTTCTCTTCACGGAGTTTCTAGATCGGTGACTCCCGACTTCCTGCATTCTCTTAATAGTCTGGTATGCTTTCGTCTTTTTACTTCTTCATTATTGTAACTCAAAATCTCTTTCTATTTTAATACTTTTTACATTTTCTCGCAGTCTGGAAAAGCTTCTTTCGCTGTTGCCTCAGATTTGGAGAGGAGACGCGAAATTCTTGAAAAGAAGAATATTGAATTTCGTACAAAGAATGAAGAACTGGAAACTGAAGCTAAGGGTCTTCGTGAGAAGAACAAACAACTGGAAACCAACACTTCTTCGCAAAGGAACACAATTTTTACTCTTCAAAAAGCTAATGATCATCTCTATGGTATGCAATTTTTCTCCTTTCCTTTCATTCATTCATCCTATTGTATTATCTTATTTGATTAATCCTTTTTGTAGACATTTATGGTCTTTCTGATGAATCCACTCTTCTTCGTTCAATTCCCGATGCCCTAGATAATGACACTCTTCTTGAACATCTTAATAAATCTTTGAATAGTTTCTCTAACGATAAAATTTCATCCCTGTCTTTGAATGAACTTAAATCCAAATTTCGCCTCTTAGAGATTGATCATAGATCTAGTTTAGATTTAGCCAACCAATTTAAACGTTTTTATCTCAATTCTAAAGAGAAGATCAACAAATTAAGAACCAAGATTAGCAAATTTATAGATGATAAAGATCGTATCTCTGATCAAGGTGTTAAGGCTTTGGCGAAATTCCAAGAGACCCTTCTTGATGTTCAACTTGAATGAGATGAAGCTAACCGCAAGAATACCGAGCTATGCGAAAGAGAAAGTCAAGTCCGTTCTCGTCTCCTTATAAACACTAATGATGAGTTCGCTTGGGCCGCGACAATCTTGGATAACGCCAGAAAAGATTTAGGTGTAAATGTTAGTCTCCAAGTTGAGCATACAGCCTTGATTAGAGATATGATTTCTGAGAGAGAAGGTCATTAATTGTTTTCCTTTATTAATCTTTGGTTTTTCACGAGTTTTTATCAAGTTACTGATTAATTGCTATATGCTTCGCAGAATCTGAAAGTAGATATCGCCAAAGAGTTGAGAAACTTGAAGCTGAAAAACAGGAACTCGCAAAGAATCTTTCTTCTCGCAACGACAAATATTCTAGATTAAAGAATCAAATCAAGATCATTGTTGCGAACTTTAAGAACGACGCTCTGCATTTTCGCAATCAAACTATTCAAATGGTTTGTGATGACCATAGTATTCCTCACTCTGATTATCCTTGTCTCTTGGAGGAGATCCCAAAGAACATTCCTAGTCTGACCATCTCTGATAGCGAAGCTGATGATGAAGAATCTGATGGTGATGAAGGTTCTGATGGAGATAAAGGTTCTGATGCAGACGAAGAAGGGAACAAGTCTGATGAAGATGATGAAGGATCAACTAAGAAGTAGTCTTTGTTTCTTTCTTTGATCTTCTGTAATACTTGTACATTTATTCCTTCTTTCTGTATATTTGCGAATTCTTTTGGTTCCCATATTCCTTAATATATGAGTTTCTTTCATTTTGACCTGCATTCATTAAAACAATTCTTCCTTGCAATACTGGTTAATCAACATAATCATTAATTTTTGAATTTTTGCGTAAATCTATCATGTGGAGACAAATAACATTTTCTAATTTCATTCATTCCCATACTTGCCTCTGTTATTTGTATCCAAAAGAGATTTTGCAGATTTTCTTATTTTGTGCCTCAACTTCGCAGTTGTTTATGTATAATTTCGCAATCATATGCGAAGTGAATTTTGATTCTTTTCAAAATCTCATTCCTGTGTGGTCTTATTTTGCCTTCCTAGTTAAAGGTCTTATTATGCCACCTCTTGTCATTGCGACAAAATCGCAGGACGTCCTTGCACTTTCATGCAAAAACCCATTGATCTTGCCTTAATTTTTTCTTTGTATTATTGCCTTCAGGATAGTTGCGAAATATGACAGGCCTAAATTTTCTTGCGAAAATAAAGCCTCATGACATTGTCGTCTTGCGACGAAATCGCAGGACGTCTTCGCACTTTCATGAAAACCCATTGATCTCGTCTTATCTTTCTCTTTTGTATTATTGCCTCTTCAGGATTGTCGCACAAATATGACAAGCCTTAATACCCTTGCGAGTAAAAAGCCTCATGACATTTGCGTCTTAAGACACTTATCAGCTCCCTAATGGAGGGTGCCGCCCTTATCTCCCCCTGTTTCCCCTTCAAGGAGGCGTACCTCTACCATACAAGGTTGGCTCCTCCCATCCAGTCTTAACAACAACCAGTTGTTTTCGCAGCCTCTTATCCCTTTTACCTATAGGGTTATGGTTACGAGACTGCACCCTAAGTGGGGTTTTCTTCGGGCCGAGTGCAGTATAAGCCAAGACTTGTCAAGAATGGCAAGGTACGCTCCAGACGCCCCTGGCACTCTTGACTCAACCGTGTACCTCGGCGCCTTGATCAGATTCTGCACTCCTTGGGAGAGTCCTTATTACCTTAGTCGCCCAACCTAAGTCATATGCTTAAGTTGAGAATCCAAGGTGCCTCTCCCGGATGGGCTTTATTGACCCCAAATCTCCATGACTCAGGTTCCGGGGCGGTGTAACCTTTCCCTGAGCCATGCAACAGGTACCCCCTTATATGACGTACTTTAGGTCTTACATTTGCCTCTTGCGAAATTGTATTCGCGAACTAGGGTGTACGCCATAAAGGTTCGCCCCTTTCTCTTTTGTCATTGTTCTCTGATTGTCTTTTGTAGAATTCATTATCTCTGCGAGATTCTCGCACATCATCACATCGTATTTGCACTTCTCAATCTCTTTTTTATCATTCAGTAAAATGTATTTTTGAAAATTTTCGCAAAAATCAACATTCATACACATCTTATTTTCTGCTACTGCTTCCTTGGTAGTGGTATGTTCACCATTTCTTATTCTGAGCTAGCATTAGTTTCGCATCATTTCTTCTTCTTTTCGTTCGATTGCATCTACCATCAATCTCTCACTTCTTTGTGTCTCTTTGATTTTGCGTCGCCAACTTTCCTTCTTGTTTGCTCTTCCTTCGCAGGATTCTACCTCAGTTTCGTAACATTTCTTTCCTTCAACCCAATCTCCTTTTATGATTCCTACCCCGCTGGGGTGAGGTAATTTGATGCACTGGTGGAAAGTTGAAGCTACACCTAGAATCCCATGTAGCCAAGGTCGACCAATTAATGCATTGTAGGGTGACTCTACATCAACAACACTGAACAGGATTTCAGAAGATATTCCCTTCAATGGAATTCGCATAGTAACCTCCCCTTTAGGCTTGTTGGCAGTACCATTAAAACCATATATCTTATATGTTGATGGTATAAGATCATTATCTCTCCCTCCATGGTTTTATAAGTATGATAGAATAATATGTTCACAGAGCTTCCGGTATCGATTAGAATCCTATTAATTTCCCATGAGTCTTCAGCTTCATCATCTTCTTTCGGTTTTGGATTAATTTCTAATTTTACCACCAATAGATTGTCATGTATCTCTCCACCTTCGGGGACTTCTTCTGCGGTAAAAGAAATAGTCTGCTTCTGCCACTCCTCTAGTGGCGAACTTTTCGCAATGTTCATAATTTCTCTTCCATCACCGTCTCTTGCGAACACTCTACTTAAAACGTTGTCATGAAAATCTTCAATTGTCTTGTATGAATGTACGATAGAGTGACAGAATAGATTCTTTGCTTTTGCACCAACTTCTACGAAGAATGTTTCCTTCTCTTTCACCGTGTTTACTCTGTGATGCTCTGGTGGTGGTGGTAGTAATGGTTGAGATTGTGGGTGCCCTACCAGAAAGTGGTTTAGTTTTCCTTGATCTATCATTCTCAGAATAATTCTCTTTATATTTCTGCAATCATTTGTAGTATGTCCATGAAAATGATGATAAGAACAGAACTCATGACTTTTGTGGCTTGGAGGTGGTTCCGTTCCCATGTTCCATGGTGTTGGTATATTCTCCATCAAAATTATAGCTTCCCATATTTTCTCCACACTTGCATTCAGAGGTGGCATCTTGATTTCTTCCCATACTACCTTGTGACCTCCGTCCTCTATTATAATTTTGTCTTTGACCTCCAAGTTTCTTGCGGCTGATCCAGTCCTTTGAATCTTATTATTTCCACCACGATTGTAAAATTTCTTTCTCTTTCATACCCTCTTGATCGGGCTTCCCAGAGCCACCAGTTTTTGTTGATTGTTGCCCGTCACCTTTTCTTGTTGTACTTGCGAAGTGCTCGCCACTGTGTTTATTAGTTTAGGTAATAAGCTTGCATTCGCTGCTTGTGAATTGGTGTTCGCAACTGGGTATGATTCCATTTCATTTTGCCTTTCCTCTAGAGTAATATACTATTCCTGAAGTTCTCGCAGTTCAGTTATTGTGATTGTATTCTTGACTCTGAAAATTTGGATATACAATAGATTGGTTGCGAACATGGCATTGATAAATGATAAGATAAGATATCTCTCATCCACGCGGCCAGCCATTTCACTACACATAGTTCTCCATCTTTTAGTTAGGTGCTTCAAACTTTTGCCAATCCTTTAACCCAAACACATCTTCAATACCAGGTCGCGAAGAATTGTTATTTATATATGCCCCCAAGAATGTGGTCTGCAAGTGATTGAAAGATGTTATTGTATTTTTTGGTAGACCTTCGAACCATTTTAACGCCTCTCCTGTTAGACTGGACGCAAAATACTTGCACAATACGGCATCATGATTTTCCCATTGCAACATGCACCTCACGTAGGCTTTAATGTGTTGAATTGCACAAGTTGTTCCATCAAAAATGCTGGTTAATGTGGGCAAATTGCATTTCGGAGGTATTCCTCCTAGTTGTACTTCTCTTGTAAATGGATTTTTCGCAGCTTCTTCTATAGCTTCATCTAATTGTCTTCTGCCTACTTCTCCTCTATTATTTAGCATTCCTCTCATTTCTTCCAATTCTTTTAAGATTTGTTCATTTACGCCTGAATTTTGATTCATTGGTCTTTTTAATTTCGTCTCTCTTCTTCTGCGTTCATGTCTTTCTTCTCTCACAAAATTTTGCATTTCTTCTTCATCATCCTCATCTCGCCTTCTCCTGCGATTCTCTTCCTCATCTCTATCTTGAATTCGCATATAATGATGTCTCTCATTTTCCCCTCCATAATTTTGTTCATTTCTTATCAATTCCATTCGTTGTATTTCAACCCTCCTCTGTACTCTATCATACTCTTCATTGAGATTACCATTATTCCGGTTTTGTGTACGCCTTCTTTCTCGATTGTCTTGATTATTCTGGCGAATCGCCTCCTGCAGCTCTTGTTCTTCCATTTCTGCTCTCAATCTTTCACGTTCGCGAGTTAAACGTGTTTGTTCAGCATAGTGTCTTTCAATTTCTTCTGCAATCGTTTGTTGATTTCTTTGAGCTTCTCTCTCATGTAAAATTCTTCTTCCTTCCTCTCGATTCCCTTCGGCATCTTGATTATTTCGTCCCTGACGTTGTCCATTCTCTTGATTTCTATCATTTTGCCTATCATCAAAAGTTTCATTTTGTGGAACGTAATGATCATCAGTCCTTTCTCTATCTTCGCGATGTTCTTTATTAGGATTTGATATTTCTTCTCGAATATTATTTCCAGCATTAACTGTGGGTGAGTTTCGCCTCATCTCTCTTCTAGTCGATATTGAATATGATCTTGTAGTACTTCTCGATCTTCTACTCTGTAGTCTCATATTTTCCATCCTCAATTCGTGATTTTTCCTTGTTAGATTTGCACGTTCTTTTGTCTCAGCTCTTCTTTCTTCATATACTCTTCGTCTCAACGCTTCTAACGCTCCAATTTCCTCATCTCCATGAATTATTCCTTCATCTGCTTCTTGATTTCTCTCTACATGTCTATGGTTCCTGGTTTGCTGCTCTTCTTCTACTTCTTCTGCTGAATTTGATCGCCAAGTGTGTACAGTCACTTTATCATAATCTGTTGTTCCATTTTGTACCGGTGTTTGCTGAACTAGCGGTTGAACTTGATTTTCTCCATTATTTCTTCTTCTAGTAGATTCTCCCATTTCACTTATCTCCCTTCCAACAAGTCTTTTACTTCTTCTTCTAGCAGTTGTCAGTTGTTCCGATACATTTCTCCTTCTAGCCATTCTTTCAATACTAACAAATTGTAAGAGATTATGTATTTTTTTTTTACCAATTACTTTCAATTCTAATAAATCACAATATTAATCTTCAACTTTTTCTAGAACAATCTTCAATCTTCAACCCCTCCCTGTTTCTAGCGCTATTATGTAGTTGCAGGAAATCCTACAACACACCCCTCATAAGAATCCATTAATAATCAACACATTTTAAGGCTAACCATCATAATTTAATTAATTAATTCTCTTAAAACTCTTACAAGAAAAGATAAAGGAATCAAGAATAACCACTACTCTAGATTTTCTCTCTCCTATTTACTTGCTTCCCACTCAAAAAGATCTCTCCCTTCCTCACAGCTGATCGGCTCTTTATATAGAGTTTTTCATAGTGGATGACAGCTAATCCATCCTTTATTTTTCGGAAATGGCTGGCGACATTATCGCAACCTTATAAATATCAATCTCGCAAACTTCCTTATTTTCGCAGGACCGTCACACTTTTCTCATGATTTGGCTGATGTCGTTTATTATGTCGTTTCTGAAGTTGTTCTGCGACACTATCGTGTTGTGTTGTTAATAATTTCGCTGAGACATTATTGATGCGAGATTCTGATCCTACAAAAATCTTGTCCAAAGGAAACTTTGAAACGATTCCGTGAACGTGATCTTAAGGAATACAACTTTTAGTCAATTGGCTGGAAACTTATACTTCTTTAAAATACGGTGGTAAAAGTATTGAAAGAAGTTTCTTGTC